>NC_136411.1:320753939-321141439 GCF_051521515.1 Lactuca serriola
GCCTCTAGAGACCGACAGAAAAGCTACGCAAACAAACGAAGGAAACCTTTGGAATTCCAGGTGGGAGACCACGTTCTTTTGAAAGTCTCACCCTGGAAGGGATTGATACACTTCGGAAAGTGTGGGAAGCTCAATCCAAGATACATAGGGCCTTTCGAGATTCACGCTAGAATCGGCCCTTTAGCTTACAAACTAAACCTACCCTGCGAACTCAGTAATGTACATTCTACTTTCCATGTCTCGAACTTGAAAAAGTGCCTATCCGATGAGACTCTTGTTATCCCACTCGACGAGATCGAGATCAACGAGAGCCTCAACTTCGTGCAAGAACCTGTAGAGATCATGGACCAAGAGGTCAGGCAAACGAAGCAAAGCCGTATCCTGATAGTGAAGGTTCACTGGAACGCCAAGCGAGGACCTGAATTCACTTGGGAGCACGAGGATCAGATAAAATTGAAATATCCTCATCTCTTTGCTTAGTTATTTGTAACTACTTATTTGCTTAAATTCTAATTTTGGGACGAAATTCTCTCTAACGGGGGGATGATGTGACAACCCGAAATTTCTATCTTGTACAAACCCTACATTCAATCAAAGTCAAACTTAATTCTGCTAACTTTTAGCACTTTTGGAGTCCGTTTGGGAGTTTTAATCTTAAATACATCAAAAGAGTAAGTGAAAGGAAGTTTCAATTGAAGTTGTAAACTATCAAGCAAGCCCTAGCCATCATCATGTGGAGTTTACGGCCACACCATGTGAGTTTACAGCTGTAAACACATGGTGGTCATAAACCCCTTA
Organism: Lactuca serriola; assembly: GCF_051521515.1. Taxonomy (NCBI): domain Eukaryota; kingdom Viridiplantae; phylum Streptophyta; class Magnoliopsida; order Asterales; family Asteraceae; genus Lactuca; species Lactuca serriola. Next base: position 320,754,738 of record NC_136411.1, read on the forward strand.
GTATATATATGATCCTTAGCCATATTAATCACTTTTCACCCTTCAAACCCAAGAACTCGGAATTCTCTCTCAAGGATCATCTATGTGTTATACATCATCTCCTCTTCATTCACTCATGATTTCATCCATGAAATCCTTTCAGTTTCATAGATCTTCAAGTGTTCTTCATTTCACCAAGAACATACACTAGTGTTCTTGGACTTTAAACACCCTTACAAGCTTTATATTGTAAGTACTCTTACCCTAGCTTCTTATATGACTAAATCACTTAGTTTACACCTTGCAAACAACACAAAATCAAGATCAAAGGGGAGTTTACGGCCAAGGCAATCTCCTTGGGCCGTAAACTCTATTGATGGGTGCATATGAGCCCTAATTTTCTTCTATAGCCTTAGAACTAGGTCTAGAACACCTCCAAAGTGAGTTAAGGACCTTAAACTTCAAAATGGTACAACTTGCCATCAGTTTACGGCCATAAACTCATTAGGGCCACAAACCCTTGGTCGTGAACTCCTGGAGGGTTTAGTCTTAGACCGTAAACTCCAAAGCAAAGCCCTACAACCCTTAGATGCAACCCTATGATCTTCTAACACTTGAACCAAAGTGTTTTCCATGTTTAAGGGTGTCCTTACTTACTTAATTAGTGTTATAATCACTAATTAGATACATATATGTGTGTCTTTATATGTTAAATAGGATCAGTGTTTGTGTTCAAGTCTTCACTTGACAACTAGCACCTTATCCATCACTTTCATCCAAACAACTCACTACAGGTGAGTTCATACCCCTTAATTAACCTTTTAAATGTTTTTAAATGCTTTTATGGGGGGGATACAAGTTGAATCATTATAGTTATAATATCAATCACATGTGATTTATAACTATCAAACAAATGGATTTACTATACGTTTAACCGTTTTGTCATCAAAACTACTTCAAAATGATTATCAAACCCTTTTACATGTTAAACTCTTTATAAAACTTAATCTTGATTTCCAAACCTTTACTTTCAATTCTTTAAACTTATATATTGCCAAAATCATGTCCAATACATATATAGTTATATAAGTAAGGTTTGAAGGACTTGGGACTGATAACACACTTTAATTCTTGTTCCTTGTTTGGTTGTGGACTTAGAGTACCCTGTTGTTTGTCCGAGTGTCATTTGATCCTTAGTTATATATCATGTATATATGTGTAGATATAAAGCTTTTACCATCAGTTCCAACACCTTTGGGTAGCAAAGGTGTATAAACTTCTATATCATTCAAGAAACATTGCTAGTAAACTATAATAGGTATAGTTTAGAGGTATACTACTTACTATTTCTAGTACAATGAAACGTACAAAGAGTCAGTTCATGCATGAGTCGATACATACTATACACTATACAGAGAGAACATACCATACACTATACAGAGAGAACATAAACTAGTACATACAATTCCTACACACTAGATACTATACAAAAGAACATACTATGATGATAATCAAAGAGGACATTCACGACACTAGTACATACAATACATACACTCTATAACATAAATGTGAGGCACTACTTCGGGGCATGGCATCTTTGTCATGGCTCGTCTTGTAAACATAGTCTTCCGAAGGGAGAGCGTGAATTCGTGTATAGATCTATACTGGAGTGACCGTCCTACACCTTGTTGCTAGCTACAGTGGGACATGCAGGTCTTCGTGTGATGAATGTCATACCATATCGACGTCTTCGAGCGTCGTGTTTTACTAGTTCGATCAAGTATGGTTACAATTATATCACATTATACCTTAATTAACAATTGGTTTAAGGTAGATAGTAGAGCAGTAGTTACTATAACATAATACTACAGTACCTCATTATTTTCCCCATTACATCTACTTTGTGATCATTTCACATGTACAGTAATGTAAAAGCTGTAATTTATTAATGATAGTCACTTTTGGGAGGAATACCCACTTTTACAATGAACAAACATACAACACATTTGATGCCTTGGTAGAAGGCAACTTTTAGTAGAAAATACAGGATTTTCTAGGAGTTACAAACATTTACAAACTTATACATTCAAACACTTACAAACATTTCATACAAACAATGACACTAAAATACTTATGACCTCACCATCTTTAAAGTTGATCAACTCTTTCAAAACAACTTGTATTCTCAGGTCGTTAGTAGGTACCGAGGCCAGCTTTTGAGAAGATGGAGCACTTTCAAGACTCATATTTTATTTTGATTCATATTTTGGTGTCTTATAAACTATACAGAACACACTTGTATTAAAATACATTATTAATGCAATGGATGATGTTGTTTTCTTGTTTACTATATATTATGTGTTGTGATACTGTACATGACGTCCTCCGCTCCAGAACGTTTCCGCCGTTCTGGTTTTGGGGTGTGACATAAAGTGTTAGCAAACAATTGTTTTTATGCTAGGAATAGTTACCGAAAATCGATCGTGTGTTAAAGGGGTTTTCGGTTCTCATGGAGTTCTTGCCGAAAACTAGTTTGCGACCGAAATCGTGTTCCCGGTTCTGTTGGTGTTTTCGGCTCCTTGAAGATATGAAGGTTGTTCTTGGTGTTCTTGGTGAAGAATATAAAGATTCAAAGGATTGTTCTTGATGATATGAGTGTTCTTGGATGATACCTGAGAGCAAATTGAGAGAGTTTTCGGGTGAAAATGAGTGAGAAATGATAAATTTTCGACGAAAAACCTTTATACCGGTTGGGTTTTCAGCCGGAGATGGGTTCTCGGCCGAAATCTGTTTTCGGCCCAAGGGTTTTTGGCCGAAAACAAGGGGCTGAACGAGCTTTTGCTGTTTTTCAAGGGAAACTTGATTTTTTCGAGTGATTTTGGTTCCAAAAATTTATATAAACTTCTTTTACATAATTTGAATTGTTTCCTAACCCTTACGAACTTAACGGAATAGATAAAATTCAAAATTTTATTTAATGAAATTGACTTTTGTTGACTGGCAAAGTATCGGGTTGTCACAGCATCTGAGATCTGTAGTTTCGTGGGCCTAGTGGGGTATTACCGGAGATTTATTCAGGATTTCCAAGATCGTCATTCCCTTGACTCGCTTGACTAAGAAGAATGTGACATTTCGATGGGGTTCGGATCAGCAGTTGGCTTTTGAGACCTTGAGACAGAGGTTATGTGAGGCCCTGATTTTAACATTACCCGAGGGGCTGGATGATTTGGTGGTGTATGGTGATGCATCTATCATAGGGTTAGGGGTTGTTTTGATGCAGTTGTGGCATGTGATTGCATACGCCTTGAGGAAGCTGAAGCCTCATGAGGCGAACTAACCCACTCATGACCTGGAATAGGGGGCGGTAGTGTTTGCCCTCAAAATCTAAAGGCATTACTTGTATGGAGTTCGGTGCACCATCTATACTGACCACAAAAGTTTGAAATATTTGATGGATCAACAGAACCTCAATATGCGACATAGGAGATGGTTAGATGTACTGAAAGATTATGACTGCGAGATTTTATACCATCCAGGGAAGGCCAACATGGCAACCGATGCCTTGTGCCGCAAAGCGGCCAACGCTTCGATTAGAGATGTTTGTCTGAGGATGACAGTGACTTCACCCTTGCTAGATATTATTAAGAAGGCTCGGGTGGAGTGTTTGAAGAAAGACAACTGGAAGATAGAGTTGATTCGGGGTCAGTTTCCCTTATTTGTACGCGATGCTCGAGGACTCTTGACGCAGTGTGTCCGAGCGTGGGAATCGATATCTGGGGAGTGAGACAGAAGATATTAGAGGAGGCACACAAATCCAAATTCTCTATACATCTAGGGGCTACGAAGATGTACATAAATCTAAGGTTGAGTTACTGGTGGCCCTGCACGAAGCGGGAGATCGCCTGGTTTGTGGAGCGGTGATTGACCTACAGGATGGTTAAGGCCAAACATCAGCGGCCTCATGGCAAGGTTCAGCCGCTACCTATTCTCATGTGGAAATGGGAAGAGATCACCATGGACTTCATCACGAAGTTACCGACGACGGCGAGGAGTGTGGATTCCATCTGGGTCATTGTGGACAAATTGACGAAGAGTGCCCATTTTATTCCGATCACCGAGAGCATCTCTATTGAGAAACTAGTAAATATTTATGTGCGAGAGGTGGTGGTCAGGCACGGGGTGGCAGTGTCGGTGGTCTCTGACCGGGATGTCCATTTTACATCTAGATTTTGGAGAAAGTTCGACGAGGAAATGGGCACACAATTACACTTCAACACTGGTTACCACCCCCAGACAGACAACCAGAGCGAGTGGACGATCCAGACACTCCAGGATATGCTGCGAGCATGCGTATTGGATTTTGGATGGATTTAGGATACATACCTCCCACTAGCAGAGTTTTCATATAACAATACTTATCATGCTAGTATCGACCGAACCTCGTTTGAGATGTTGTATGGTCGGAGGTGTATGACCCTAGTTTGTTGGGGTGAAGTTGGGCACCAAGTCATGGGAAGCACCGAAGTGGTGCTTAAGACTACTGAGTTGATCCAGCAAGTGCGTGATAGGCTGCGGGTCGCGTAGAGCCGTCAGAAGAGCTATGCTGAATGGCGTCGCTTGGATCTTGAGTTCCAGGTGGGAGACTTCGTCTTGCTGGAAGTGTCACCATGGAAGGGTGTCATTCGGTTACAAAAGAGGGGCAAGTTGGGGCCCCAATATATTGGACCATTAAGGATTTCCGATCGTTTGGGCAAGGTGGCTTACCGTTTGGATCTGTCGGATGAACTTAGCTAGATTCATAACACCTTCCATGTGTCTCAGCTACGGAAGTGGGTCACAGACGAGGTTGCGGTTATTTCTTTGGACGACATTTAGGTGGATGAGAGCCTGAACTACATTAAGAGGCCTGTTGCAATTATGGATAAGAAAACTAAGGTTCTATGTAACAAAGCGGTGAAGCTAGTGAAGGTTCAATGGCAACACCGGAAGGGCTCAAAATGGACATGGGAGCTGGAGGATGAGATGCGAGAGCATCACCCGTACCTTTTCGCATCAGCAGACTTCGAGGACGAAGTATAGTTCAAGTGGGGGAGATTTGTAACGCTTGGTCCAGGTATTATTTATTATTCAATATTTTAGGGTTTTGGACTAGAACTCGACGAGTCGGGAAGCTCCAACTCGTTGTTTAGAAATTATTTTGGACGCGAGTTTAAGGACTCAACTCAAAGAGTTGGGGAGCCCCAACTCGACGACTAGACGATGGGAAGGAAAACCCTAACTTTCAGGGATTACACACTATTTAAAGGCCTTAAAACCCTTTGCTAGCCTCCCTTATCACCCCTTTTGTCTAGAGAAACCCTAGTTCGTGCTTTTCCTATCATTGTGAGTGTGTGAGAGCTTAAAGAGTACATTCATGGAGTTATTTTGAAGAGGCTTGAAGGAGGAAGTGCGTAGTTGAAGAAAGAGGTTGTAGATCCGGTGTCTTCACTGTTGAGGCATTCATATTAACGTATAAAGCCGATACCTTGATCATTCATTTGCTAGATCTCTCCATTAGAGGCTTTTGTGTCATTTAGCTTATTCTTGGGTCATTCTTGGACTTGATCATGGTTTAAAGCTATGACTTAAGATCTGGACACCTCATGGCTTCTATGGACGTAGAGTTGCCATTTTTATTAAGTCATGGCCCTCCCTCATCCCCTAAATCCCTTAATAAGCCATGTTGGAGTGTTTTAGATCCTTAATGCCATGCATGGACGTAAAGTTAGTAACTTTACGTGATTAAACCACCCTAGAACCTCGGATATGCAATGTGAAACGTTGAAGCAAAGAGCTAGAGGCTTAATGGGTCAAGACCCTCTTCAAAGGAGCTTGGGTTTGGGTCTAAAGCTTATTAGACGATCTCAAGGGTAAAGTTGGAAACTTTACCCTCCTAGTCGTCTCTATGGTTAGGGATCTGAAGTTTGGAACCTTTGGATTTGAGAAAAAGGGGCATAATGCATTAAGTGGGTTGGCAGACTAAAGGACTCGACAAGTTCACAAGGGAACTCGACGAGTTAGTTTAGGGTTTCCCCAATTTCTGGATACTGGGCGAACTTGGCGAGTTGATGAGATAACTCGGTGAGTTGGCTAGGTTTTCCCCCGTTTTTTGAACACTAAAGGGACTCGATGAGTTGCCAGATACACTCGACGAGTTGGGTCAACATGGACTGTTGACCTTGACTTTAACTTTGACTCTGGCCATGGTTGACCATGTTTAACTTTAAGGGTACCTTTGGTATTTTGGGATTTTGACGAAGTTAGTCACATGGTGATTGTAGGCAGTTGAGTTCGGAGCTGTGAGTCGGGATTTGATCGTATCAGTTCAACATTGTTGAGAGGTGAGTCTCTTCACCATACCAATGGGTCGAAAGCACCAAGGTCGGCCTATTTTGTGATATGTGGTACACTAGTGATGTAGTGATATGTGTTATACTAGTTAGTTACATGCTATATGGTATGCTAGTTGTTCTGTGATACTTCCATGTAAGACCTCGGGGGGTTCCCGAGGCACTTGGGTGTAAGACCTGGGAGGGTTTCCAAGGCATCTTAAGTAAAGACCTCGGGGGGGGTTCTCGAGGCACTAGGGTATAAGACCGTAGAGGGTTTCCATGACATCCCTAGTCAAGACCTCGAGGGGTTCCTGAGGCATTCGGCTAAGACTATGTGGGGGTTCCCATGGCACCCGGAGTAAGACCTTGGAGGGTTTCCATGGCATCTTTATATGTGTATATGAATGGCTTATGTTTCTTATGTGATTGATATAGATTATATGATTATGTTGTTTGTGTGGGGTATGCTCTGAGGAACTCACTAAGCATTAACTGACAATTTTTTGGTTGTTTCAGGTACATTTGGATCTAAAGGCAAGGGTCCGACATGATGGCGCAGCATGCACTCTCTGGCGTTTATTTGGGACACTCTAATTTTATGAAAGATTTATCTGATGTTATGCATTTTGAAAACAAATGTAATTGGAATTTTATAAATTATGGGAATGAATTTCTTAATTAAAAATGAAAAATTTTACTGAGATTTTGGGCTGTTACAACCATGTAATAGCCTCCCTCTTATCACGTCCTGGTGTCCATCCGTACACACTTTTCATTTAGTTGCCATGCCACGTTGTGTCATCAACACTCCAAATCGTGGCACAACTTTTTCCCTAAAAACCTTATCTTTGACCTCTTTAAGTTTTTAACTGATCCATTCTAGAAAACGAGTGTTACAAATTGACGTTTATTATTCAAAATAAGTTATGTAAATTGACGATTTTTACTTTTTTGATGAAGAGTATATTAAACCTAACTCTTTTCGAACTCAAAACATTGACTAACTGATCTGATTAATAAAATAGATGAAATAATTACAAATGTGAGTGTTTAATCATCAAAAACAAGTTATGGAAAGTGAAGATTTTTACCTTTTGATAGAACGATTTGATAAACCTAAAAGAATCGACGATGATGCAATTAATTCTTCTATAAGAATCGAAGCACAAAATGAAGTGAATTTTGGAAACAAAATCATAGAAATCGATAGTATTTAGAAGCAATTCCCTAAAAATCGAATTGTCACTCTGAAATTAATGTATATTCTCGAGCAAGTTACGTCAAACTTGGAAACGAATCAGATGAATAATTGTTTGTAATAGACAAACTTATGGAAATACCCTTAGAAACGTAACAACAGGACGCATCCTAATTAAATGAGAGAGATTAGCTAAAAATTGCTCTTATTGTTCTTTAAAAAAAATATTCTCATTTGAACACACACACACACACACACACACACACACACACACACACACACACACACACACACATATATATATATATATATATATATATATATATATATATATATATATAGGTCAATGTTCATTTGAGACAATGCTAATTTTGTAAAACATGAGGACACAATCTTAGCCACTCATCTTGGAGATCAATTAAATAAAATAAAAATATAAATTGCAAAATAAAAGGAAATATCCAAAAATTCTTTTTTGTAGATATTATTTTTGTTATATATATATATATATATATATATATATATATATATATATATATATATATATATAGTTCGATTCCTGTGAGGAATCATTTTAAAATGAGGAGTCGTGAGGACACCTTAAAAAAATTGAAAAAAAAATCTTTAGAAAATACAAATCATAAAATCGAGCATAGATTTATGTGCGGGAGAAAAAAAATTGGAAAAAAAATTGCATCATTAAAATTGATACCTAATTCAATTTTAATTTTTTTATTTTGCATCATTATGATCCAAGATTTAATTTTAATGATCCAATTTTATTTCCAACTTTTTTCTTCCGGACATAAATCTATGCTTGATTTTATGATTTGTATTTTTTTTAGATTTTTTTCAATTTTTTTAAGGCGTACTCACGAGTCATCACTTTAAAATGAGTCCTCACCCAATCCTGTTATATATATATATATATATATATATATATATATATATATATATATATATATATATATATATATATATATATATATATATATATATATATATATATATCAAGGTACTAAAAGGCGTGAGGCGTGGCGTGGCGGCAAGGCCAAGCCTCAAGCTTAACGAGTTATGGCGAGCCATGACGTTTTTCAAGGCGTGATGTAAGGCGACGATTTTGTATTAATTTAAAATTATATTACCGCATAAATATAAATATATATCAAATATACCTAGTTTTTAGAAATGTTATATCAAAAACTAATAACAAAAAGTTAATAAAAAAACACAATACTTGTATGTCCGATTAGAAAATGTATAAAAAAAAAAGCAAAAAAACGTGTCTCAAACGAAAAAACAGGCGTCATAACACGTCATAACGCGCCATGGCACGCCATATCACGTTTTGCCACGCGCCACGCCTAATAGCAACGTTATGAAGCTTTTCGTAACGGCGACGTAGCGCCTCACGCCATGGCACGCCTTGGCCCGCCTTTTAGAACACTGATATATATATATATATATATATATATATATATATATATATATATATATATATATATATATATATATATATATATATATATATATTATGCGGACGTGTGAACAATATTATTCTATAAAAATTACTAAGAGAATAGGTTGTTTAGTAATTTGACTACGTTCAATCTTATACAATTATCGTCATTTTCATACATTATCACTAATTCTTATTTATTTTTGTTCCTACACATCGTTTTCTCTCATTTTCATTCTTACAGAATACGACTTAATAAATATACTGACATAATGAAAATAATAATAATAAGTCTATAATATCCTTATAGACGATTTAATTAGTGAGAATGTGTGACAATGACGATAGTTATGTAAGATTGAATGTATTTATTACTTTAACAACATATTTTCTTTGTCATTTTCAGATAATAGCACTCTCCAAATATCCATATAATAGATGTTAATCCACATTTGAACTTAGGTCTCTCTCTCTCTCTCTCTCTCTCTCTATATATATATATATATATATATATATATATATATATATATATATATATATATATAAACTTTATTTACTTCCCAGCGACGGAAGAATATATTCGGGGTTTCAACTTTTAAAAACTTGTGGACTACTTTTCTTTTCCCTTTCTTCTTTTCTTTTGGGACTACTCCTTTCCCCCATGCATTGCACACAAAGGCAAATTATGGGTCCCCCAAGTCCTCCGGCTGTCATTTGATTTTGGTTGGTAATTGTAGTTAGGATGAGAGTGAGTTAATTTGAATTAGGATGAGCTAAAATGATTACGTTAAACGGTTTAACTAACAAACTCAAATATTTACAACTTCGTTAAATTGTTGTATTCAAGGAAACTCAATCATTACCTTTATAATCAAATTTAAGATTTCAATTACTTTATATGTCAATCCAACCGTCAAGCACGTTTTTGACCCACCACAAACTTCCATCTGCTTTAAAGTTTAAACCACTCAACTTTGCCCAATCTTTTTTCCACTTTCCACTTATAATAAGTAGTATGAGCGCGATTGAACCGAATTGGGGTTTGTTATCGGTTTGATATATTTGAGAGACTATGGCTTAATTTATTTATATGAATACATAATAATCTATTAATCCAAAAAATATATAAAATTTTGCTTAGCATATGCACTGTTAAAAGTATTTTAATAGCAACTAAACACTTCAAATACATGTTATTAAGACATGTTGAAAAACTTCATAAGCCAAACTCAATTACATAAATATATTGTATAACATTAAAAATGACTTAAAATACATTAAGTTTTATTTATTTATATATTTTTTATTTTAACACTACTTTTATATATATATATATATATATATATATATATATATATATATATATATATATATATATATTGTGTCATTATAAATGAGATAAAGGCAATGATTTTTATTTTTTTTTAATGAACATCGTGTTTTTTTAATTTTATTCAATGTCGACCACATAGTCAGTTTTTCAGGAAGCTACCCAATATCCTTTGATGTAATTTGGCAAGTAAGTGACATTGGAGTGATGTGGGATCCAACTTGTAATTATTTGAACACATTAGAGAGCTAAAGTAGGTTTATCGCAAAATTTTCCTTTTATCTTCTCTGATTTTAACCCTTAATTAAGAGTTTATGCCAGGTCGATCTAATGGTTCAACTTCACACACAAGTCAACAAAGAGTGCATAATCAACCTTTTAGGAGGTGTTATTTTGGATTAGAAACTCGATTTGCAGTCTATCGGAGAGACAAGAAAAATATTTTTAAGAAGATAATTTTTCTACGGATATTTCGCAAACGATTAAGAAGATTGTCGTTTCCTTGCATGGTATGATGAAAGACTTCCATGTTTACGGTACAAGGCAAAATTTCTAAGGGTTCTTTGAATGTTACAAGTATTTCCCTGTCACCACATTTATGCGCCGATTTAATAAGGGGATAAGAAGTCGTGGTGTTTGATCAATTAGAGGTCTCGCAATACATGTTCTAGCTTGGTATGGATTGATCTCTAATATTTTCTACACTTGACAATAAAGTCTTCTCTTCTATGTTGGTAATCAAAACACCATAAGGTTGTATGTTGTCAATTTAATCATGTTTTAAACCGATCCAAGACTCTAGGGTCCAACATTTTACAAATATATTATTGCTAGTGTTGCATGATTAATGTGTTAATTTTTATAAACTACAACCCCATATATATATATATATATATATATATATATATATATATATATATATATATATATATATATATATATATATATATATATATAGTTCAAATAAAAACAGTAAATAGTGTGAGAACCTAAAAACATAATTTTTATGTTATTATTCTGCAATGAATTATGTATCCACAATTTTATGTCACTATTCAACAATGAATAAATAAATAGTCACAGGTTAAAACTAAAATTAGAATTTACTACAAAAATATACATACATAAATTTATAATAGAATAATAACATTCTAATAAATATATGAATAATCAAACGTTAATATTTATATTAGAATTACTTCAACAATACACATATACAACATTCGTTATAGAATAACAAAATAAACGTAGTGTTTTTACGTTTTTACATTATTTACTGTTTTTTTATTTGAACCTACTTCTATATATATATATATATATATATATATATATATATATATATATATATATATATATATATATATGTGTGTGTGCGCGCGCGCGCGCGCGCGTTTAAATACATACATACGTCCCATAAAGACCAATATCAATATATACTTATATATAAAATAAAAAACAATATTTTAACAATATGTCATGGCTACTTATATATTCATTTTAAAATATATACCTAAGAAATCAATTTATTGTAAATTACAAGTTGATGTATTAGTTCTTCTTTGTACTTAAATAGGGGTGATCATTTGGATCCGTGGTTCGAATCGGACCAGATTTTAACCTGGTCCTTCTTTTGGACCTAGGGCCGGTTCTCGATTCTAAAAATTGATCAAAACTGGTCTGTTTGTTACTAGTTCGGTTCGGCCGAGTTCGGGTAAAAACCAGTTTTGGACCAGATTATTTAAAACAAAAAAAAATCATTTTAAGTCAAATTGACATGCGGTTTTTTACAATGTGTAATTTAGAGTTTATACATGATTTTAGACTAAATTTTATCATTTTTGGTGTTATATTCAACGAATTACAACACTTCAAAATTGGGATATCAAATCTAAAATATTTTATTTTTTCAGCTATAATTTTAAGTTTTTGTATTCTATGAAAATCTTTCAACAAACATATTTCATTCGTTTTAAGTCGGATTTGCATGCGGTTTTTTCCAATATGTAATTGCATGATCTTAGACTATATTTTTGTCGTTTTGGTGTTATATTCAATAAATTACAATCCTTCAAAGTTGGGATATTAAAGATGAAATATTTCAGCTTTTCAGCTTTAATTTTAAATTTTTGTATTTTGTGAAGAAATTTAAACACACATATCTCATTTGTTTTTAGTCGAATTTGCATATGGTTTTTTCCATCGTTTAATTTGGATTTTACATCATTTTAAACTATAATTTTGTCATTATTGATGTTATATTCAATGAATTATAATCTTTCAAAGTTGGGATATCAAAACTTACAATTTCTAACTATTTTTTAGACTATAATTCTGAATTTTATGTATCTTTGACAGATAAATCATATGAAAATGATCTCAGCAAAGTACCGGAAAATTCTAACTTCGAAATAGTAACGGATATAGTGGCGTTCTTTGAAAAATTCAAGACAAAAACATAGATTGTTTCGGCTACATCAAAACCTTAATGTAACATCCATAAAAATCAAAAAAAATTATAACTTTTTTAAAACAGCCCCAAATCATAGAATGTTTACAAAATTATTGTTTTCAAAATATTGTTCCATATCAGAGTCTCCCATAGATCAAAAGTATATAAAATAGAGGATGGGTACGGTCACGTCTTCGCCTTCCCATAATAATCAGAAGTACCTGAAATAACAACTAAAAACCATAAGCCAAAGCTTAGTAAGTCTCCCCCAAAGTATCACCACATACAACATATCAAACACAACATGCAGAACCGAGCCTTCAACCTAACTGGAACGCCTCGCAGGGCCTTCAGCCTATCTAGACCGCTCCCAAGCTTCGGCATGACTGGACCACATCGTAGGGCCTACAGCCTATCCGAACCGCTCTTTGGGCCTTCAACCTAATTGGACCGCCATGCAGGACCTATAGTCTATCCAGATCGCCCTGGGTATCTTGGCCTTCAACACAAAGCAGGACCGTCCTGGGTATCTTGACCTTCAGCACAAAGCAAGACGGCCTCAACCCGACCAACCTCAACATGTCTACATACACATAACAGATAAACATATAACAAGGCATCAGACAACAGGTAGATCTACAGATCACTACGCATGCTAACATTCCATATACCAGGATACCGATCTAACATATCACTATATCATAACAACATCTTATATACCAAGATACAGATCTAACAGATCACTACAGCATAACAACATACGGTAAAACAGGATATCAATCAAAAGGGTCGGCCTTGGTGCCTTCGACCCGTAAGTACATTGAGGAAAACTCACCTCACAGTCTGAAAAATACCTGATGAGGTCCCGACTCTGAATCTCAGCTCTAACTGATACCTATTCATCCAAGTGACCAATACTTAAACAACACTCAAAATACCCAAAATGCCCCTTGGGAAAGCTTGGTTAAAGTCAATAAATCAACTGAGTCAACCGAGCCGAGTCAACTCAGCTGAGTTGACACTGTGCACGTATGCGGGTTGAACTCCTTCGTTGACTGGATCGGGATAGTTGACCGAGTATATTGGACGTACACATAGGTACACATGGCGTAATCGCATGTTTTCCTCTTTTCCCATTAAGTGCTTAATACTTCGACTTAATGTGTCCAATTGCAGATCCATGGTCAACTTTATAACCTTGCATGCTCAATAAGTGCTTAAAACATGAAAACTCCACATCTTAATGCATTATCGGATGTCCCCAAAGGGACACATCTTAATGCATTAAGTCTTTCAATAAAATGCATGTGACAAAACTAACCATTAAGACTCTATTTTTATGGCTTAAGAGCTCTCCTATGGTCTGAAAGGACGGCTTAATGGGTCATGAATATGCCATGCTCAAGATTCACCATTTTGAGACCAAAAAGTGTCTTTAAAAGAACAAGATCTAGATCTATATGATGGAGTGGTAAAGTTGCAAGCTTTATACCTTCAAAAGGTTGAAACCAAGGTATAAATCCCAAATCCAAAGTGCTTCACTCCTCCATGATGGTCTCTACTTCCTTCCTTCTTCTTCAAAGCACAAAAACACACACACACAAGCTTAGAAATAGTTCACAAGGTAGATTAGGGTTATAAAAATGTTTTGAGAGGGTGGAGGCTGATAAAGTGAGGAGAAATGAGGCTATAATGGGATTTAAATATGAGCCAAACCCTAAAAATTAGTGTTTGCATGCCTGTAACGTACGCCCTACGTACAGATGTACGCTTAGTGTACACATGTACGCATGACATACTCCCCCCAAACCCAAATTATGAAAATACCACTAGGGCCCTCATTGCACTCTTTCTTTTACTTAGGGTCCAAAATGCAATATAATTAAATTATAGGGTCAAATATAGAAGTATCTCATCATCGGGATGTTACAATTCTCCCCCACTTTTAGACTTCGTCCTCGAAGTCTGCTGCAGCGAATAACTCGGGGTAATGCTCCCTCATATCAGCCTCAAGCTCCCAGGTCCACTCGGAGCCTCTTCGATGCTGCCACTGAACATTTACTAAAGGTAGATTCCTTGTTGCGTAGAACCTTCAACTTTCTTTCCAAAGTAGCCACTGGTCTCTCAATATAATTCAGGCGCTCATCGACCTGAATATCATCCAAAGGGATCACTGTCTCTCTTTCCAACACACACTTCCGCAACTGAGAGACATGGAAAGTGTTGTGGATCTGACTGAGCTGGCTAGACAAATCCAACCAGCATGCTACCCTACCTACCCTGTAGATCACACGGAAAGGTACAATATACCGGGGACCCAATTTCCCCCATTTCATGAAGCGTATCACACCCTTCCAGGGTCAGACCTTCAGGAGCACCATATCGCAGACCTGAAACTCCAACTCTGATTGGTGTCGGTCGGCATAACTCTTCTGCCGACTTTGAGCGTTCTGCAGTCTCTGCCTGATATGTTGAATAAGCTCTATGGTCGGAAGGACTACTTCGGTCCTTCCCATGACCCTATGACCAATCTCTCCCCAACATATCGGGGTACGACATCTCTTACCATACAAGAGCTTAAAAGGTGAGGCACCAATGCTGGAATGATAATTGTTGTTGTAGGAGAACTCTGCAAGAGGTAGGTAGGAATTCCAACTCCCACCGAAATCAATGACACATGCCCACAACATATCCTAGAGGGTCTGGATGGTTCGCTCCCTCTAACTATCGGTATGCGGATAATAAGCAGTGTTGAAATGTAACCTCGCGCCCAGTTCCTCGTGGAACTTCTACCGGAATCGAGAAGTGAAGCGAACATCCAGGTCTGAAAAAATGGAGACCGGAACCCCATGACGATCAACAATCTCCCAGACATACACATCGGGAAAATTTTCGGCCGAAGAGCTCTCCCGGATGGCCAAAAAGTGGGCAATCTTAGTCAATCGATCCACGATGAACTAAATAGTATTAAAGCCCTTGGCCATTTTCAGCAACTTGGTGATAAAATCCATGGTGATTTCTTCCCACTTCCACATGGGAACCTCCAAAGGCTGCAGCTTTCCATGCGGCCTCTGATGTTCGGCCTTGACCATCCTACAAGTCAAGCACCTCTCGACGTACCAAGTTATCTCCCTCTTCATACACAGCCACCAGTAGCTCAATCTCAAATCCCGATACATCTTGGTGGCTCACGGGTGTATAGAAAAGAGAGACTTATAAGCCTCCTCCAGCACTATCTGTATGATCCCACTGGAGACTGGAACCCAAACCCGACCGCATCGGGTTAATAATCCACGACTATCGGTGGTAAACCTATCGATCTTGCCCATGATCCTCTCTTGTTTCCAGTTCTCCTTCTGAACTCCCTATGTCTGAGCCTCATTGATCAAACCAAAAGCGGGGAATCAATGGACATCCTCATACACATCTCCCCAACTAAAGACCCGACCGACTTGCAGCTAAATTTATCCACTACTACATTCACTTTACCCAAATGGTAAAGGATCTCGAGTCATAATCCTTAACTACGTCCAGCCACCTGCACTGCCTCATGTTCAGGTTCGGCTGATCCATAAGATATCTCAAACTCTTTTGATCAGTGTAGACAGTACAACATACCCCATACAGATAATGTCTCCAAATATTGAGGTCAAACACCACTACCCCCAACTCCAAATCATGTGTGGGATATCGCGTCTCATGCGGCTTTAGCTACCGCAAAGCATAAGCGATCACCCGTCCTCTATGCATAAGGACCACCACCAATCCAATGATGAATGCATCATAGAACACCAAAAACTCCTCGACTCCCTCCGAAAGGGTCAATACCGGGGCCTCACATAACCTCCGTCGAAGAATCTCAAACATCGACTGCTAATCAGGTCCCCATCGGAAATCCACTCCCTTCCTCGTCAGACGAGTGAGGGGTACCGCAATCTTGGAGAAATCCTGAATAAATCTTCGATAGTATCCTGTGAAATCCAAGAAACTCCTGATCTATGAGGGGAATTTCGGAACCTCCCATTGCATCATAGCCTCGATCTTGTCCGGATCGACCAAAATCCCATCCTGGTTATCAAGGTGCCCCAGGAACTGGACCTCCCGTAACCAGAACTCACACTTTGAGAACTTGGCATACAATCATTCTCTCCTCAATACTCCTAAAATCTCTCGAAGGTGCACCTCATGCTGCTCTCTGGTCTTGGAATACACCAAGATATCATCAATAAACACAATGACAGATCGATCGAGCATCGACCTGCACACCCGATTCATCAAATCCATAAATACATCAGGCGCATTGGTGAGCCCAAATGGCATCATTTCGAACTCATAATGCCCATAACGACTCTAGAATTTGGTCTTCTCCATGTCCTCATCTCTTACTCTCACCTAATGATACCCGGACCTCAGATCGATCTTGGCGCTCCCCATAGAGAACTGCTCGGTCTGATGAACTACTTGCCTAACAATCTTGAAGCTGATAGGATAACTCCTGCATCTCTGGCGCTGCTAAACGATATGACTCCTTGGCAATCGGAGCCACACCTAGCACTAGATCAATCCTGAACTCAACTTGTCTCTCAGGTGGAACACCGGGTAACTCCTCCGAGATAACATCAGCAAAAACTCTTACAGCTGGTACCTCTAAAACTGAAGTATGATCGCCAACCTGTGTCACAACTAGAAATTTTGTGTCTTGTAATCACTACACTCAAGTAAAATGTAGAATCAAAAACTTCAGAGCATGTATGATGCTTACTCTATGACAACAAAATTTCAATCCAATACACCATACAAGTACTACAAATAGTCAACAAGCAATTGGAAACCCTAGAAGTTCTTGTTTAGGTCCATTTTGGACTAGGACTTCCTTATTGGACTCAATGGACCAATAAGCTTCCAATTTGACTATCATGGGCTTAGAACCTTTAAATGGGCTCTAATTGGACCCACTTCCTTTTATTTCAACATTGTGGGCCATATTGGGCCTAGAATGAAATAAATTCAATATTATGAACCACTATGGACCATAATTAACCTAAACTAGCCTAACAAAGTATAAAAATCACACTCATATTTTTAGGGCCAACAATCATTCAACCTAACTCTAATGTGGGCTTAGAAGCAATAAAGCCCAAATTTCTCCTTATTTCCCTCCATTCTCGGCCCAAAGCAAACCCAAGAAGAAGGGTTGACTTAGGCTAGCCACCTCATTATTATATTGTGGGTATCCAAGCTAATATTCATCATACATCCAAGCCTTACTCACATTCCCATGCACACTCTCTTCTCCCTCTTTTTCCTTCGGCCGAGAGCAATAAAGGAACACACACACCTCACAAAACTCTCTCTAAATTACTCAAGAATCATCCCTTCTCTCCATCCAAAAATCTCGAAAATTTGGTTTGAAGCCTAAGGATCATCATAAAGAAATTCATCATCTAAGGTAAGTTAATGTCTAACTTATGATCTAACTCCCTCCACTTCATCAACATCTCTTCTAAATTCATTCACTCTTGTGATCTTGCACCTTAGAAGCTCCTTAAATTCGAGATCTTCCAAGGAAAGGTTGCTAGGGCCGAAAGAGCAACAAACTCTTCTCTTTTCTTCTTCAAATCGAAACCACAACTCAAGGTGAGCTTCATACCCCCTATTTTTCGGTTTTTATAAGTTTTGTGGGGGGGGGGGGGAATACAAGCAAATGTGTAGATCTATGAGTATATGTATGCTTTGTATGATTTCTATACTTATTTACATGTTTATATGTGATTATGGTGTTGAAACTAGTCAAAAAGTCCTTAAAATCGAGGTTTGTATTAGGATGTATGAAACAAGTGTTAAACATATTATTATACACAAATCATTTCTAGAAAAATAACCAAGTTGGTTAATATGAACTCATTGGGCTAAAAATCCCATTTTTGGACTCAAAATGTTAAAAATATGAAGTTAAAGGGCCCAAAATGTCAAAATACAAATTCTGAGGGATGATATGAGTCAAAACAGTTTCAAGAATGGATTTTCCAGAAATTTACTCTTTGGAAGGATTAAAATGTGAATTTTTAAGCATAATGGGCCAAAAATGAATTTTTCGGCCCAATAAAGCCCAATATGCGAGATTTTCAATTTAGAGGGGCTGAAACTGTGACTTTCTATAAAACAGGGGACTACTAGTGCTCCAAGTCCATTTCAAGGGTTAAAAATGCTTTTCATATTTAAAAGGGACCAAAAATGCAAAAAATTTCTATTTTGGGCCAAAAATGTAAAAATTGCAAAAATAAGGGTTTTAGCCGAGAAAAATTTCATTTGGAGGACTAAAACTGTTTTTCAAATAACTTTGGGCTGAAAAATAACTTTTCTACAAGTTTTGATACTAAAGTGTCAAGAAAAATGGTTTGAGGACTAAAATAGAAATTTATTTTATACAAAGGGTTAAATGTGTAAATTATCCAAAAGAAAGGGGTTGTAATAATGAAACATCCTAATGTTTTAAATAATAAATCCATCATGATGAAATACTAGCACCTCGACTATCGGCAAATTATAATACACCTTCAACACCAAAATCGTTATCAAACGAATTGATTCGGTCTCGAATCAATAGTGAATCCGAAATTACTAACACGACGAAACTTCAATACACACACGGAAATTTCGGGAAGTTAATACACACGTGAGAATACACCAGACGTCGATACACCGTCTTTGGGCCCAAAAGTTTCAAATCGTGGTTGTTGGGCCTAGCTAGCCCAATGGCATGATCTTTAGGCCCGAAGGAAACTCGCTTACATGTAGTTGGGTCTTATATGACCTAATTTCGTGTAAAAGGACTTTTACAGGCTTTGTGCTGTTGGACCCCAAGGGCCTTCTGGTGCTGCTAGTAAAGTCGAGAATTCACCAAATGCGAGTCGGGCTAAGGGCCCTTCGCATTCACGATAGCCTTGAACGACTTATGGAAAATATCGGGACTTCGCACCCTCTTTTCCTCCTCAGTTGTGGGGCTACATGAAGTCCGGGTGTTTGGATTAAGTGAATAGTGCGAGCGACGCCTAAGGGATCGTTTGTATGGTTGTAAACTAGTCATTTTCATTAATGTGTGTTTATAACAATTCACAACCCATAATTAATCCAACGTCGCCGGGACTCAACGAATACACCTGTCGTAACGAAATAACAAGATATAAATTTTTGATGCAAAGTATTAGGAAAACATCGGGTTTTCCTAGGGTTTTCAATTAATACACCTACGAGTTACATACCGAGTGTTACAAATTGTTCTTTTACATTTATAGAAAACAAACAAGCATACTTACGGATCTTCACACTTTTTACACGATACTCTTTTCAGAAAATATCAGATTTTCTGGTGATTTTCAAAACAATACAAACCACTATATTTCAAACATTACTTATGAACTCACCAACATTTCATATGTTGACGTTTTTCAAAATACTTGTATTCTCAAGTAACAGGTAAATCGAAAAGGAAAAATGTACTCAGTAACGTCTTGCTGTTGTTTTAATTAGTACCGAACAATTTACTTTTGGGCATGTAATATTATGGATCAATGTACCGAATGTAAATGCTACCAGTTCTAATATTCCAATGCTTGGTATTGTATGATGTTATGTTTCATGTATATTCATTGTGATGGTATTCAATTGAGTCACAATAGCCCTCGGACGTTTCCACCGTCTGGTTCGGGGGTGTGACAACCTGAGTATCAACCACATATGTCAGATAACCTGCACACCCATGCTAAATATACTGTCAAGCCCTGGCTGCTGAACAAAACCTTGAACCAACACTGGCGCCCTCTCCATTGATAACCAGTTCTCCCCCACTTGGGGTTCGAACTACCACTCATTGTCCTTCACAATCGATCATGCCACCAAACTTGCTCATCCAGTCCATACCCACTATCATGCACACATCCCCCATGGGGATAGGGATCAGATCAATCAGATAAGGCACCCCAAAGATCTCCAATACACAACCATGATACCCACTAGATGTAGAAACCCCCTATTCGTTGGCGATAGAAACCCACAACGAACACTCGAACTCACTAATGGGCATACTAAAATCCCTACTAAAAGATCAAGACACAAAAGACCGACTCACGCCCGAGTAAAATAACACAAGAGAAGGAAAAGAGTTCACTACAAACTTACCTATCAGAAGCATAAAAATAAGCATACCATAAAATTTAATCAACATAATAAATAAATAGAAACATACCGGTCACAACGTCCGGTGCTGCTCTGGCCTCCTCGGAAGTGAGCTGAAAAGCACGGTCCTGAGCCCTTGGGGCCTCCACCCTCCCCTGGCACCCTTAGGTGATCCTCATAGTGGCTGGCGCTGGGGCATGCGCCAGCTTGGCGGCGAGCAATGGACAGTTGACTTTCATATGGCCAACCTGATCACAGTGGTAGCAAATCCTGGTACTTAGTGATGGGGATGATGGGCCAAAATCCCTCGCATAGTGGCCCTCCTTGCCACATTTGTGGCATCCATAAAGCAAGTCGACAATAATCCTCATGAACCTTGTTGCACTTACCACATTTGTGTTTTTTATGTAAAAATGTAAAAATTTTGAGTATAAGGACGAAAAGTGTCAAATTCATTACAGATTTGAGGCAAAAACACCAAAATATAAAACTTTTTACTGTAAGGACTAAAAGTGTCGAAGTCACTAAAGATTTGTGACAAAAACCTAAATGCACGAAAACTTAATCAAAATGCAAAAATGTAAAAGTTTTGACTTTAGGGACAAAAATGTCAAATTCACCAAAGATTTGTGGCAAAAACCTAAATCCTAAACATTTACTATTGCTAAGGCCCTTGTGATTTAATATATATATATATATATATATATATATATATATATATATATATATATATATATATATATATATATATATATAGCCATGAAATCTAAAACAAAATATTTTTATAAAAAAACCAGATTTTTTTTTTCCAAAAATCATGAAAATTTAAAAGATACTTCTACACATTATACTAGTGACTTTTTAAAAAACAAATCAATAAAATTTTGAAGTGTTCATCTTTTAATTTTAAAAAATGCTAGTTTATATAAAATATTAACGAAATTAATTTTTTGTCCCAAATTCAAAAATAAACAAATGAATGAAATTCTTCATCTTACTATTGTAGTGACTTTGTAAAAGAAATTTTTAAAAAAATAATGTTGTTAAGTGTAGCTAGGTTTTGTTTAAAGGAATCCAAATTTCTTTTGTGAATATAAAAATTAAGGATATACTCATATATAAATATTATATGATTCATTCAGATATGAATAATCATATAAAATTATTCATATATGTTTTTATCTACAAGTGATTATTCATATGTTTTTATTTGCAAGTAATTACTCATATATGATTATGGTGGTTGGTGGTGGTAAAAAGGGATAGTAGTGATAGCAATGACGATAGTGGTGGTGGCAGTTGTGATGGTGGTAGAGGTGGCGGAGGTAGAGGTGGCAATTGTGGTAGTAGTTGGTGGTGGTGGTAGTTCATGGTGGAGATGGAGGTGGTGATGGCGTTTATAGCGGTGGGGGATGTGGTGGAGGAGAGGGAGCTTTGTAGCGCTCATATGTAATATTCATATATTAATTACTTAATTTTATATTCACTTATGAATATTATCTCTTACTGGCATGCCTGTATATCAGAGCTCTTTTGCAACATTGAAGAAATGACTGACCTATATTCATTCTCACATTCATAATTTTTTTTTCATTTTCAAATGAACTTATATATATATATATATATATATATATATATATATATATATATATATATATATATATATATATGTGTGTGTGTGTGTGTGTGTGTGCGCGCGCGCGCTATATAACTTAGGTCATCCAAATAAATACGGTTCAATATAATATTCTTATCTTGAGTCATATTCATTTGAAACCAAAATAACTCTTTATGTTATCTTAGTTAATTACTAAATCTGAAAAAACTCTTTTAGTTGTGATATTTAATTAGTTGATTATTTGTTTGGAACATTTAAAAATATAGTTTGGTGGCGTTTTAACTTTTAATGTAAGTTATTGAAATTTGGTGTTTTTAATATGTTAATTGTTAATTGCTTAAATTATCAGGTTGTCTATGTTTTAAGTTATTGTCTTCCATCTTATTGATATTAATATTGTTACGACTAATAGTCTTTGAACTTTTAAAATCGGAAAAAAGACCAAATCTACGTGGTGGTTAAAAACGTACAGAAAACCGCACCAAACTCGCACAGTTAAAAACTGCAAGTGCACTCAAATGCAACTGAACCGCATAAAATAACTGTAAAATTACACTGATATATTAACCGCTCCAAACCGCATCATGTTGACCCCTAACCATATAACCTAACCATTACCTTAACCACACCATTTTTTTTACAACCTTTTAAATTCAATTTTATCTATATTTTTTTACAATCATTTTTATACAATTTTTTTACAACATAACTAAATTGTTTTTATAAATTTTACATCAATTTTAAACTTTATTTACAACCTAGGATGAATGAGAAAACATAAAAAAAAAAAAAAAAAAAGTTTCAAAAGTTTAAAACGTAAGTAAAAAAGTTTAAAAATGATGTTTATATTTTAAAGGTTTTAATAAAAGGTTTAAAAAGTTTCAAAGAGGTTTTTACAACTTAACTTTTGAAATTTTTTATATATGTTTTCTACAACGTTTCAAATCTTCTTTTTATTACTTTTTTTTTTCTCAACATGCGTATGTTGTAGAACTTTAAAAGGGTTAAAGGTTTGTAAATTACTTTATTAAGGTCAGTAAAAGAAGATTGTTGGAAAAGTTTAAAAAATAATATAAATTATGTTCTAAAAGAGTTTTAAAGGAGTTGTATAAAAGAATTTAATTTTTTTTAAGTTGTAGAAAAAAATTATAAGTTTTTTAAAAAAGGTTATGATTTTTTTTTTTTTTTTTTTTTTTAAATTGTTTGTAAACGAAGCTTAAAAAAGATTGTATAAAGTTTATAAAAAGTTTGTGTAAAAAGTCTTAAAATAATTTAAAAATATTTAAAACAATTGATAGTAAAGACAACTTTATAAATGGTCCTTGAGGTTTTTTAGAATCTAGATTTTAGTCCTAAATATTTTTTTATCATCATGGGGTTTTTTCTTAGTTGGTCTCTTACAAATATAAAAAGATATTTATACCATTTTTATTATATTTTACCTTTTTCTTTGACTAAGTTTACATTTTATTTCTTCGGAATCTGATTTTTCATTAATTTAAATATCATCGTACAATGAGTGAGATGACAAACGGACAACAAGTTATGCCGCTAAACCTTTTTGTATGGTAAAACTAATTCGTTTGAAAACTACATTCATAGATTGAGAAGATATAACATTGTTATGCATGATCCGTTGTACTCTATTAAGTTCCACTGCATCCGGCGCAAGGAAACCAAACGTATCAAATGTAAATGGTATGAACACATGTTGATTTTCCATGTACGATTTCTCATGTTTGGTGACTTTGCTTGTAGCAGCTTGCCCCGTCATGTAACCCCCAACCCTCAAGCCCACGAGAGGGGATACCCCTGTAAGGTACACATATGCGTGTTTCCCTCCGACCCATATAAAAATCAAAACGTCAGTTGGTCTAAGGGTTGACCTTCCTTCCGCCGGGTCAGTCAAGAAAATCACAGGTGCCTCTTTCTTGGCGGAAACCCTGACACGCTTGAATATGTCAAACAAAACATCCTTAACCATATCATGCCTGTATTTGAATCTCGGGAGTTCTTTATAGTGAAATGCATGATGTCCAAAAGAGTCCAAACATGGCTTGTGGACACACTGGACATATCTCGTCAGCTTAGAATATTGGAATCATGTGCCAATATTTGAGGATAGTACGATACTCCACAGGAGACATATTTTGGCCAAGCCCATCTAGAGTGGTAGCCAGAAGAAAATCTTCAGCATGTGGTGCATGTAAGCACTAGAAAACCGCTTTCTACCGAGCTGTGATGTCGAGATGCACTTCCATATCTTGGACAATTTTACAAAAAATGGCACTCGCCAATGTATTTTGGGATTTAGGGGGGGGGGGGGCACGACAATGTTTTTAAAAGTAAGACTATTAAGGTCAATATCTGGAAGCTTGTTACGAAGAGAAGCCAACGCACAATCATAATCAGAATCCATACCATATATGTTGCTATCTCGTAAGATGTGGTCTTGCAATACCCAAGATTGGGCCCTTGAGGCAATAAAAGCATAGGAGGTAGCCTCTACTGCAGAGTATAAACCCAAACCACCAAACTTAATGGGTAAGGAAGCAATTCGCCATTATATGTCGCCAAAGAAAGGGCCACCACAAACCACAATGTCCTCAATCGCCCTATGCAGTTATTGTCAAATAATAGTGTCGCCTCCTCTATGTGAACGAGTTGGCGCATCCTTAACACAAAGAAGAGCTTAGCAATACCCATACAAGACTAAAGCAGAAAGATCTCACTTTGGGGGTCAGACAATTGTAGAAGAAGGTGCATCAAATTCACAACATTTTTGACTCTCTTAATGGCTAATCTGCTAATGAAACTAGCATCTGTACTAACAGATCCCCCAAGAAGTTTCACCCCTAAGGCGGCCTCCCGATGCCAGCCGGGAATAGCCCCTCACGTAGCTTGCTACCATCACACGAGGGCCAAAAGAGCTCGGTTTTCTTGATATTCAGCTGTAGGCCCAATTTTGGGCTAATCACTGTAATGATGTCCAACGATTTGGCCACCTCCTTCGAATCTCCAATAAGTGTGTCATTATCAAGGTAGCATGCATAGAGAAGAAGCTTGCAATTGTCTCTAATGTTATGCAAGAGCGGGTGCAACGCAAGGGCAAAGAGAAGTGGTCCCAAGGGGTCTCCTTGCTGAACCCCAGTAGTGGACCAAATATGTGTGTTTCCTAGGTACAACCTTGCTGCTTGACCATATATGAATTCTACTCACAAGGATATAGAAGGACACCTCAATCTGACCTTATGAAGTAATGCGGATCTGTCCACAAGGTTAAAGGCACAATCACCCACCATAGCCATTACCCCATTGACTTTCCATTTCCATTCTCCGTCCAACATCACTACCACCGTCCACTATCACTAATGTTCACATCACCATTAACCAATCACCAAAACTAAACTCCAAAGTAAAAGCCAAACTTGAAATCAAAAATCAAAACAAAACACCATCGCCATCATTAACTGCCATCACTAAACCAAAATCACCACCCTTATTTCTCCACTCCAACACCACCACATCTCTTATTACCCACCAACACCACTATCACAGAACATCGTCATCGACAACCACCACCGTCATCACCGCCATCAAACAAACAATCAACCAGATATTGTGATGTTCTTTTCATGGAATTACTTCCCATGTATCAAATATTTAGTATTTACACATCAAATAATATACATATTATGACCTTCAAAATTACTTCTCCCACATCACAAAAAACTCCAAATTATACATGTTCATGGAATAGGAATATAAATTTGATCGCAAAAACTCCAAATTAAACATTAGATGACCATGTTAATTCTACTTTGTTCTTTTGGTCGCGATTTTGAGACATACACCCACATCCACAGTTGACAAAACCCATATCGAATGAAGAGGAAGAAGACATGAACCCTAAAGTTGGACTATAATCTGGAATCGGAGCCAAACTTGTGTTTAAGCCCTAATTCTCGCCCCATTTGAGATTTAAGAAATTTAATGAAGTGGTTTCCACCATTCCTTTGATAGATTCAAGGAGGGAGGTGGAATCATTGGTGGCGGCGAGATCAATGGTCAAGAGTTGGATTTCGTGGTGAGGTTTGATGAGATGAAGAATGTGACAGTGAGCTGGAATCAAACTGGATCATGTTCCAATGATGGGTGTAGATCGGAATTGATTGGATTCTAATCGATGTTTCCCTCATGTGACACCCACCTTCGAGAAATCTTCAAGTTATTGTCCCTCCTCCAGCAAATCGGTAAGTATCTCATCTTATCTTTTCTCTTGAATGTAACATCAACATCAGAGATGACGCCTTTTGCCTAAAAACATACGATGGTCGTCTCTACAATCTCACATGCATTTTTTGGGTACAACTTGTGTGATTATGTCGATTTGTAGAGCTGGTGGAGAGAAGGGGTAAGGAAGAAGACAAAGTGGGGTATTATTTATTTCATTTTTTAATAATTTTATTTAAAGAAAAATATAAAATATAATAAAAACGATATAAAAGTCTTTTGATAATGATGAAAGACCAACCACGATAGAAATTGAGACTATAAAGACCATCATTGATGACAAAAAAATAAGGACTAAGGTGAAAATGTTAATTAATTTAGTAAATCTTAGTTATCATCATACCACGAGTAAAATGTCAAACGGGTAACAAGCTGTGCGGCTAAGCCTTTTTGTATGATAAAATCAATTCTTTTGAAGACTATATTCATAGATCTAGGGATATAACATTGTTATGCATGATTCGTTGTACTCTATTAAGAAGCTCTACGCATCCGGCATGAGGAAACCAAAAGTATCCAATGCAAATGGTATGAACACGTGTTGATTTTTCATGTACGATTTCTCATTTGGTGACCTTGCCTGTAGCGGCTTTTAAAACAGCTTGTCCCGTCGTGAAACCCTCAAGCCGACGAGAGTGGATACCCCTATAAGCTCCATACATTCGTGTTCCACTCCAACCCATTCAAAAATCAAAATGTCAGTTGGTCTAAGAGTTGGCATTGTTTCTGTCAGGCCAGTCAAAAACTCACAGATGTCTCTTTCTTGGCGGAAATTCTGGCACGCTTAAATATGTCAAACAAAGCATCTCTAACCATATCATGTCTGTATTTGAACCCCGAGAGTTCTTTACAATGACCTGTATGTTCTTCGAAGAGTCCAAACATGCCTTGCGGCACACCAAACATATCTCATTAGTTGGGAATATTGAGATCATGAGTCGATATTTGAGGATAGTATGATAATCCACATGCGATATATGTTGGCCAATCTCATCTATAGGAATTGCTAGAAGAAAATCTTGAGCATGTGCATGTAAAACCACATAAACTATTTTTATGAACTATATATTAAGTTTAATAAAGTTTGTAAGGGATATATAAAAAAATCATGACCAAATTTATAATGAAATATAAAACTTTGAATAAAAATATAAATATATAAATGAACATATAAAACTATATACAGAATTTACGCTGTAAATTTTCAAAATTTCTTCTAAAGCTCGATGCAGTATGCAATGGGTTGATGTAGTCAATTTTCTAACTCCTCTCTTCACCCGTCTTGTCCACTCAATGTCTCTAGTGCTTATCCCTATTCATGGCCATAGGAGCCATGGCCGTCCCCACCACCACCATCACCACTTTTCTTTCAATCAAACCCTTAAAAAGTCTGAAATCATCATCTCCATAAACCCGATCACCACTCTTCCTTTTTCCCCTCGAAAACTTCAGTCTCACCAAAATAATTTAACAAAGAGTAGAAAAAAGTTGTAATTGAAGTGCGCACCTGCATTACTTTTGAGGAATGAAATTTCCCTTTGTATCCTCTCAAAACAATCTCTCTGTTGATAACATCGGTGGTAATCGCTACGAACCCAAATCAGTTCTTGATATTCGCCGGAGTCCGCCAAGTCCGTTAACCGGTAATTCTTCGGACTTCAATTCCATTGGTTATTACAATACTGTGTTGTTATCTTCGGAGGAACAGCTGCCGGTGGACAATTTTGAAAATGGAATGATTAATCATCGTGAAGAATGGGATTCTGATTCTCTCATGAGAGAATTAGGGCTTTATGATGATTCCACAAAATCCGCTTACCCTCTTGATCTTCCTGAGCTCCCGCCTTTTTTTCAGTCGGATTTCGAAAGCCTTAATCCGAATTCGAACCAGAACCCCTTTGATTTGATGAGCCAGCGTGATGATGGAAGCGAGTTCGATTTCAGGGACGAGTTAATCCGGTTAGCTGATTGCTTTGAAACTCAGTCTTTCCAGTTGGCGCAAGTGATACTGGCGCGGCTCAATCAACTGTTGCGTTCACCCACCGGAAAAGCGTTTCAGAGAGCTGCGTTTTACTTCAAAGAAGCGATTCAGTGTCTACTCACCGGATCGACTCGGAGCTTTCAGACATGTAACTCGTATGAAATTGTACAAGTGATTAAAGCGTACAAGACGTTCTCCATCGTCTCGCCGATTCCGATGTTCTCCAGCTTCACCGCCAATCAGGCGATCCTTGATGCAGTGGACGGTGCAATGATCGTCCACGTCATCGATTTCGACATCGGCCTCGGCGGCCAGTGGGCATCGTTCCTGAAAGCGATTGCGGAGAAGGCGGAAGCTCGAAAGGTTAATTCACCGGTGGTAAGAATCACCGCCGTGGTTCCTGAAGAATACGAACTGGAATCGAGATTGATCAGAGATAATCTACACCAATTCTCTTCCGATCTAAAAGTAAGGTTCGATATCGACTTCGTTTCCATTCGAACATTCGAATACTTATCGTTTAAAGCTATTAAGTTCGTCACTGGAGAGAAGACAGCGGTTCTTCTGTCTCCCACGATTTTCCGACGCATCGGCGCCGGTTTCATCAACGATCTCCGGCAAGTTTCGCCGCACGTGGTGGTATATTTGGACGGCGAATTGAATGGATCCGGAGCGTCGTTCTTCCGTCAAACAGTGATCAACGGCCTAGAATTGTACACGACGATTCTAGAATCATTGGAGGCGGCAAACGTTGGTGGTGGTGTGACAGGAGGTGACTGGATAAGGAATATCGAGATGTTCGTGTTGCTGCCAAAAATAATCACGACGGTGGAGGATGCAGGACGCCATGTGACGCCGTGGAGGGAGGCGTTTGGTAGGGCCGGGATGAGGCCGGTAGGGTTGAGTCAGTTTGCTGACTTTCAAGCGGAGTGTTTGTTACGTAGGGTACAAATCAAGGGGTTCCACGTGGCAAAACAGCAAGGGGAGTTGGTGCTTTGCTGGCATGATAGACCGCTTGTTGCCACGTCAGCATGGACTTTTTAGGCAATTAGGAAGTCTTATATAGATGATGTTTCATAATATATAGGGAATAAACTCTCTACATGTATTCATGTAATAGAAAAATTAAAAGAGTGTTTGGGTTGGGAGATGTAGTTGGAATAATACTTGCCATTTGGTATTTTGAATTGTTGAATTCTAGCTTTTGTGAAATAGTATTCATTTTATTTTTGTAAAATTATTACAATAATTTAAAGATTCAAGTGTTTGTTAATGTTTTAAGGATAATGACTTAAAAGGGTAATATATTTTTCGATTTGAACACATTTGGTCACTGAGTTTTTTTTCGTCCACATTTACTCCTTTAACTTGTTAAACTGTACACATCCAGTCCTTATAACCGGTTACTCCAGGTTAGCCGGGAAAAATGTCTTATTATGATAATATATTTCTCATTTTGTACACATTTAGTCCTTAATATTTTTGTACACATTTAGTCATTAATATTTTTTTGTTTCAAAATAAGTCATTTTTTGTTTTTGTACAAATTCAGTACTTATGAATGATTTATTTAGGGTTTTTCTCACAACATCTAACATGAGACTATCATTGATGACAGAGACGATTCTCTTTGGGTGCTCGCAGTGGCACCGGTAAACCCTGCTTTTCTATACAGTGTAAATTTTTCGATATTTTTTGATTTTTTTTTTCTTTTTTCTACTTACCGGCAACACCTACTACGGACCGGCAACACTCACTACCAAATCCTGTGTCCGTCCCTGATTGATGAGGTGTTTGGGGCTGTTGATGCTTATGTCCATCGCAGTCTCGACTGATTGGTTGTATAGGTTTTGTGGTTTGGTTTAGGTTTTGTATTCCGAACGTCGTAACTTCTTCATACGATATCAGATTTTAACGATGTTTATATCTACGTGTTCGTTTTTTAAGTCTTCTATAACTTTCGTTCAGATTACTACCGTTAAAATATAATATGTTTTTACTTACGATTTTATGAAAAAAAAACATTCATACATGCATTCATAAAAAACGTATGGATATAAAGATCGTAATTAAAAAATATATTACTTTTTAACGGGAGTAATATAAACGAAAGTTGTAGTAGACTAAAATACAAACGCATATGTTGGGTCGCATTTTGTGTTGCGTCTATTGGGCTCATTAGTTAGTCTAATATGTATCTTCGGTATGGGTCTGTCCATCCGTGAGTTTTCTTTAGGGTTTATTATATATAGATGCTTGCATGCATTCTTAACGTAAGATTGATAGGGATTTGATAGCGTACAAGTTCTTATCTTTTGTAACCCTAGAATCCTCTACAACGGAAGTTCTTAGTTGAGCTCTGCTGAGGAGTGAGTAATCTAATCATTCGACACATCTTGATTCATACTTGGGTTATTTACTGTTTATATATTCATCGCTTACCTGTTACATAGATATAATCGATCATCAAGTTGTTTAATAACTTATCAATTGGTATCAGATCAGGAGGCTGTGTAATTCATACACATCTTTTCTGTGAAAAAGGTTGCGATTAGGGTTATTCCGCATTAACTAATATTTATTAAGCCGTCATCCCATAATTGACGTAACTCAGCATTTATTTGTTTTGCCCTAATCTTATATATTACAAGTCTTATCTTTCAAACAGGTTATACGATCAAGCATGGACGAGTCACAATCAAATCCCATAAACATCTCAAACAACATTGGATCAACGACGAAGATTCCCATCCTTTACACCCAGGATTACGAAGTCTGGGCACATCACTTTGAAGATTATGTCATTGGATCTGAAGACAATGTATATCTTATTTGGGAAGCAATCGTGTCTGGACCATTTGCTCATTCAGCAACGTCTAAAATCATTAAAACTCAGAAAGAGTATAATGATCTGTTGAAGGACGTAAAAGATATTGCTCAAGACGAAAAGGATAAGTTTCAGTGCAATATTAAAGCATTGAGACTAATCAGATTCGCTCTTCAATCGGATACTTTCAGGCTAGTAAGTTCATGCAGCACTGCCAAAGAAATATGGGATAGGCTGCGAGAGTTATATTCCACAGACGAAGATCTGGAGCATTCCATTCAGACCTTACTTTTATCTGAGTTTGGCGAATTTAAGCAGAATCCCGAGGAAACTGTTACTCATACATTCGATCGCTTCAATCATCTTCTCAGTAAGATGATTAAACACGATATTGAAAGGAAGTTGATTGAACAAAAAGTTACGTTTTTTAATGGTCTTAGATCTGAGTGGAGATCGGTTGTGTCCACTGTTAAAGCTCATGAGCAATTCAAATCATATTCATTGGCTAAACTGGTAGGGATTTTGAAATCCCAAGAAAAGATTGTCTTGCAGGAGAAAAATGTGGTTTCAAGCTTGGGTTCCTTGGCCCTTCTGTCTAAAAGCAAAAGTGTGGTAGAAGATGAAGATCTTAACTTAGAAGACTATGACCTTACCTCTGAAGATTATGCAATGATGGTGTCAAATCCAAAGAGGTTTATTAAGAAAAGGTTTCCTACCAATAAGAACAGAAATTGGCAGGGAAGCTATAGTTCTGAAAAAGTGAGGGAGGAACCGAAGGCAGAAGAACCAAAGAAAGAGCCGAAAGCTGAAGGAGATTCAGGTGTGAACTACTACTACTGTGGAGGAAAGAACCACTATGACAAAGACTGTGTCCTAAAGAGAATGACAGAAAAGGATGAAGAAAAAGATGAAGAAGCTGTGTTGATGAAAAAGCTGGAAGAGATCAAGAGAAACAAAACTACTGCTAACCCTTCTATGAATGCTTTAATTGTGTAGGGTTCGGTAGCGGATGATGAGTTCGGTGGCGTGGAGGTCTGGTCAACCGACTCTGAGGATGATGAAGTCAGAAAGCCATCTCATGGAAAGGCTTATGTTGCGAAAGGTGAAGGAAGCGGTGGAAAGTGTTTGATGGTGTCAGATGTATCTCAAATGAGGGGATACAACACAGACGGTGGGAATGAAGACACGAAGGAGCGAGAGGACTTGTGCTTCACAGCAAAACCTCTCAGCGTGTAGTTTAATGAGCTTGATGAATTAATCAAGAAGGTACAATCCATTTTTGTTTCATTCAACGTCCCACAAAATTCATATGAAAAAGAATTAAAAAATGTAAATTCAAGAATCTCTCATCTAGACAGCAGTTTAACTCAAACACGGGTCACCAATTCTAACCTAACTG
This sequence comes from Lactuca serriola, assembly GCF_051521515.1. Lineage (NCBI taxonomy): Eukaryota > Viridiplantae > Streptophyta > Magnoliopsida > Asterales > Asteraceae > Lactuca > Lactuca serriola. The sequence goes on from NC_136411.1 coordinate 320,787,817, forward strand.
ACCAAATAAGCAGGGTGTCTTCAAAGAGTGAGGAACGGAGGATGTGGATAGAGCTGAAGGAGTCGGAGTTGATCAAATCCAAAGACGAAAACATTTATTTACAAAGAGACAATTTAAAACTTTTGAAACAAAGAAATGTGTTTTGTTTGATTGCTAAGCGTCTTTATTCTAACATCACTCAACTTCATCTTAACTGTGAAATAGGACAGAAAATTCATCGCATAATTTTGCCCTTCCTTGAGTTTAAGGAAGATGAAATTGACGCTGAAGCATATAATTGCGAAAGTGTAGTTTCGTCTGAGGATGTAAATCCGACTTATATGTATGGTCTAGACAAAATCAAATCTTTCATAAAGTCCAAGGACCATAAGGACATGCTGAAAAACCTTTTGGATGAAAATGATAAACTGAAACTAAGGACTGAAACCATACAAAAATTTGACTCATTGAATGCCAACTTGAGCTCAGAAAATAAAATAGATGTTGAAAACGCGTCTGAGCTTAATGAGGATGATGATATGAGTGAAATTTTTGTAGAGGATGAAGTTGACTGTTCTGAGTTTATCAAGAGCGAACCAGAAAACCACAAAAATCTTATTTCTGAAAATTCTGTGGAGTTTGCTCGTTTGTACCAAAATAAGTCCCCGATTCTAGAAGAAAAGGCTGTTGTGTACCAAAAGGTGAGAACAACACCAAATCAGGTATATAAGGTCACAGGAGTAACCGAATATCAGATAGCCGAACTCACAGCCATTGTAAACGAAGATAATGCAGATGGTTGTGATGAATTCTTCTGGTCTGCTCCTATAGATAATGCAGACGAAACTGTTGGTCTGTCAGAGCGGACTTCCTGGAAAACCAAAGGCAGATATGTGCTGGAGCCGCTAAACAAGCCTGATAACTTCGACGTGCCGAGTACTAGTGGTACAAGAGAAGTTCATGTAGAAGAAGTCACTCCCTTGAGCGAAACATCATCAGTTCAAAGTGAACTGGCTGACAAGAAGCAAAAGCAAAAAGCCAATATCCATCGACAGCCGAAGCAAGTGAAGGATCAAAAACAGCAAAGGAATCAGAGATACAAGAAAAATCTCTCTGAACGAAAACATTTTTGGCGATCTCAAAACGCCCATTTCTCTTATCATGACAGAAATTCAAAGTCAGAGAAAAGTGCTGTTAGGCAGCAAGAAAGTAATAATAACCGAAAGGAAAGGTTCGGTTCTGAGGATCATAACAACCGAAGGGAAAGGTTCGGTTCAGAGAACACCAGCTACCGAAAGCATAAGTTCGGTTCCAAGAGCAAAAACGACCAAAGTTCGAGATTCGGTCCCACAAATGACCAAAAACAAAAGTGTCACTCAGGACCTCAAGTCAATAAAACTTCTCAGTCTAACTTCTCTCGTTCTAATTCCTCTCAACCTTATTCTAAATCCAATTTTGTTCATACTCAAAATCCAAAATCTTCAACAGATTTGAAAGGAAAATCGAAGGTTTCCTCAGTCAAGACTGATCAAAATCATTCCAAAGTCCAAATGCCTAAACCTGAATCCAAACCGACTGTAACAAATCTCAACAAAATTAAGGTTTTCACCATTAAAAAGAAAGATGAAACAAATTTAATAAAAAGAACATATCTTGTTGACATCTCTCTTACTATTCCTGTTCCTGTGAAAGGCTCACGTGGACCCAAGAAACTTTGGGTTCCTAAATCTGCTTAATTTTTGCAGGTTATCAGTGACGAGCAGTTTGACGAAGAATGGTATATTGACAGTGGCTGCTCACGTCACATGACAGGAAGGAAGGAAGAGCTGAGGGAATTTCGGCCTCTTTTAAACGGGGGAAATGTCAAGTTCGGGAACAACTCATTCGACACGATAAAAGGTTATGGAATGATAACAAATGGAGATTTCACGATTAGAAAGGTTGCATACGTTGAAGGACTACAACACAACCTCATCAGTGTATCTCAGCTCGTTGGAGGTACCGGTCTCAAGGTCTCATTCGATGATGAGGGTTCATAAATAATAGAGAAGAAAACAAAAAGAGTGATTCTTAAATCGGAGCGCAAAGGCGAAATGTTTCCTCTTAATCTCAAACCTATCAAAGGAAATCCAGCTATCTGCCTTTTGTCCAAAGCACAATCTGAAGAAAGCTGGCTGTGGCACCGAAGGCTCTCTCATCTCAACTTCAAGGATATCAACAAACTTGTCACAGGAGGTCATGTTAGAGGTCTTCCGTTGCTCAAGTTCGATCGCGAACATTTATGTGCTGCGTGTGAAATGGGGAAGCAGAGTCGTCAAAGTCACCCATCGATTGTAAACACTAAAGTTGTTGAACCACTAGAGTTAATTCACATTGACTTGTATGGTCCATCATCTATCGAAAGCATCGGCGGCAACAAGTATATTCTTGTCAATGTTGATGACTTTTCACGTTTTACATGGCTGTTCTTTCTGAAGCACAAATCTGAAGCAACTCTCAAGCTAAAGATGTTTATCATGCAGGTTGAAGTGCAGCTGAGGAAAGTCGTTCGCAACATCAGGAGCGACAATGGGCTGGAGTTCAAAAATAAAGAATTCGAAGATTTCTTGGCAGAAAAAGGAACCAGTCACAACTTCTCAGCTCCCTACACCCCTCAACAAAATAGGATTGTCGAAAGACGAAACGGATCTTTGTGTGAGGCAGCCCGAACCATGCTAAGTTTTGCTTCTTTACCTTTATACTTTTGGGCTGATGCTATTGCAGCAACATGTTTTACGCAGAACAGGTCCTATCTCAATAAGCGTTTCACTCTTACTCCTTATGAGATCATCAACAACAGAAAGCCAAACGTCAAATTCTTCCACGTATTCGGCTCACGATGCTTTATCTTCAATTCTAAAGAACATCGTAACAAGTTCGACGTAAAAGCCGATGAAGGGATTTTTCTAGGATATTCTCTCACTTCGAAAGCATACAGGGTTTTAAAAAAGCGTTCGAGGAAGATTGAAGAAACGTATTATGTGACTTTTGATGAAAGCTATGTCAAGAAGCTGAAGGCCACAGAAGAAATAGTTGGAGAAATCTTCTCTCAAACAGGCCAAGTCACAGCCTCGATTGCAAATTTGTTTGAGCAGTTTATGGAGTTGTTCGATGAACCGGAGAAGGCTACTCTCTCAGAAGCTAATGCAGCGGACAACAAAGTTGATCATCTGAAGCAAATCGTCGATGACGCTGCCAAACAACTGGGTGAAGGAGGATCAGTTCCAACTGAACCTTCTCAGCACGGTGCTTCAGTTGAGGGGGGAGAATCCATCTTCTTCAAAACAGCCAAGTTCACAAGTTGAGGAGGAGAACTGTTCTTCAGCTGCTCCCGAAAGCCAATCTGCACCCGAAAATCCTGTGGTACCCGAAAGCTCAAAAACACCCAAAGGTATTGCAACACCCGAAAGCTCAACACCACCCGAAACTCCTGTAGCTCCAGAAAGTCAAGATACACCTGAAAGCTCATCTGTCGAGGGGGAGAATGTCGATATGTCTTATGACGATGATAGTCAATCTGAACTAGAAGAGATGGTAAATGCTGAATTGGATCCATCCTATGATCCAAATTACCCTCCTCTTGTCAAATGGACCAGAGATCATCCTGTTTCACAGGTTGTCGGTAATGTCTCTGAAAAGGTCCTGACCCGATCTCAACTAAAGGCAAATCAAACTTCCTTATTTTCAAAAGTAGAGTTCTGTATGTTTAACTCCTTCGTCTCAAAAGTTGAACCAAAGACAGTTAACACTGCTCTTGATCACTCCGATTGGGTTCAAGCTATGCAAGACGAACTTAATGAATTCGAAAGAAATAAAGTTTGGCGCCTCATTCCAACTCCTCAAGATGCCTCGGTTGTTGGTCTCAAATGGGTCTTTAGAAATAAGATGGACAAGGAAGGCAATGTGATAAGAAACAAAGCTCGTCTAGTGGTGAAAGGATACTGCCAGGAGGAAGGAATCGACTATGAGGAAACTTTTGCTCCTGTGGCTAGGCTGGAATCTGTTCGAATATTTCTTACCTATGCTGCACACAAGAAGTTTGAGGTCTACCAAATGGACGTAAAGTGTGCATTTCTAAATGGAGAACTCGAAGAAACGGTGTACGTGGAGCAACCTCCTGGATTCGTCAATGAAAAATATCCCAATCACTGTTATATTCTGGACAAAGTGGTATATGGACTGAAACAAGCACCGAGGGCCTGGTATGAAACGCTAACCAAGTTTTTAAAGATGTCCAAATTCAAACAAGGTTCGGTTGACCCAACCTTCTTTCGTAAGAAGGAAGGTAACCACCTTATGATTGTTCAAATCTATGTCGATGATATCATCTTTGGCTCAACGAATCCTAGCTTAACGGCTGAATTCAGAAAGCTGATGGAGACTAAATTTGAAATGAGCTCAATGGGTCCGATTAACTTTTTTCTTGGTTTAAATATTAGACAGGGACCCGAAGGCATCTTTATTAACCAGGAAGCTTACACCAAGACTCTCCTTGCGAAATTCGGCATGATGGGAGACTCAAAGGTTAAAGTTCCAATGGCGTTCGGCACCAAGCTCACTCCATCCTTGGATAAGCCAGCAATCGATATTACGCTATATCGCCAAATGATCGTTTCTTTAATGTACCTTACTGCTAGCAGGCCTGATATAATGTTTTCTGTTTGTTATTGTGCTAGATTTCAGGCAAATCCTCGTGAACCTCACATGCTTGCAGTGAAGAACATACTCCGGTATCTCAAACGAACTACCTCTCTCGGCTTATGGTATCCATCCAACTCAGGTTTCTTCGTTCAAGCCTATTCAGATGCAGACCTTGGAGGTTGTGGACTAGACAGGAAAAGCACCACTGGAGGCTGCCAATTCCTTGACGGGAAGTTGGTTAGTTGGCAATCAAAGAAACAGACCTGTGTATCTCTGTCTACCGCTGAAGCAGAATACATCGCAGCTGCCTCCTGTACATCTCAAGTGATTTGGATCCAAAGCCAACTTCGGGACTATGGACTCAATATGAAAAAGATCCCACTATATTGCGACTCTGAAAGTGCAATTAGGATTTGTCATAACCCAGTGCAACATTCCAAGACTAAGCACATCGCACTGAGGTATCACTTCATTAAGGATCATGTGGAAGATGGGAACGTCGAAATTCATTTTGTTCGAACCACTGATCAACTGGCTGACATCTTCACCAAAGCTCTCCCTGAAGCATCTTTTAACAAAATTCTACAAGGGCTTGGAATGATGGAATCGGAGTCAGTACCAAAAATTACCTCTCAAGATCAAAAGTAAGAAGCAAAATAGACCGAACGTTCGAGTTTGGGTCTTGATCTGGTGTGCCGAAATAGACCGAACGCTCGGGTTCGGTTGTATCATCTGATTTTCGCCTATCACTCAAAGGTAGTTTCTATGGTTGTAAATCTTTTGTATCATTTTTCTTAATTCATTTATCTTATTGTCAAAATTCTTCTCCTTTTCAATCTAATTTTTTTTGGCAACCGAAATAGACCGAACGCTCGGGTTTGGTTCTAAAATTTTTCTCACCCAAAATAGACCGAACGCTCGGGTTCGGTTCCAAAGTTTTCTAAACCGAAATAAACCGAACGCTCGGGTTCGGTTCCAACATTTCTTTGTATAATTTTTTTTATGTCTTATTTTTTTTTATTTTATCAAAAATTCCAAAACCAATTTTTTTTAATTCAATTTTCTTTATATATAAATTCAAAAACTCCAAAACAATTTTTTATTGGCTCTTATTTTTTATTTTATTTTTATGTCTCGTTTTGGGTAAATTATTTCACTAGCTAAGTGTCCCTAGAAGCATGATGTTGTATGTGTCCAAAGCCTCATCTGATTCTGAATAATAGCCTTACTGACTTGGTACAAACAAACCTTGTCTTCCCAATTAGGCTCTCATAATTATTCTAATTATGAGCTACCTAACTCTCTTCTCACATGAGATAAAAGTTGTCTGCTTGGTCCCTATTTTTATAGCAGAGGTACTTTGGTTTCTTTATACCATCTACATCATTTTTCTCCATCTCACTCGTTTCACAAACGTAACCCTTGAGACTCTCAGACATTACCACTAAGGTTTATGGTTGCACAATTTCTGTGTTCATGATCTTAGCTTCGTGTCAATACGTGCTAAGTGAAACCCAAAATTCAATACCCATTATGCATTGACGGTGAACAATTAATTTGCTCTAGCTTTCACTAATGAATCGACGAACTTCTCCATGGGGGTACAACATGAAATCTCTATTTTTTTTCTTTTGAGTGATTCCTATGAAATTGTTAAGTCCAATAACATTTCTTCCCTTGGGATCCAGTTTTAATTTTTTTTTTTGAGATTTCACGTACAATAGTTTACCTTGCCAATTAAATTATCTCCAACCTACTTGTTCAACAAACTACATTGGTCTCACAAGTCCTTCGTTCGATCTCTATCTTATATCAAGCTTAGGAATTCTGAATCGAAGCGAAAGCCACCCTCATAAGCCTAATTAAAAGAAGCCTTTCAACACTTCTTCATAAGTGTCTGATCGTTATTCAACGGGAAACCACACAAACACTTTAAAGTCTCTTTTGACTTTGAAGGAAGAGATTCGTTCCCGGGATCCACTGCTTCGTGTCTTTATTGACATCACATCATCCCTCAAAAGTGTTGCTTTATTTCTTTTTCTTTTACACACTTAGCACGAAAATCTTTTTGATTTTCCAAAATTCCGGTTTCATTAATTCTAAGGAATTTTAATTGGGTTGGATGTTATCAAAAGTTGTGGTTAATATTGATCCACGTGGCGATTTAATTTTAAAGATGCCGTTTCATTCTAAAGGGATAAGATGAAGAAATGATTTCAAACGGCGGGAGTCCAATCGATTTGATTTCAAACGGCGCAACAGGGAACCGCGTGCGAATAGGAACCGTTTCATATCCAAACGGTGTCTGATGGGAAGGCGTGTAATTAGGGCCTGACATTCTCTCTCATGCGTGATCGTCGGCTACGCCAACTGTCACGCGTCAGTCACCTCCGAAAAGCCCTTCGTTTTTCAATCGAAGATTTGGGAAGATTTTTCTCTCTCCTTTACCCACAGTATAAAAGGTAACGTGATACTCCATTTGCCTCTTTACTACGCCTATATTTCCAGAGAGCAAGAAATCCTTCAACCTTCACTGTTCATCATCTCTCCCACTTTCTTCACAGCAATGGCAGATTCTTCCTCAGTTCACGCAACGTCTCACATCTTGCCCATTCGCCCACAGCAGAGTTTGATCATCGATCTCACTCCTCAGGTGTACGATGCGTTCATGTTTCCTATCATCGAATGCTTGAAGTACTCCTCCATCGCTCCTGCTCTTACCAAGGCTGAAGCTGTTCCAATGGAGTTCCTGTCTCAAATCTTTGCCACAGCACACTACGACAGGGTCGCTGACAGGATTTTCTTCGATGTCTTTGAGCACAAGGCGTCGATTTCAAAGCAAAGGTTTTGCTCGTTGTTAGGGTTTGACGTTGATTCTTCGAGGGTTAATCCGGAAACCATTCCCATGGGTCATCTGTTCAACATGTTCTAAAACATGGGGTACACTGAGGTGCTTACTACGGTGACGAAATTCAAGAAGTCGTGCCTACCTCCACAGTGGAATGGAATGTTCACTGTTCTTTTCAAGGGCTTATCTGAACGAAGTGCTGGATCCGATGGGGCAAGTCGTTTATTTCTCTCCATCATGTACGGGATCTACAATGGCATCAACATGGACTACGGGTCAGTCCTATGGCAACAACTTATCCAGAGTCTCTCTTCGATCTCCCGACACTCAGAAATCTCATATGCCCGGTTCTGGACTATTGTCATGAAGTGGGTGATGGACAAGTACCACGTCCCCATTGTCGCTGGTGCTCTAATGTCTTCGATTGGTACTTTCCATACCACGAAGATCATTGTGTCGGATGCTTTTAAGTTTCCATTCAATGGGTCTATCCCGGAAACGATGTATGGTGATGTTCCGGCTGACAGCAGGATCATTCAAACGTATAAGGAGTTCAGACGTTCTGGTCCGAGGGATCTTAATCCAGAGATGCTGAAATCAATCCATGATACCGACAAGCCTGCTCCAAGAGGCAAGAAGGAAGAGGAGAAAAACCTAACCAAGGCGAAAGCTGGTTATCACTTCCTCCTCAAGGGAGTCTGAGGGTGAGAGTTCTGATTCTGAAGGCTCTCAACGTGGTAACACTCCACCAGGATCTCCAACCCCTGAAGTTCATGTCTCTACTTCTCCTATTTCCTCTCCACCTAAAACCATTCCTATTTCTATTCCCCCCATAACATCCACCACTCAAATACCACCTACTTCTATCCCAATACCACCACCAATCTTTACTGAAGCAACAACCACCACCACTGCAGATGCTAGAACCAATGTATCTGATACGGGGGTTCATACTGACGCACCAAAATCTACCCCAGCACCCGAACCCGCACCAACTACCGAACACACCACCCAACCCGAACCTACCTTTACCACCGAACCACCAGCTTCACCACCACCATCTTCTCCTGGTCACGCATTAAAGGAAGAAGAAACACTCCTTGGCGGGGAAAATATGACTTTTGACTCGGTCTATTATAGTCCGTTTCAAGTACAGAGTGATGACGATGACGACGCTCCTGTCACCCGAAGGCATCTCAAGGAGCTACATGATAAAACCGACTCACTCATCGCCTCCTCTTCTACTTCTCAGTCATCCATATCTGAAGCTGCAATTCAGAAAATTGTTTAGGCTTTTTCCAAAGCTCATCAAGTTTCCCTTGATTCCGCCACTACCGCCATTGATGCCTCAACCAAAGCCTGTCAGGCTGCAACCGAAAAAGTCGATAAACTATTTACTGATGTCTCTTCCCTGTTGAAATCTTTACAGGAAAGTGCTGAAGCCACCAAGACTACGCTGGAACCCATCATCAACCAGTTGGCTACATCAGTCGCTTCTGAGCTGAAGTCGTTCGCCTCTCTCAGACAGTCTATTTCGGACGATAACTCAGCTTTCAGAATCACCATTGAGGAGCGTCTCTCCAAGCTTCAAGAAGACTTAGTTGCTGAGAACTCTCTCATGGATGCTCTCGCAAGGAAGACTACCGCTCTGAAGGTCAAGAGTACTCAACTCTCCAACTGTCAACAGGAGATTGACTCTCTTCGATCTGAAAGAGAGGTGGTTAAATCGTGTGTTTCGGATGTCCACTCTGCTATCTCCAACATCCTTGAAGCACATGACCCCATCATCAATTATTCAGTACGCCGTACCCTTGCAGAGAAGCTCGCTCCCGCCCTCGCTCCACTCAGCAAAATCGATGGGCTCCTTGATTTCGTGTCCATTCCGAAACAAGGGGGAGAAAAAGAACAAGTGTCTCAACCACCTCCTACTTCAGCAACTCACACAACCGAACCTCCTCCAGTAGGCCAAGCCTCCGGTTCTGGTGTGAAAGACAAAGGCAAAAACATTGCTGAGGAGAGTGAAGATGATGATAAAAAGACAATTGCTGACATTCTGAAGCGGCAAAGTCGAAACAACGAGGCTGAGATCAGTGCTCGTGTGGCTAGAGAGGCTGAAGAAGCCGAAAGGAAACAGAAAGAAGCCCACGACCTTCTTGAGAGCAGGAAAACTCTTTTTCCTTCCTAGACTCTTGAGAGGCTGATTAAGGAAGCCATTGACACACCAAGTATCTTGTGGCTGGAACCTGTGATCTCTTTAGATTGTTCCAATACTGTCGACTCACAGTTCGACATGCCACTGACCCGAAAGGCGTTTGTTTTTCATGCCTTTGAAAACGTTGCAGAGTTCCCTCATGCTCATCCACAGGTTGATCGGGACTTAATCGATTTTTATCTGAAGGCTGCTCAACCCCAATACCAGACTTGGAGCGCTCAGAAAATCGTCAATGTTCGGGTCCTGAAGCCGTACAGGGAAGGTAACTTCACCAATGTTCGCTTCAAGGTACTTCGGGGATCTGCCAAGACCGAACATTCCATCTCACTTGCAGATCTTCCCATCCTTAATCCCCATGATTGGATTATCTTGCACAACATCCGTCTGAAAAACGAAGCTGAATATGGTCCGATCATCGACCATTTTAAGAGGATGCTTATATGCTACATCATGGATGTTGCTTTGATGGATCAGGAGATTGAGAGCGTGTTTAAGAAGAAGCCTACCATATCTCCTGTTGGCTCTGCCAGTGATCTCAACATGATGCAGATGGGGAAGATTGACCCTAAGAGAAACTATGTCATGTTTACCAGGAACGAAGGACAGAAATGTCTTTTTGCCTTGGCAGACAAACATCTCTATACCACTGCATGTTTGGAACACGTTTTAGGGATCATCCATCGATGCAAGCAGAACACAGCGGATGATATCAAGTAATTTGATGATATGATTCAATGGTACATTCGGTTCAGACAGACTATCCTTGCTCTTATCACACGTCTGTTTGATACCGTAAAGAAGGCTCCCGCTGCTGGCCCAAGCAAGAAGAAGAAGTAGTCTCGCTCCAATTTGACGCAAAGGGGGAGATTGTTGGGTCGCATTTTGTGTTGCGTCTATTGGGCTCGTTAGTTAGTCTAATATGTATCTCCGGTATGGGCCTGTCCATCCATGAGTTTTGTTTAGGGTTTATTATATATAGATGCTTGCATGCATTCTTAACGTAAGATTGATAGAGATTTGATAGCGTACAAGTTCTTATCTTTTGTAACCCTAGAATCCTCTACAACGGAAGTTCTTAGTCGAGCCCTGCTGAGGATTGAGTAACCTAATCATTCGACATATCTTGATTCATACTTGGGTTATTTACTGTTTATATATTCATCGCTTACCTGTTACATAGATCTAATCGATCATCAAGTTGTTTAATAACTTATCAGCATAGATATAAAGACCGTTAAAATCCGAGATAGTATGAAAAAGTTATGACGTTCAAAACACATGATCTAAGCAACCAAGTAGTCGAGATCGCGATGGACATAAGCATCAAAAGCCTAAAATACCTCGTTAATTGTTCCATGTAAGATGTTGTGAGAAAAACTTAAAAAAAACATTCATAAGTATTGAATGAGTACAAAAACAAAAATAAATTATTTTGCAACAAAAAAACTTAAGGACTAAATGTGTACAAAAATACTAAGGACTAAATGTGTACAAAATGAAAAATATATTACCCTATTAAGACATTTTTACCGGTTAACCTGAAATAACCGGTCATAAGGACTGAATGTGTACAGTTTAACAAGTTGAATGGGTAAATGTGAACAAAAAATAAACTCAGTGACCAAATATGTACAAATGGAAGAATATATTACCCTTTTAAGTCATTATCCCAATGTTTTATGAAGTTACATTTTCTTAATTTGGTTAAAATCCATTTTATAAATTGAATTTGATGATTGTATTGATAAAAGTTAAATATCATTGTATTTGTTAATTAGGGCTGGCAATTCTCGACATGACACGCGACATGACTCGCGACACGACACGAAATAAATGAGTTTGAGTTGAGTTTTTCAACCCGCTAACCCGCTAACATGCCAACCCACCAATCCGTTTATTAAACGGGTCATATATGAGTTTCTCAAAAATAAACGGGTTGACTCGCCAACCTGTTTAGATTCTTAATAAAAAAATTATTTTATTTTTAAATGTATTTATGTATCAAGTATTAATATTTAATAAGTATTATATAATATATACCATTGATTCATAGACCATTTGACTGTTTTGACATTTTGACTCGTGGTGGATGGTCTAGGTCGTAAGTCGTGACCTATAAGGCTAAATCTGTAACATGTTTCTATGAATGTTTTTAATTTTCATTTGGATGTTTAAGACTTAAATGTCTAAAATTCGGACCCACGAACCCAAATCTGACCCACGAACCCGCCAACCTGTAAACCCGTATAAATAAATGGGTTGGCGGGTCATATATGAGTTTATGTTCCAAACCCGCCAACCCATGACCTATATATTTAAATGAGTCGTGTTTGGGTTGACATATTTTGACCCACTAACCCGCCAACCCGTGAACCGCCAACCCGAACACGACACGATTGTCAGGCCTATTGTTAATAGATAAATATATCATGTTGGTACCATTGAATAACTTCAATATATACTAAGGTTCTAAATAATGTTAGACTTGACTTGACGACAATGTCAAGCTACAAGCTTTTACGAGCTGTGATAAGTCACGTCGTTTATAAGACGTGACTTAAGGCGATAATTTTTTACATAATTAATAACTAGAGATGAGGCTCATGCGTTGCGTGGGTCGGTTTTTTTTTTGTTGATGTTTGGCAGGTCACAAAAGTAGGATGCTATAATGTCATTCAAATACTAAGCAACTGGATAGATTGAATAGAGTATAATGTCCTAATGTAAGAAATGAAAGTAAACAAATAAATTAGTGTACGTTGCTATTTTTTGCATTTAACGCTTTTGCCTGATATTAAAAACATTTCGAGTCGAAATCTCATTCTTCATAGCTTGAATAAAGCCACTTGAAGAAAAGAAAACATATTTTTCTATTATTATCGTATTGACATTTTATCCAGGTTACACATTGTAAAAACGAACTGTAACCAATAGAAACCGAACCACGTTAAAAAACTAAAAAACAACACCGTCTATAAACCAAACCGAACGGTATACTTTCAACAGCCGCATTCACGGTTTGCGGTTTAGTTTTGACTAAAAACCACACCAAACTACACCCGTAAGTCGAAATATTAAAATTAAATATCCAAAAAATAAAAAGATAAATAGTTAAAACTAAGTATACGACATACCACTACACCGATAAAACAATATCAATCTTACACTTGCCAATAGTACAACAATCCATGCGATTAATGCAGAATGTCAATTTAGGTAAACTTGGAGCTGCAAATTTATAAAAATAAATTATAAAAAATTAACCTTGAGTTACAAATACCCAATATATAGTATTAAAAGGATTAGAAAAATACCCATAATGATGGAACTAATATAGGTCAAAATTAGCACAATTATTACATATAAAAGTGTTGGTGCCAATCCTAGTTTTGAAAGTATCTTATGGTACTGTTTCCATCCCAAAATTTATGTTTCCATCCCAAAGTTTATCCAACATCCTCTTAACATTAACCTAATAAAATCAGAAAAAAAAATTATCAAAAGAGAATGTAGTAAAAAATGTGTATTTACAAAAATACCCTTACAAGGAAAAAAGTAACTTGTCTATGGTTTTTATCAGACACAAGTAGTGCTGGTGTGAGACCAGTGTTATCAGTCACCATTAAATCCTCTTTCTTTCCTGATAGCACAAGTATTGTACATCCCTCTAAGTTTCCTTATATGCATCCAAGAATAGAATAAGTCTGATACAGTCTGCAAAGCCTTTATATGCAGCCCTGCAAAATTACGTAAATACTCTCGTATGAAATGTTAGAAGAAATGTTAAATGTAAAGCATCCAATTTAGTGCACCAATGGGAAGAGCTTCTTCCGTCATTATCAGGGAAGATACATGTCTGCATTCCACTTCGTAACAATGTCATAAATGAAGGGTGTTTGACAATATTGAGCAGCGACATGAGTCGTCTATAAGAAAAAACCCAAATTTTAGTAAATGATTAGGTGCAAGATTTATTTTTTGAATTGAATTTTTTTTGAATAACGTGATAAGAAGATACAAACCTGATATCCATATATATCAACAACATTAATCTAACCACCTTCTTCAACCAAAAGCTCTGTAACTTGTATAGCTCCTCAAACAGCACTCCAATGTAATGTTGTTTGTCCAGTAAGATCTATAGCATTTATATCTCGACCATGCTGTAGATTTTATATAAAATAGAAAACAAAATAACTATCACAAGTTTTCCATGAATTGCATTCTACACTCCTGTCAACTCCTCCATTACTCATCTCTGCAATCACTTCCCATACTGGTTTCTTGTACTCTTTAGGGTTCACAAACTCTGTAACCTTAAATTTCTTTGCTGTTGAAAGCACACTAATATATGAGATTCACCATTTATCTAACTGTTTTTATTCATATTTTTAGGCAGCAAAATCTTACCAGGCTCAAATCTATAGGCATTGAGATCAACACCAACCATCCTTGAAGCACCTGAAATTCTCGCACCTTCAGCAGCCTAATCACAAACAAAATATTAGCTTTTTTTGGCCATGAATGAGTCTTTTTTGAGAAAGTTATAGTTTCCAGAAAAGTGATAGCAAGCCCCACAGCTCCGAATCCAAAAATGGCAACAAATGACCCTTTTTTAGGTTTTGCAACGTTAAGAGTAGCACTAAGACCTGAAAACGGAAAGATTATTTGAGTCAAGAAAATACCAAATAGAGCATTTATCAGTTCAGATGGTAATATTAGCTAGACCTATGTTAAGAGTGATGACCAAGAATCATATAAATTTGAAGAAAAAAATTACTTTACCTCAGAAAGCCCTATAAAGCATCTTTGGCTTCCAAATTACAAAAACTTCTTGTCTTCTTTCTGTAAGCACCAACATCCCAGACCTATGTTAAGAGTGATGACCAAGAATCATATAAATTTGAAGAAAAAAATTACTTTACCTTAGAAAGCCCTATAAACCATCTTTGGCTTCCAAATTATAAAAACTTCATGTCTTCTTTCAGTAGCACCAACGTCCCTACAAAATAAGAAAATGTTACCTGATCAAAACCCAGATGGGTATCATATCAAGAAGCGGAGTAAGATTGGTACTCGAAGATACCGAAATCATCTGTAGATATCCCATGTGTTGGTCAATTAGGGCGTGGTACTCCAAGTAGATTCAAATATTGAAACCGAAGAATAGCTGGCTTCACGAATTTATGAAACTTGATTCATTTTGTGAAATATAATCAACTGATTTACCAAACATTTATTCAAACACACATAAACACAGATGAATAGATGAAGGCAGATATACAAAAGTAAGGAGAGAAAGATACAGGAAGAGGTAGTGTAAGCTGCCATTGAACAAAATAGCAAGCAACATGGAGTTTTCTTTGTTTAAAAGGAAAGAACCAATCGGGTTGCATAAAAATCAACCAATGACAGTGTCGTTGCCATGGACCTTTTGCTAGCTTCGTCTTCGAGTCCCCGGAGAAAAAAGATAGTGATTCCTTTAGCCATGTCAGCTAGCAATCAAATTTAGGGTTTCCTATTGGTTCTAATCCGAACATCAAGCCGATGAACAATTAGGGTTTTTGTTGGGCACCACCAGCCAACGAACATCGGCATATTTGGAGGGAGAAGGTGACATTCATCTAGTGGTTATCGACATTCACAACGATTGGAGAGAGAAGGTGGAGGAAGAAGCAAGCGGTGGAGGCATTGATTAGGGGATGGAAGGATCAGGAAGTAAAAAGGTTAACTATACAAGCTAACCTGATGAAGGTTGTGGAAGGATCTGGAAAATAAACATGAAATACAGTGTCGGACAATAATATTATTTCCTTAAAAGACCCGTATACCAAAACTAATCCTAAACTGCAAAATGAGCTATAACGAAGGGACCATTTCTGCCAACACCTTAGGAACTTTAGCGTTCCTAAGGTTCACTTCTTTAATATATATATATATATATATATATATATATATATATATATATATATATATATATATATATATATATATATATATGATTTAAAGTGACATTTGTTACAACATGACGTAAAGTACAAGCCTTTGAGCCATGACGCACAATGATGAAGCTATAACGAGCTTTTTGAAACTTTGATATACATCATCAAATGAAAACGTATTATATGACAAAATTCATAAAACACATACATAAAAATATGTTAAAAAACGTAAAGAAACAGAAACCTATACCGACACGTACATAAAAATAAGTAAGATTTTTTTTTTTAAAGTTAACAAATAGAAGTTCAAATAATCAAAAGTATATTATTTATGATCCAAATCATACGTAGGTAATGTTGAAAATTGTGTCCAAGGTCACTAAATGTTTTGATAATATTTCTAATAATTGTTAGGGCCTTTTGGGTTGGTCTCATGACCCAAACAACATAAGGAAATGGAGATTAATAATGTGTTAATTTATTATGAAATTAATAAATTAATTAGAAATTATTTTGGCTATTAATTAAAAGGGTTTGAATATTAATTAATCATAATTATTAATTAGAATATTCCAGATGTCTTTGGAGACCTATAGGGGACGGTTTTGGCATCCCTTGGATAAGGATGAGGTTGTTTGAGTTAGACAATGGTAAACCCTAGAGTTTGTATTCATCTAGGATTTTAACAGTTACCTATAAATAGGCTGCGAGGGTGAACCTTAGAGCTAGGAATTACCTATAGAAATCATACATACACTGTATCTCCATCTTGAAATCTAAAATCTCATCCCATCTCTTAGAGTTCTTGTGTTTTTGTATAAACCCTAATTTGTGAGTCGAATCCTTTTGCTATATTGTGTGTAGGCCTGATTCCATTAGATGGGTTCTCTTTTGGATCCTTCATCTTGCAACAAGTTGGTATATACGAGATCACAATGAAGTGAATATGAGTTTAGTAATATTTACTTTTGTTGTTTTTAAAAGTACGATGCTATAATAGTAAGACATAGATCCTAGGTTGCATGTGCATTTATGTATATCAAGTTTTGATTTTACCGCTACGTTAAATAGTGTACTTGATGCTATTAATCCCCAATAGTGTATCAGAGCCTAAATGTTTTAGTTATGAGCACAAAACTTTGTAAAAATTGAAGAACAAAAGAAGCTTGTCTGGTCGCAGGTGCAACACGACAACCTACTGGTCGCGACACGCCGACGAGCTGGACAAATTTCGAATTTAGCTGAAATTTCAAATTTAGTTGAAATTTCAAACTTCTGGGGATAAGCCTCTATCTTAAAATATTATTTTAACTGAATAAATTTGAATATTTAAATCTGTAATTAATTTGAAATATTATTTAATTAGGATTATAAATTTGAATTTAATTAGTTAAACCAAATTAAAATTTAAATATTATCTTCAACTTTCTTTAATAAGAAAATTAAATTAGAAAAATAAGATTATAAATTTAAAAGTTTATTTTTTATATGGTATTATTTACCATAAGTAAAACATAAATACCACATGTGTCTACACATGTTAATAAAAGACATTATCATCGAATCAAGACTTGTCTCACCCACTTTAACAGTAGTTTAAGGAGGTCTATTTGATTATGTAACGTCTCAAAAATCACAACAAATTTAAACTTTTCAAACAACCCATTTACTAAAAGAAGTGTTTACAAAACGATTGCTTTCAAAACATTATCTAAAACCAGAGTCTCCCAAGATCAACAACATGAAATAAAGGATGTATACGATCACGCATTCGCCTTGTCACGGTCCTCTGAAGTACCTGAAACAAAACCAAAATTGTAAGCCAATGCTTAGTGGGTTCCCCCAAAGTACCACCACATAAACATAACAAACAACGACATTCATACAAAGCCTTCAACATGACTGGACCACCTCATTGGGCCTACAACCTATCTGGACCGCGCTCCGGACCTTCAGCCTGACTAGTCCGCCTCATAGGCCTTCAGTATATCCAGACGCCCTAATTATCTTGGCCTTCAACACAAAGTAGGACCGCCTCAACCCGGTACACCATCACATATTAACATATACCATAATAATCAATAACTAGCATATACAGATGGTCATACATATCTAACAGATCACTACAACATAGCAACATCCTATATACCAGGATACAGATCTTAAGAGATTACTACAACATAGCAACATCCTATATACCAGGATACATATCTAACAGTTCACTACAACATAACAACATACGGTAAAACCAGGATATCAATCCGATGGGCCGACCTTGGTGTCTTCGACCCGTAAGTACAGTGAGGAAAACTCACCTTACACTATGTCAAATAGCTGATCAATACTCTACTCCCAAATATTGGCTTAATCCAAATCCTAAATGTCAATACATTTCCATTCTGAGTTAATAACATTTCCCCAAAAAAACGCTTGGTCTAAACTGGTCAAAGTTAATAAGTCAACCGAGTTAACTGAACATAGTCGACTCAGGCTTTGTACGTGGGTCGTACTCCAGAGGTATGCGGGACGTACTCCGAAGGTATGCGGAGCAGGGTGTAATAGCTTTCTGAGGCATCGGGCTAGATCTGTGTCGTGCAACATACCATTTCGGTATCCCCATCATACACAACAGTCCCCCTCTTAACCTGTTAAGTGCTATTTCTTCGACTTAACACGTCCAATTGCAGATCCAAGGCTAAAATACCATCAAGAGTCATAAAGTTTCCAACTTTATGACTTTTCATGTCCATTAAGTTCTTAATACACAAAAGTTTAACATCTTAATGCCTTAAGACCTTCTATAGCATGCATGGAGTAAAACTAACCATCAAGACCACATTTTTATAACTTAAGACCCCCATAAGGTATGAAAGGACGACTTATTTGGTCAAGATCATGCCATGATCAAGAATCACCATATTTGGAACCAAAAAGTGCCCTAGAAGAAGAAATGGGTAGATCTACAAGATAACGTGATCAAGTTATGAACTTTTTACCTCGAAGAAATTGCTAGCAAGTGTGGAATCCTAGATCCAAGTTGCTTCAAAGCTTCAAGGTTCTTACACCAACTTCTCCTTCTTCAAGAACACCAAAAAAGGCACACAAAATAAGCTCAAAACACTCTTTTCACTTAGGATTTGCTAGAGGGTTGAAATCTCAGATGAGGGCTAATGAGAGAATGATAAATGAGGCTATAATGGTGTTTATATATGGACCAAACCCTAAGAGTTCGGGTTTAAACTTCCTTCACGTATGCCCTGTGTACAAGGTGTACGCCCAACGTACTAGGGTCCGCCCTATTACGCTCAACGTACACAACGTACGCCCAACGTACTACCCAATTTCCCAAAATTACCAAAATGCCACTATGAGCCATTTTGCACTCTTTCTTATACTCAAGGACTAAAATGAAATATTTATTCATACATAGGGTTAAAATTGAAAACACCTTAAAATTGAGATGTTACAATTCTCTTCCACTTAAACTATGTTCGGTTTTCTAAGCATCAAATACACTCTAAACTAGGTAGCGAAAAAATAGAAACAACAATGATATACCTATGTGCATATGCAACCTATGGATCTATGGTTTCATACTATTACATCTACCCTAAGAAAATTGAAATACAAAGGAAGAATCACATACCTCTTTTGCATACAAAGATCTTCGCGCTTTACTCCTCGTACGTGCCACCGTGTTTGGATGATAAGCACCCAAACTAGAATCCATTTTTGGGTTCACCTAATGAACTCAAAGGGGTAGAATAAAAATAAATAGGAGGGGATGAACTTTAAGGAGAGTTCTTCCACAAGGAGGGAGAAAGAAGTGGCGAAAAATCAAGCCAAGAATGAGCAAGGAAGAATGAATCTCTAAGGCCCTATTTATAGCCTTGGATACCTCCTAGAATTTTATCCTCAAGCCCATATGGAATGGGATAGCCATAGAATGAAATTCCCCTTATCCAAAGGGATTTTTCGTCCACAACCTCCTTTCTAGGGTTCTGGAATATTCCACTTGGACAAGTCATCAACTATATATAGTCCAATACTTCTCTAATAATCAACAGAGAGAATGTCATCCAATGCATCTGCCGAACTGTGATCTAATTGTTGGATTAGGTGTCTAAGCCCATAACTATAATTAGTATGTACTTGACCCGAGAGTAGCATGGTCCATTTTGGGTTGCCTTCACCAGAACAATTTGATAGGATGGATAATTAAGATAGAGATTATTTATGATTTATTAATATATTATAAATATAATATATTAATTGAGAAATCATATTGTTTAATATGTATTGATCAAGAATTAATTTGGAATTAATTTAGTGATCAAAAGAGACTAACTAAATTAACGGGGACTGATTATGTAAATTAGTAAGACATATAGTTTGGGCTAATGATTCATATTAATTTGTAATATGCTAAGCTTATGTGAACATCCATGAAGTATTAGTCCATATAAGTTATTGGCTTCATGAATGAATCAACATGATTCTCTTCTGACGATACTCTTCTCATGACAATGTCTCCATCCTCAACTCGATGTATCACATAGAGGAATTTCCTAAGTATATGTCTTGAGTTACCATGGTCATTGGGTTCTTTAGTCAATGCGACTGCAGTCTCATTGTCATAGAAGATTTCCAAAGGATCCATGATGCTTGGAACGACACCAAGATCATCAATGAAATTCTTCAACCATATAGCTTCTTTTGCAACTTCACTAGCTGCTATATACTTTGACTCGCACGTAGAGTCTGCCACTGTCGACTATTTGGAACTCTTCCAAGTGACCGCTCCTCCATTAAGCAAGAATACCCATCTTGACTTCGAACAGGAGTTGTCCTTATTAGTTTGGAAAATCGCATCTGTATAACATGTAACTCTCAACTCATCTTTACCCCCATATACCAAGAACATATCCTTCTTAGGTATTTAAAAATGTTCTTTACGGTTGCTCAATGACTGTTGCATGGGTTGTCCTAAAAACGACTCACCATGCTTAGAGCAAATGATACATCAAGTCGAGTACATGTCATGACATACATGATCGATCCTATAGCTGAAGCATATGGGACTCGATTCATTCTATCTTGTTCAGCACTAGAATTAGGACATGGAGCTTTACTTAATTTGGTGCCATGTTGCATAGGTAGAAAACCTTTCTTGGAGTATTGCATCTTGAACCTGTTCAAGATACTATCCAAGTATGTACTCTGGCTCATTCCTATTAGACATTTCGATCTATCTCTATAGATCCTTATACCAAGTATGTATACACCCTCTCCTAGATCCTTCATAGCGAAACAATTCCTAAGCCACGTCTTAACACCTTGCAACGTCAGGATATCATTTCA
Source organism: Lactuca serriola (assembly GCF_051521515.1). Classification (NCBI taxonomy): domain Eukaryota; kingdom Viridiplantae; phylum Streptophyta; class Magnoliopsida; order Asterales; family Asteraceae; genus Lactuca; species Lactuca serriola. The sequence continues at coordinate 320,808,839 of NC_136411.1, forward strand.
GTTAAGGAGTATGTCATCCACATACAATACTAGGAAGACAACATTACTCCCACTAGCTTTGATATATACATAAGAATCACCTTCACTTCTTGAAATCCAAACTCTTTGACCTTTTCATGAAAGCAAAGATTCCAGCCGCGAGACGCTTGTTTTAGTCTATATGTGGATCTTTCAAGCTTACACACTCTATTCAAATATTTTGGATCTATGAAACCCTCAGGTCGTGCCATATATACTTCTTCTGTGAGTTTTCCGTTAAGTAAAGCGGTTTTCACATCCATTTTCCATACTTCGTAATCATGAAAAGCTGCTATGGCAAGTAATATCCTAATAGAACTGATCTTAGCTACTGGAGAAAAGATTTCCTCATAATTAATCCCTTGAGTTTGAGTATAACCCTTTGCAACCAACCTAGCATTGAATGTGTGCACATTCCCATCCATGTCGGTCTTCTTATTGAAGATCCATTTGCACCCAACAGTTTTAAGGCTAGGTGTAGGATCAACCAAATTCCAAACTTGGTTGTCATACATGGACTGAATCTTGCTCTGCATGCTTTCCTACCACTTGGCAACCTCAGGGCCTGACATCACTTCCTTATAGTTAGATGGCTCATCCATATCAACCAGTGTAAGATCACTGATCAATATGTCTCATTTTGTGATCACATGGAAACCATAGAACTCAAGAAGAAGACAAACTCTAATGGTTCTATGAAGGGGAGGTGGATATATTCATTTTGTTCAACAGATTGATCTGCCTCAGGTTAAGGTTCCTCAACAGGTTGTTGCACCTCAGGTTGAGTGTTAGTTTCTACTAAAGATTCTTCTTTACGTGACTCTTGAAGCTCTTCAAGGTCAATATGGCTCCCACTGTCCTCTTTGGAAATGAGATCCCTCTAGAGGAAGCATCCCCTTCGAGCAACAAACACCTTGTTCTCCAAAGGATTGTAGAACAAGTATCCAAAATACTTTCGTGGATAGCCAACGAAGCAACACTTCTCTAATCTGGGTTCGAGCTTATCATTCGCCTCGTGATGAACAAAAGCCTCGCAACTCCAAACTTTCAAATGTGCTAGATAAGGACGTGTTCCAATCCACATCTCAGAGGGTGTTTTAGCAACCTTCATAGTAGGTACGAGGTTTAGAATGTTGGCAACTGTCTCCAAGGCATACCCCCAAAAAGATATCGAAAGTGTAGCTCGACTCATCACAAATCGAACCATGTCTAACAACATTCGATTTATTCTCTCAGCCACATCATTCAGTTGTGGTGTTCTGGGAGGAGACAATTGTGAAACTATTTCACAATTATTAAGATGATCGTAGAATTCAAGACTTAAATATTCTGCACCCCTATCGGATCGGAGAATCTTGATCTTTCTGCCATAGTGGTTCTCTACTTCATTTTGAAACTCTTTAAACCCCTCAAAGGTTTCTGACTTATGCTTGATTAGATAGATATATCCATATTTGCTAAAATCCTTAGTAAAAGTCACGAAGTATCTTTCTCCATGTTTTGTGGTGGATTTGAATGGTCCACAAACATTTGTGTGGATGAGATCTAATAAATCATTTCCTCTTTCACAGTGGCCTATGAATGGCGCCTTTTTCATCTTGCTAAGTAAGCAAGATTCGCATACATATTCTGATTTGAGGTCAAATGATTCCAAGGTCCCATCTGATTAGAGCTTGGCGATGCACTTCTTGTTTATATGGCCAAGTTGACAAAGCCACAAGCACAATTTATCTAAATCACTATTAGATGAACCAACATTCAATAACACTTTATCAATTTCACCAACGCAAACAACACTTTTATACATACCTTTACAAGGACTAGCTTTAAATATAAAACAACCATTTTTATAAACTAAAATATCACCATTATCATTGTCAAAAGAAAAATGATAACCATCCTTATAAAGTGCATGAAAAGAAATAGTGTTTTGTGCCATATCAGGCGAATAACAACAATTAATAAACTAAGATAAACACCACCACCAAGCATGAGCTCATAGTTCCCAATTCTTGTAACAACTGACTTGTGCCTGTTTCCCATGATTAGGTTGAGCTCACCATGCCTCAACTTCTTAGTTTGTCTTAGTCCCTTCATATCATAGCAAATGTGAGTACCACATCTTGTATCAAGAATCCAAGAGTTAGAAGTAGATGTGCTATGGAATTCTATTATAAACATACCAGAGGTGCCAGTCACCTTGTCTTTGCCCTTCTTAAGGTCCTCCAGGTATTTAGGGAAACTACGCTTCCTGTGTCCCTTTGACTGTCAGTAAAAACAAACGGCCTCACTTGGATCAGCAGAAGGAGTTATCTCATATTAGACCTTTCTCTTAGGGCCTTGGTCAGACTGTCCGACTACGCTTCCAGTGTCCCTCTTGTTGTTTAAATGCCATGAGAGACTTAAAAATCTCGAATCGTTCTTGCTTAGCTTGCTCTTGGAACATGTCCTCGAGCTACTGGTTTATGTCAAACGCGCCCTAATTTTCAAAGTTCTTTTGGAGACCATAAGCCATGGTCGCTAACATAAGGCAAGCCACTTTGGTCGATTCATCGTAATGCTTATTATAGGCAGTAACTTCATTTGGGGTAGCATTCTCTACAAGTTCGGGAACATCATCGTCGAGAACATACTATTTATTCTCATATCTCAATGTGAATCTCAAGTTACTAATCCAATCAAGATAGTTGGATCCATCCTTATTGGACCTTTCCCTGTTTAGAACTGACATAAGAGAGAAGCTTGAGTTTTGGTTAGAGGAGGAGGAGGATAAAGAGGGGGATTGTCGTTGTTTTTATTGACTGGGATCGAAATCTGTAAAAGATAAGATTCCAATTAGTTTGATATTAAATCCTTAATAAATAATCACCCTAAAACAAATTATTAAATTAAGGCTAAGATCCATATTTGGCTTCATGATGTGTAAAGGGATGTCGTAAACACATCACAAAATTATTTAGGTAAACATAACTCGTTGTTAATTTTGATCACTACGAAATTCCTAAATCTTTGAGATTCATTGACTATCAACGGCATGTTAATCTCGAATTATGTTCATCTCAAATTCAATGAAGGGGATGTCACGGATCATTGAAAAGATGGTGGATCACCCATACAAAATTGCATGGTCCCCGAATCAAGTTACACTTAAGATTCGCGAGTTCCATATCATTCTCTACCTATACTCTCAAGTTAACGTGCCGGTTAACCACACGAGGTCCATCAACAATTTATAAAGAGAATGTGGAGTTTTTATGGATAACATAAGATTCACTTTTAACTAATAAAATAGGATTTTGTTTTATACTTGTATTCAGAATAATTTTAGATTGACCATTATCACTATCAAAGTCTTTTGGTAACTCCATTCTCAAAATACAATAGGGCGGTGAGGATGGTAAGCACAAAACATATTAAAAACTAACCTGATTATGAATCATAGAGACCTCCTTAAACCCCTACATTATAATGGGTGGGCCTAGTAATGGTAAGACTGATAATGTCAATATTTAAAATATACGAGGACGCATATTGTAATTCTCTTATACATACAATAGATATAGATCTGACATATATATAAGGGGTAAACTTAAAACTCTTTAAATTTAGTTGTCTATTATTAATTCCAAATTACAAGGATGCAATATAGCAATTAATAAAACATGAGGGGTTAATATTCAAATTTATAATTCTCTATTATAAATAATATTAAATATTTAATTCACTATTCAAATAATAAATAAATATTCAAATTCAAATAAACACGTTTAAATAATATTTATCAATTTTCCAAATTTAAAACATTTTGAATTTGCTATTTGTCCATATTTAATAAAGCTTCATATTTGTAAAATGAAAAAAATATTGAATCCTAATCTACCCGACTCACATCATGAGCATCCTGCTCTCACGTCGTGAGCTATGATTACTGGTTTTATGAATTATGAAAATTTCAATTTTCCTTCTTTCATTCAATTTTAAACAAGTATTTTCAGAAAACATGGATCTAGGGTGAATATAATCATGAACCAATGGATTTGATACCGCGATTGGATTTTCTAAGCATCAAATACATTCTAAACTAGGTAGCAAAAAAATTGAAACAACAACGATATACCTAAGTGTACATGCAACCTATGGATCTATGGTTTCATACTTTTACATCTACCATAAGAAAACCAAAATACAAAGGAAGAATCACATACCTCTTTTGTAGCCAACGGTATTCGCACTTGACTCCTCGTGTGTGCCATCTTGTTTGGATAATAAAGACCCAAACTAGAATCCCTATCTTGCTTCACACCCAATGAACTCAAAGGGGTAGAATAAAAATAACTAGGAGGGGATGAACTATAAGGAGAGTTCTTCCTTAAAGAGGAAGAAAGAAGTGGCGAAAAATCAAGCCAAGAATGACAAGGAGGAATGAATTCCTAAGGCCCTATTTATAGCCTTGGATACCTCCTATGGTTTTATCCTCAAGCCCATGTGGGATAGGATAGCCCTAGAACGAAACTCCCCTTATCCAAAGGGAATTTTCATCCACAACCTTCTTTCTAGGGTTCTAGAATATTCCTGATTAATCAACTATTGATTAATTGATATTCAACCCTTCTATTAATTAAGCTGTTAATTAATTCTCAAATTGTTTTCCGATTAGTTTCCAATTAATTATTAAACCATAATAATTAATTAACTAATTCCTCCTTTATTTATTCTACTTATTTTGAGTCTTGAGGGCAACCCAAGAGGACCATACTATTATTAGAAATATCACCAATAGTTAATGACCTTCGACATACTTTCCAACAAACTAGACTTCATCCTCGAAGTTGGCCATCACGAACAACTCAGGATAATGCTCCTGCATCTCCGCCTCCGGCTCCTAGGTCCACTCGGAGCCTTTTTTATGTTGCCACTGAACCTTTACCAAATGTATCTCCTTGTTGCGCAGAATCTTCATCTTCCTTTCCAATATCACTACCGGCCTCTAAACATAATTCAAACACTCATCGACTAGAATATCATATAAGGGGACCACAACCTCATCGTCTAACATGTAGGGGTGTTTACGGGGCGGTTCGGTTCGGATATTAATAAAATTGTAAACCGTAACCACGGGGCGGGTACCTTACATGGACTAACCAAAACCAAACTGAATTACTAAAAACCAAACTGAACCGAATCGTTTGAAGGCAGGTAACCACGGTTCGGTTCACGGGTACCCGCTAAATACAAAAAAATAAGAATCTTCTTTTTAAAAATAAAAAACTCACATGCTAAAAATACCATTTTATGTTGATAAAACATACATTTTGTGAATCAAATACATAAACATATAATATAAATATCATAAAATTGATAAAAAAAAACATAGATGCACAACTTATAGTTTACATAGCATATAATTTAAGTTTTGTATGCGTAGTACATAAACAACCTCCCCCCCAACAAACTGGGGTACGACATCTCCGATCATACATGAGCTCAAAAGGTGAGGCACCAATGTTGGAGTAATAGTTGTTGTTATAGGAGAACTCCGCAAGAAGTAGGTAGGAATCCAAAATCCCACCAAGATCTATAACACAAGCTCGTAACATATCATCAAATGTCTGGATGGTCTGCTCACTCTGGCCATCAGACTGCGGATGATAAGCAATGCTGAAATGTAACCTCGTTCCCAGTTCCTCGTGGAACTTCTGGCAAAATCAGGAGGTAAGACGAACATCTAGCTCTGAAACAATGGAGACCGAAACCCCATGACGAGCAACAATCTATTGAGCATACAAATCAACCAACTTTTCGACCGAAGAGCTCTCCTGGATGGCCAAAAAGTGGGCACTCTTGGTCAATCGATCCACGATGACCCATATAGCATCAAAACCCTTGGCAGTCTTCGACAACTTGGTGATAAAATCCATGGTGATCTGTTCCCACTTCCACATGGGAGCCTCCAAAGGTTGCAACTTTCCATGTGGCCTCTGATACTTGGCCTTGACCATCCTACAGGTTAAACACTTCTCAACATACCACGCTATCCCTCTTTTCATACACGGCCACTAGTAACTTAATCTCAAATCTTGATACATCTTGGTGGCTTTAGGGTGTATAGAAAAGTGAGACTTATGAGACTCCTCTAACATTATATGCCTAATCCCACCAAGAACTGGAACCCAAACCTGACCACACTGGGTCAACAACCCTTGCCTATTAGTGACAAACCTGTCAATCTCACCCATGATCCTCTCCTGTTTCTAGTTCTCCTTCTGCCTAATAGATATACTCATACACATCTCTCCAGTTGAAGATCTAGCCGACTTGTGGCTCAAGGCATCCGCTACCACATTCGCTTTACCCATACGGTAAAGGATATCACGGTCATAATCCTTGACCACATCCAGCTAGTCCATAAGATATCGCAAACTCTTATGATCCATGTAAACAGTACATCAGACCCTATATAGATAATGTCTCCAAATCTTGAGGGCAAACACCACTGCCCCCAACTCCAAGTCATGATTAGGATATCGTGCCTCATGCAAATTTAGCTACCGAGAAGCATAAGCAATCACCTGTCCCATCTACATAAGGACCGCCCCCAAAATACTGATGGATGCATCATGAAATACCACGAAATCCTCGACACATTCTGGAAGGGTCAACACCGGGGACTCACATAACCTCTGTCGCAGCGTCTCAAAAGCAACCTGCTACTCAGGGTACCATCAGAAATCCACTCCCTTCCTTGTCAGACGAGTGAGGGGTATTTCAATCTAGGAGAAGTCCTGAATAAATCTCTGATAATATATCGCCAAACCCAAAAAAACTCCTGATCTCTTAGGGAGATTTCAGAACCTCCCACTGCATCACAGCCTCAATCTTGGTTAGATCCACCAAAATCCCATTTTGGTTAATGAGATGTCCCATGAACTGGACCTCTCGTAACCAAAACTCATACTTTGAAAACGTGTCATGCAGCCGTTCTCGCCTCAACACTTCCAAAATCTCTCAAAGGTGCTCCTCGTGCTGCTCTTTGGTATTGGAATACACCAAGATATCATCAATGAACACAATAACTAATCGATCGAGCATTGGCCTACATACCTGATTCATCAAGTCCATAAACACTGTAGGCACGTTGGAGATTCCAAATGGCATCACCACGAACTCATAATTCCCATAACAAGTCTGAAATGCGGTCTTCTTCACGTCCTCCTCTCTCACCCTTACCTAATGATACTCCGATCTCAAGTCTATCTTGGAGAACCAATATGCACCTTGCAACTGATCAAATAGGTTGTCAATCCACAGAAGGGGATAACGGGTCTTCATCGTCAACTAGTTCAACTCCCAGTAATCAATGTACATATATTGTGAACCATCCTTCTTCTTGACGAGCAGTATCAGCGCTCCCCACAACGAACAGATCGGTCTGATGAACTGCTTGCCTAACAGCTCCTGAAGTTGAGAGGAGAACTCCTGCATCTCAGGTGGTGCCAAGCGGTACGACGCCTTGGAAATCAAAGCTGCACCTGGCACTAGGTCAATCCTGAACTCAACATGCCTATCAGGAGGCACACCCGACAACTCCTCCGGAAATACATCAACAAACTCCCTGACAACTGTCACCTTTAAAACCGAAGTCTGCTCCCCTACCCTAGTATCCACCACATAGGCAAGATAACCCATACTCCCGTGCTGAATATACTGCTGAGCCCTGGATGCCGAACAAAACCCTGATCCAACCCTGGTACCTTCTCCATAGATGACCAGTTCTCCCCCACTTGGGGTTCAAACTATCACTCGCTAACCCTCGCAATCGACCGTCGCACCAAACCTGCTCAGCCAATCCATCCCCACTATCATGCATACATTCTCCATAGGGATAGGGATCAAATCAATTGGATAAGGCACCCTTAAGATCTCCAATACACAACCCTGATACACTCTAGATGCAAAAACCTCGTGTTCATTGGATATAAAAACCCACAATGGACACTCCAAATCGCTAAGGTCATACTAAAATCCCTACTAAAACATCGAGACATGAAGGACTGGCTCACGCTCGAGTCAAATAACACAAGAGCAGGCGAAGAATTCACTAAGAATGTACCTATTAGAAACATAAACATAAGCATACCATTAAATAATTGACATAACAATAAATAGAAACGTACAAGTCACGACGTCTGGCGTTGCCCTGGCCTCCTTGGTAGTGAGCTGAAAAGCACAGCCCCAAGTCCTCAGGGTCTCCTCCCTCCCCTGGGGCCCATCAGTGATCCTTAGAGTTGTTGGCACCGGCTTTGCAGCGAGATATGAATAGTTGAACTTCACATGGCCAACCTGATCACAATAGTATCAAATCTCATTGCTCGATATTGGGGCTAGCTGGCGACAATCCTTCGCAAAGTGCCCCTCCTTGCCACATTTGTGGCACCCAAAAGTAGATCGACAAGGACCCTCTTGAATCTTACCACACTTGCCACAAGGGTAGCCCCTCTGACTCCCAGATCTCACATCAGCGACCGTGAACCGCTTTGCCGCATGCTGCGACTGCACAAGGGCCTGCCTCAACTCCCTCGTCTGGAGCTTCATCTCAATCTCACGCCGCCTTGTAGCCTCCTGTAACATAATGAGTGAACCATATCTCTAAGTAGACACAAACTGGAGGATATTTGTATTTGTAACAACCCGTTATTTCAAGTCTATGTAAATCAAACTTATTCAAATAAAGGTCTAAGCTACAACCGACTACAAGTAAATTAACATTATAACAATAATACAATAAGAACTTTAGATACGAAGAACATGTACATTTACACATTGAACATAATATTTATATAAGTTATAAATACTTATATTGAAAACCATGCAATTATATGCTAAAATAAAATGTTATGAGTCAACATAAGTCAATAAGGGAAGCTAAAATCCAAATTTAACACCTTGTATATATAAATTTGGTCATAAGGATCTTAGAACCAAAGTGAATTCGGTTTTAAGCATCTTAGAAACAAGGAATTCGGTTTTGAGCATCTTTGAAACAAGCTTTATGAATTCGGTTATGGTATCCACTTTATGACTGAATTCTCTAAATTTAAATACATAGGGACCAAAATCACTTAGCTAATACACAATAGGACCGAATTCTCCTTTCCCTTTTGTCCAATAAACCGAACACCTTTTCATTTGTTGACCTTAAGACCGATTTTACTTCCTTCCAGGTGAAGTTATGGCCAAAAACTCCTAATATCCTCATATCTTATCTTGAACTCAGATTCCCAATGAACATATCACATCACCACCTCCTAAGTTTCCTTCATATATAAGGTGAATATTAGTTCATTTAGTCATTTACACTTCTAGCATACGAAAACACTTCCTCATTTCCTCTCAAATTATCAAACCTCCTTTTCTCTCAAGATTAAAGGTTAGCAACTCCAAGAGATAATTTTCTTCCAAATAACCATAAGTTTTGGTAAGTAATCTCCATTGATTAAGTGTTTATTCAACACATGAATTCTTGGTTTATCATATATTCACACATTAATATGTGTTTAAACATTAGGATACATATATAGTTACAGATTCTAAATCAAAGTCTCCATGTCAGTCTCGTTATCAGCCCCGTTAACACACACAAGGTAAGTTCATACCCCTACACTTATCCAAAATTTTCTATGTTTTTAGGGGGGGGGGGGGTGGATACAAGTAAAAACACAAGTAATATTGTGTTTAAAATACAAATTGTTTATTTCGATCTTTTATATACTTTATAAATATTATACGTAAAAATACTAACTAAACGTTTTTGTTACCAAACTTACAAACTCTCAAGGTTGTTAAAATACAAAAGGCTCATATTACGTAATTTACATGCATATAAACTATAATGGGTATAATTTATGGAACTTATGGACTATTTTACTAATTAAGGAAAACAATATGAAAACACACATATAAATTATAATTGGTATAACTTATGGATAAATTCACAATATCAATCATCTTAAACATATATATGAAAAAATTTCATATTTATTTGTTAAAAGGTTTTTCCATTGTATTACTTGTAATCTCGTTGAAACAATAAATTGCGAGACACTTCGTGGTGTACTTATCTAAGTACGACCGTAAGTCCTGATTTATTAACGAGAACCTCCTGGAGGGAGAGCGTGAATTTGTGTATAGATCTATACGGGACTAACAAACCTGCACCTTAACTATTTGCTACACCTTAACTGTTTGCTACAGTTAGGCCTGCAGGCGTAAGGTGACAAATGTCATATCATTTCGACACCTAAAGAACGTCGCATAAGGCATATCAGTCATATAGTATGGTTATAAGAACTCACATGGAGAAAACAACGATTATTTTACGTAGTAATATACTTCTTTTAAAACAGTAAAACAAGGTATTTACATCATATCTATTTTATAGGCCAAATATACCTTCAGTTAGTTTTCGTTATGATTAAAACTACATATCATGAAATTAATTATGGCAATTATATCTATACCTTTTTGGTTTGGAATGTTTAAAACCACAAATCAGTATTATGGAAAATATAAGATTTTTCCAGGATCAATATCATTATTTTACAGGTGAACAGTTTATAGATCGATTTTTAGAAAACAAACACATCTGCTTATCGAAGTCAATGTCTTATAGTAAAGCGGATATAACTAAGAATATGTTTACAAAGAATTTAACACTTATTTACGAATGGTAAGTTATCAAATAGTTTTATTTGATTATTAACCATACATTCGGATTTCAGGGAAAATGTACTTTCAAAGGTTTTATTTAAATAATAAAACTATATTACATTATTTGTAAGTAATAAATTCTAGAATGCACACGAATTTCACAAAAAGTAAAACATTATCTTATTAATAATATGGTACACATAGATGTTCAGAAAACATATAACGAGTATTATTTTTATTAAAGTCTATGATTACTTAATTTATACATTACGTGAAGATCCGATAAACAATGGAATGCGTGATTTCCGCCTTTCTTCCTGTTTCTTGTTTGGTTGTGGGCTTAGGGCAGATTCACCCAATAGACTGTCTGTTCGATTTTTATTATAAATAATTAGTATACACTAAGTAATCATATGAGGTAACAGGACTGGTCATATTAAGTACATGAATGAGAATATCGAATCACAGGTTATAAACATAAGAAACTTATACTTTTTGGTCTCAAAATGCTAAGATTACGATATGTTAACTAAGAAAATATTGGATTTTCTTGAAGAACACAATAACGTTGTTAATAACAAAGAACATCTTTTTCCACCAAAATACTTATGAACTCACCAACTTAAATGTTGATACTCTCTTTTCAAACCACTTGTAATTTCAGGAAAGTTAGTAGCAGGTACTCTCTCGGGCGTTATGAAAACGGAGCATAATAGCATTACGCTATATCTTTTGCTATAGTTTTAATGTTATACAAGTAATTTTTTGAACACCATGTAAATACTATGTTATTTATACAATGTTTGTTGTTGCTTTGATTACTATTTTTCAATTTTTTGATATTGTGCATGACGTCCTCCGCCCCCGAACGTTCCCGCTGTTCCGGTTTGGGGGTGTGACAGATTTGTATTAGAGCATTGTTTATAGTGTATAAGTATATCAACCTATAAAAGATATACAACTATAAATACAATGGGACTAAGGTGCTGTTTCTTTTTTTGAAGAGAAAATGTCTTAAGTATGCGGACCACCTCTGCAATCCTCTGTTGCAGAAGAGGTGAAACAAAAGGCTGCAGCATTTAATAAAAAGTATGTTTGTTTTTTAATGTTTGCAGACTGCTGCAGTAAGTTAAAGTAAGGCGCGAAGAGGTTTGAAGCAGTTGGTTTAGTGTTGCGCCATGCAGCATACGCGTAGCAGTTTTTAAGTCAGAAGTCTTCAGGAAAACAAACAGTTGCGAAAGGTCAACTGTTGCGCGTGTGCTGCGCGGCGCAACAATAAGTGGTCTGAATTGTTTTTTTTTAAAAAAAAAACAAACAACACCTAAAACACTCTGACCAAGAATTATACTTTTAAAATATATTAATATTTTTAGGAAATTATACATACATGCATATATATATATATATATATATATATATATATATATATATATATATATATATATATATATATATATATATATATATATATATATATATATATATACTAGAACAAGTATCACAAGAAGAACAAAAAAAACTATTTAGATGTTGGACACTACAGTCAAACCTAGATAGTTATGTAATTATATCTGGGATAAATATAGCCTGATCAACTATATTTATTTGAGATACGACCAACATGTTTGGGAGTGATAATGGTGTTGCGACAAGTCTAAAACTTACCAACCCTATATAAAAAGGAATACTAGATCCAAACATAAAATTTAAATACTATAGGAGTATTTTATAATACTATACAATAGCAAAAAGTCTAAAAACTTATCAACTTCGTATACTAAGAAGCTCTAGAATCAAACATGCAATAAAAATACTATAGGAGTATTTTAGATACTATAAATAAATAACTTATGTGAAAACTAAAAGACCTTTGCTGGTACGTCTATAATTACTAAGTGTATACGTTAAGGTTATATATAAGTGAGATTTTATAGACTTAGAATTTGTGATTTTCACTTTACTTCCCGTCCTTTATTTGGTTGTGGTCTTAGAGTAGGATCAGTTATTCTAAGGTCTATTAGATCTTGGTTATATATAATCTGTATACACTACGTGATTATAGAAAGACCCGGTAAGGATCATCTTCGTAAAAACTTATTTTATTAGAAATGTTTTATTAATCTCGTAGATTCTTTAGACATTCCATTTCTCACACGAACAACATAGGCAGATGAAACCACTCTATTACAATAGCCATCATAGGAGTTGAGGAAGAACCAAAAGAGGGTTCATGAGAAGAAATCCTAGAAATGAATGAATGAAGTGAAAATCACTAGATTGATCATTAACGAACCTTAACTTATCAGGAGGAAACTAGAGAGCACCTTATGCGCCACACTAATAATTTCTAAATTAATATAACTTAGTGAGTTAGTGGTTACCCTACTCACAATACATGTTCGGTTTATTACTTCTTTTGTAACAACAAATACTAGTACATCAAGTCAAAGAGTTTCATGTAAGGATGATAACTATTAAAAATTCATAAGTTTATTCTATATAAATTTCTATTATGAATTGTTTATAAAACTCCATAAAAGTCAGAACATAATACGCGCTAAACCAAGAGAACATAGTTCAATTGACACATGAGTTATAGCTAATACTAAAAACTTATCACCTTTCCATATTTTAAACCTTATGGTAGAAAGATACCTTCCCGTAGACTTATAGGGTGCAATCATATCAGCACTAATGCACCAAATAATATTAGAATTCCACAAGTTAAACATGATTGGATGAGAGTAATACTAGGATGAGTTATTTTAACCTTTGTACACTATCTATTTCTACTCATTACCATGAATGCATCATAGGGATGCAGGTCGAAACATTGAGAATCATACCACAAAACGAGAAATTTATATGTATATATATATATAAAATAGATAAAGTACAACTAGCAACGACTATAAGTACTTACGATTTCATTTCACATCATATAATAGAATCATGTCTTCACTTGGAAATAACCGACCAACCGATGAAATGTCATTTTTGTAGATAGACTCTACTACTTTCAAGTTGCGGTCACAGCTAATGTAACAACCGTCATGGCACATCTGAATGCAAATAACGCTAGTGAAAATGGAAATGGTGTACAAAATTCAAATTATAGTAACAACCAAGGAAACCAACCAGTGTCTACCTGCAAGGACACCCTAAACCCCAAATGTAAGAGCATGAAACGAAGGTTTATGAATAAGAAAGGGAGTAGTTCAACTTAAAGACCTACCAAAAAGCAACAAGCTGGGGCAACCCATACTCCCACTAATTCTACTACCTCAACACCAACAACACCGTATTTAGGTAACCTCCTACACTGCAACAAGTGCAAGTACCATCATTATGGAGTTTGACGGGAGTTGTATTGCAATAGATGCAACATGAAAGGGCACACCGCCCACTTTTGTAGGACTCCAGGTGAACACATCACTTATACCACCAATGTCGGAGTAAGTCCAATATGCCATTTATGTGGTGAAACGAGACATTTCAAGAGAGACTGCCCAACCGAGAAAAATGAGGGGGGGGGGGGGGAGGAGTTTAATAATAGAACATGAAGAAGCAATGAGTAACCCTACTGGGATTTTTGGTACGTTTTTTTTAAATAACAATAATTAAGGATCGAATTTTCACAAAAGTTTTTGACAATTAAATTAAAAATCATAAACTAACGCATCATTCAAATAAAAACTAAGAATCCTTACAGGTGAGCTATGATGTCTTAGTGTAACATTAGAGTCATATGTAGTTAAGATTTTGTAGGCTTAGAGTGAGTGATTCCGCCTTATTTCCCGTTTCTTGTTTGATTGTGGATTTAGGTCAGAGTTACTCAATCGAATGTCTTCTCAATCTTAACTATATACAATTTGTATACACTAAGTGATTTTAGAGGAACTTGGTAAGGATCATATTACGAGATTTCATTATTTATTTATCGAAAAACTTTTATCGCTAATACTTACTAATCGTGGTTCAAAATATTCGCAGTGGTCATAACAAGAATAAAACAAAAAGCATTAAAGACAGATACTTAGAATACACCATCGCTCTAAACAATCATTCTTTCCAAATCGATTTAACACTTGTTTACCATAAGAAGTTTTGACATCATCATTCGACGTAGATTGGCTTGGTCCTCACCCTACCAACTTCATTTTCTACGGAAAGACTCTTCGCTTTAACCATACATCTAACAAAATCCTTTCAACCTATAATGATAAATTCGACATAAACCTCGATATCATCTCTCGCTTCAAAAGTCAGAAGTACCCATGCGAAGGGTACCACATCTTCTTAACTTAATCCGTAGACAAGTAATTTGAAGAGAAACACACCGAAGATGTTACAAAAGTCTGTAATCTTTCCGAAGTATCCTCAATAAACCTCCCAGGAATACTACTCGTACAGCAAGTCAAGTTGGAGAATAGAAACTAAAGACTTATGCGGTTAACCTATCACTACTAAGGGTAAACGCGAAGGTGGTATATAATTAAGATTTTCTAGATTTAGGATGTATGATTCCACCCCACCTCCTGTTCCTTGGTTGGTTGTGGACTTGGGGCAGAGCCACCCATCCAAACGTCTTTTCAATCTTAATTACATACAACTTGTATACATGAGGTGATGGTGGATGAACCAAGTATGAGTCTTACCATGAACTTCAGGACAAAGCTGTCCAAGTCTAAAAGTGAGCGTGCTATTATTCAAGTAAATGTAAACAAGTAAACCAAACCCACATCTTTTCCCTAGTCCAGGTGTAATTCTTTAGTCTAAATTTTGGGACGAAATTCCTTTAATGGGGGGATAATGTACCAACCCGTTATTTCAAGTCTATGAAAATCAAACTTATTTAAATAAAGGTCTAAGCTACAACCGACTACAAGTAAATTAACATTATAAAAATAATATAATAAGAACTTTAGATACGCAGAATATGTACATTTACACATTAAACATATTATTATATAAGTTATAAATACTTGTATTGAAAACCATGCAATTATATGCTTAAATAAAATGTTATGAGTCAACATAAGTCAATAAGGGAAGCAAAAAATCCAAATTTAACACCTTGTATATATGAATTTGGTAATAAGGATCTTAGAACCAAAGTGAATTCGGTTTTAAGCATCTTAGAAGCAAGGAATTCGCTTTCGGGCGTCTTTGAGACAAGCTTTATAAATTCAGTTATGGCCTCGACTTTATGACCGAATTCTCCAAATTTAAATACACAGGGACCGAAATCACTTAGCTAATACATAATAGGACCGAATTCTCCTTTCCCTTTTGACCAAGAAACCAAACACCCTTTCATTTGTTGACCTTAAGACCGATTTTACTTCCTTCCAGGTGAAGTTATGGAAAAAAACTCCTAATATCTTCATATCTTATCTTGAATTTAGATTCCCAATGAGCATATCACATCACCACCTCCTAAGTTTCCTTCATATATAAGGTGGATATTAGTTAATTTAGTCATTTACACTTCCAGCATACGAAAACACTTCCTCATTTCCTCTCAAATTATCAAACCTCCTTTTCTCTCAAGATTAAAGATTAGCAACTCCAAGAGATAATTTTCTTCCAAATAACCATAAGTTTTGGTAAGTAATCTCCATTGATTAGGTGTTTGTTAACACATGAATTATTTGTTCATCATATATTCACACATTAATATGTGTTTAAACATTAGGATATGACTATAATTACGGATTCTAAATCAAAGTCTCCGTTTCAGTCTCGTTATCAACCCCGTTAACACACATGAGGTGAGTTCATACCCCTACACTTTTCCAAAATTTTCTATGTTTTTTTTGGTTGGGGGGGGGGGGGGGGGGTTACAAGTAAAAACACAAGTAATATTGTGTTTAAAATACAAATTGTTTATTTCGATCTTTTATATACTTTATAAAGATTATACGTAAAAATACTAACTAAACATTTTTGTTACCAAACTTACAAACTCTCAAGGTTGTTAAAATACAAAAGGCTCATATTTCGTAATTTACATGCATATAAACTATAATGGGTATAGTTTATGGAACTTATAGACTATTTTACTACTTAAGGAAAACGATATGAAAACACACATATAAATTATAATAGGTATAATTTATGGATAAATTCACAATATAAATCATCTTAAACATATATATGGAAAATTTTCATCTTTGTTTGTTAAAAGGTTTTTTCCATTGTATTGCTTGTAATCTCGTTGAAACAATAAATTGTGAGACACTTTGTGGTGTACTTATCTAAGTATGACCTTAAGTCCTGACTTATTAACCAGAATCTCCTGAAGGGAGAGCATGAATTTGTGTATAGATCTATACGGGACTGACAATCCCGCACATTAACTGTTCGCTACAGTTAGGTCGGCAGACCTAAGGTGACAAATGTCATATCATTCCGACACCTGAAGAACGTTGCATCAGGCATATCGGTCATATAGTATGGTTATAAGAACTCACATGGAGAAAATAACGATTGTTTTACGTAGTAATATACTTCTTTTAAAACAGTAGAACAAGGTATTTACATCATATCTATTTTATAGGCCAAATATACCTTCAGTTAGTTTTAGTTATGATTAAAACTACATATTATGAAATTAATTATGGAAATTATATCTATACCATTTTGGCTTGGAGTGTTTAAAACCACAAATTGGTATTATGGAAAATATAAGATTTTTCCAGGATCAATATCATTATTTTATAGGTGAACAGTTTATAGATCGATTTTCAGAAAAGAAACACATCTGCTTATCGAAATCAATGTCTTATAGTAAAGCGGATATAACTAAGAATACGTTTACAAAGAATTTAACACTTATTTACGAATGGTATGTTATCAAATAGTTTTATTTGATTATTAACCATACATTCGGATTTCAGGGAAAATGTACTTTCAATGGTTTTATTTAAATAATAAAGCTATATTACATTATTTGTAGGTAATAAATTCTAGAATGCACACGAATTTCATGAAAAGTAAAACATTATTTTATTACTAATATGGTACAAATAGAAGTTCAGAAAAACATATAACGAGTATTCTTCTTATTAAAGTCTATAATTACTTAATGTATACATTACGATTCTATATAATGAAGTTCCGATAAACAGTGGAATGCGTGATTTCTGCCTTTCTTTCTATTCCTTGTTTGGTTGTGTGCTTAGGGCACATTCACCAAGTCGATTGTCCATTCGATTTTTATTATATATAATTAGTATACACTAAGTAATCTTAGGAGGTAACAGGAAGGGTCATATTAAGTACATGAATGAGAATATAGAATCACAGGTTATAAATATAAGAAACTTATACTTTTTAGTCTCAAAATGCTAAGATTACGATATGTTTACTAAGAAAATATTGGATTTTGTGGAAGAACACAATAACATTGTTAATTACAAAGAACATCTTTTTCCACCAAAATACTTATGAACTCACCAACTTAAATGTTGATACTCTCTTTTCAAACCACTTGTATTCTCAGGAAAGTTAGTAGCAGGTACTCTCTCAGGCGTTATAAAGACGGAGCATAGTAGCATAACACCTTATCTTTTGCTATAGTTTTAATGTTATACAAGTAATGTTTTGAACACAATGTAAATACTATGTTATTAATACAATGGTTGTTGTTGCTTTAATTACTATTTTTCAATTTTTGTGATATTATACATGATGTCCTCCCCCCCTGAACGTTTCCGCCATTCCGGTTTTGGGGTGTGACGGTATTCAGCATGATCAAGTACCGGGTCATCTGATTTTGCTTAGAAGAAGCAAACTCAGGGCAAAAAATGGCTCTCTCAGTGAACATCTTGGTGATCTCAGTCACCGACTCCGTCCCCTGCCTCAGGTCCAGATACTCCTGGTCTAATCACTCTTTCTTTCTCTCTCTCTCTCTCTCTCTCTCTCTATATATATATATATATATATATATATATATATATATATATATATATATCACCACCAAAGGGATGTATCTCGAACGAAAAAGCTCAAAAAAATGCTTCCAAGATACAACAGATCTCTGCTCTGGAATGTATGAATTGGTAACCAGCCTCTACCAATCCTTCGCTCCAGACCGAAAAAGGTTCAGAGCACACTTGAACTTCTGGCCAGCTGGGCGGGAACATGTAAAGAAACATCCCTCCACATCCGAAATCCACCTCATGGATATGATCGAATTCTGGACTCCATAAAATACTGGGGAACTTGTATTTTTAAAGTCCCAATACTGAAAGGGTCTCCCTCCACCAATCCATGTAGTAGTGGCAACTGTGGTGGCTACAACAGCAACAGACTTAGAAAGTGCAGCGTACCAGTTATCAACGAACTCCATCATATTGGTCTTGATAGACCCAAACAACTCCTGTATCTGCCCCTGGACAATAGAAACAACCTTAGCATGAATCATCTCTCTGACCTGATCCTCGGTCAACCCTGTCCTATCCTGGTCACTCGCTCCCGATCCGGATCCCCTCGTGAACACCATACTGAAAATAAACCAAAGAGATACTAGATGAAATGCATATCACACCATAGGAACCAATCCACATCAAGACCCTAGGGGTTGTGACTTCCCTATTATGCATATGGGTTCTATGCATCGAGTAGTATGGGCCCATACTACCTTCTGCACCTACTCGTATTTGTATCAGAAGATCATCACATCAACCCTTATATCACACACTAGAATACACATACACCTTATTCTCACTTTTTAGAGAAAGTCTAGACATCCCTCGACTGGTCGGCTGACCCCACATAACTCATCCATGAAACTTCCACCAACCCTACAAAACTTGTGTATGCTAATCATACATAACACTGGATCCTATAGACAGTTGAATATAGGAAATAAGGCCAAATCAAACATTCTGAGGCTATAAAATCTTAGTTATGTACAATTTTTATGCATACACTAGCAATTTCATTAATGATGTCAATTTCATACAAGGAAGAAACCCTAGGTTATCAGACATCATATAATCAGACAATTCTATCATGCAATTCCTGAGTATCCCTAGTCTATCAGTAGCATGCTGTTCTATCGTAATATAATATCAAATAATAGTGTGGTAACTCGGGGTCTACTTACTGGCCCTGGATGATCGTACACATCACATCCTTTCTTGATTTTTTTGAAAACAATTTTGAAAATCATTTTTAAAACTTTTGAAGTTCCTTAGTTTGAGACTGTATTCACATGAGTGTTCCTCCAATTCGCTCAAACCAAGGCTTTGATACCAACTAGTAATGTCACAAAAATCATAACAAATTTAAACATTTCAAACAACCCATTTCCTAAAAGAAGTGTTTATAAAATCGTTGTTTCCAAAGCATTATCTAAAAATCAGAGTCTCCCAAGATCAACAAGATGAAACTAAGGATGTTTAATTTACGCCTTCGCCTTTCCACGATCCTCTGAAGTAACTAAACAAAATCTAAACTATAAGCCAAAGCTTAGTGAGTTCCCCTAAAGTACCACCACATAAACATAACAAAAATGGCATGCATACTGAGCCTTCAACATGATTGGACCGCCTCACTGGGCCTACATCCTATCTCGACCGCTCTCCAGGCCTTCGGCTTAACTGGTCCACCTTGCATGCCTTTAGTCTATCCGGACCGCCCTGGTTATCTTGGCTTTCAGCACAAAGCATGACCGCCTCATCCTGATACACCATCACATATCAACATATACCATAACAATCAATAGCTAACATATACAGTTGGTCTTACAGATCTAACAGATCACTACAACATAGCAACATCCTATATACTATGATACAGATCTTAACAGATCACTATATCATAGCAACATCCTATCTACCAGTATACAGATCTAACAGATCACTACAACGTAACAACATATGGTAAAACTAGGATATCAATCCAATGGGCCGGCCTTGGTGCCTTCGACCTGTAAGTACAACGAGGAAAACTCACCTGATAGTATGACAAATAGATGATGAATACTCTACTCCCAAATACCAGCTTAATCCAAATCCTAAATGTTAATGAAATTTCCATTCTAAATCAATAACATTTCCCCAAAGATACCCTTGGTCAAAATGGTCAAAGTTAACAAGTCAACCGAGTCAACACAACCGAGTCACTCAGCCGAGTAACCTTAGGTTTCGTACGCGGAGTGTACTAGCTGTCCGAGGCATCGGGGCCAGATATGCGTACATGCAACGTCTCCTTCGGTACGCCCAACATACGCAGCAGTCCCCATCTTAACCTATTAAGTGCTTATTTCTTCGACTTAACACGTCTAATTGTAGATCCAAGGCTAAAATAACATCAAGAATCATAAAGTTTCCAACTTTATGACTTTACATGTCCATTAAGTGCTTAATAAACAAAATTTCAACATCTTAATACCTTAAGATCTTTTATAGCATGCATGGAGTAAAACTAACCATCTAGACCACATTTTGATGACTTAAGACACCTCATAAGGTCTAAAAGGATGAATTATTTGGTCAAGAGCATGCCATGCTCAAGAATCACCATATTTGGAACCAAAAAGTGCCCTAATGGAAGAAATGGCTAGATCTATAAGATAGAGTGATCAAGTTATCAACTTTTTACCTCAAGAGGTTGCTAGCAAGTGTGGAATCCTAGAGCTAAGTTGCTTCCAAGCTTCAAGGTTCTTGCACCAACTTCTCCTTCTTCAAGATGGCACACAAATGATATCAAAACACTCTTCTCACTAAGGGTTTGCTAGAGGGTCAAAATCTTAGATGGGGCTAATGAGAGAATGATAAGTGATGCCGTAATGGCGTTTATATATGGACCAAACCCTAAAAATTAGGGTATGAACTTCCTCCATGTATGTCGTGTGTACGAGGTGTACACCCAGAATACTAGGGTCTACCCTAGTAAGCTCAACGTACACAATGTATGCCCAACGTACTACCCAATTTCAAAAAATTACCAAAATACCACTATGGGCCATTTTCCACTCTTTCTTATACTCAGGGACTATATGCAATATTTATTTATACATAGGGTTAAGATTTAAAATACCTCAACATCAGGATGTTACAAATTCATAATGAGGTCGCTTTTTAATATGCTTCATTCTTACCTCCCTCACCTCATTCTTATTTTGAGAGTGGATTTAACGAAAGGGTCCAATCAGATTTTGTCTTTCAAGATTAAAACTATTAATCAAGTAATCAAACAAAATTCCTCGTTATATAATATATATATATATATATATATATATATATATATATATATATATATATATATATATATATATATATATATATATATCAAAAACATGAGACTTGTGCTATACATGAAAACATACATTTTAGTTATATTGGTAACCCAAATTCCAGAATAAAACTTTTCATTCTTAAAATAGAATAAAGACTCGTTTTTATAAAGTTACATTAAGACAAACCATTTGTTCAAAAAAACCATAATTTAAAGTCATAGTTATAAGGAAAACAATGTGGAACTTGAATCTAAAACCATTAATGTGCATATGTATAGTCCCGCCTTCACAATCTGATAAGCAGTTGAAAAACATTTTAATCCATAACTGCAAGTCAAAGCTTATTGAGATCCACAAAATACCCCATATAGCAATACACATACAATGCATATACACCGAGCCCACAACATAAGATTGGATTGCCCCCGCTTGAGCCCACAACTTATGATTAGATTGTTGGATAAGGTGTTTAAGTCCATAACTATTTCTGGTATGTATTTGACCCGGTTGGCATGGTCCATTTGGGTTACATGGCATCATGACACTTGGATAAACAAAATGAGAAAAGGACGCGTATGGTTTATTAATATATTGTAAGTTCTAATATATTAAAAATATTATTTAATTAGTATTGATCAAGAATTAATTTGGTGATAAAAAAGAGACTAATTAAATATATGGGGTTGATTGTGTAAATCATCCATTCTTATATACTGGGCTAATGATCCATGGTTTATTGAATTGGGCTAAAACCTATAGGGTGCTCCATGGATGGTCCATGGAGGTTAAAACCCATGGATCATGGAGGAAATGAAAAGCCATGTCAATTAGGGTTTACACGGTGTAACCCTACTTGTGACACAACTATAAAAGGACCCCATGGGCTACCAAAATCGGCACTAAGTGAAGAACAAGAGGGCTAGCCGATTTTGACTGTGTGTGTACTTCTCTCTAAGTTATTACAAGAGTTGTGGTGTCGTGTGAAACACTTGAGGCATCACATTTGGGGTGCTAGGCTCACAAAGTTCTTAAGGAATCCAAGCAACAAGTAAGGTAAGTTCTTCTACTAGCTTTTATGTTTCAAGTTCCCCATGCCATGCTAGTTAGGTTAAGAACCTTGGAAAATTCAAATTTGGATGTATCTTACGAAAACATAGATCCAAGGTTTCTAGGGTTGCATGTACACCTTAGGAGTGTTAGAATGCTCAAAACCCTTCATAGATTGCCCCCAAGCCCACAACTTATGACTGGATTACCCTCAGGCCCACATCATAAGATTGGATTGCCCCTAAGCCTACAACCTATGACTGGATTGCCCTCGGGCCCTTAACATAATGCTGGATTATTCCTAGGTTTGTTAGCCTACAACACAAAGCAATATCGTATCAACTCAACTGTACTATATCAACATATACACCAAAACAATAACAACAAGTACACGTAATCATAACAAATCTACCAGTCTAACATAACACTACAATATAACAACATCACATACACAAGGACACATACTACATTACAAAGTATAGCGAGAAAAGTCACCTTGTAGTCTAGCAGATAATAACACAGCTCTCGCAAAATCCAAAAGTTGGTACTATATGTTACCTAAACAACAATTAGGGGCCAATCCGTAAATTACAGCTCAAAACCCTCAAATTGACCTAAAGTCAAACTTGGTAAAAAAGTCAATGGTCAAAGTCAAAGTCAACAGTCAAAAGTCCTACAGTCGGCCACCACATCGTGACCAATAGTTTTTCATGTCATGGTGGCCTAAAGACAAAATAGTCATGGAGACTTCCCTTTTGTCACATCGTGAAGGCTAATCCTTTACATCGTGGGAACTACTCTAGCCTTCATAATTTATTAAGCTCTTAATCGCTATGTCCTATCATCCATACTTTCCAGAGGGCTTTCATACACCCAAATGCAACATGAAATCCTTGCTTTATGTTCATGCGAGTCCAATACATGTCCTTCCCAAGGTAGGTCAAAAAGGGGTAAGAAATGGGTCAAAATCCCATACATGACATCAAAACTACTTGTGAGTCCATATCTGAAACATACAATGTTCTTGGGACCATAAAGAGTAATAAAGTTTTAAACTTTATTCCCAACTCTCACTCAAAACTCATCAAAATGAACCAATACACCTAATACACATAGATCTAAAGATGAAATGCAATAAATCTTGGAACTTTGTAACTTACAAATGTCTATAAGGTAGATGAAAGTTTGAGATCTTTAATTGTATATCTTAAAGGATCAATCTTACATGAAAGCATTACTCCAAAACCACCAAAAACACAAAAATGGATGAGAGAGCATAGGGGAGGCTCAAAGTGGTGAAAGGGAGGCTATGGTTTCTCTAAAGAGGCTTTAGATATGATGGATGATAGGAAAATACCCTAAAATCATGAAACCACCCTTTAAATACTTAGAAAACCCTAAAAAATTCTTGGTATTGGGATGACCAATGCTCACCTCGTGACAAGCTACTTGTCAACTCGTGATGACCCATCACGTCGTGAGGATATGTTCCTCACCTCGTGACAATGAGTTTTCACCCATTTCCATTCCAACTTCAAACAGTCAAAACATTTTCGTTTTAACTCCATTTTCGGCGATCTTTATATGCACAAAAAGGTATTGATGAGTCTGAAAACCCTATCTAATTACTTTTAGCTTAATAAATGTCAAATTATAATCATAATCCATTCAAGAAGCTCAAAATATTGCTTTTCCCACTTACCCTTTTGCTTCAAAGCACAATTTGAGGGCTTTAATCACTTAATCAACATTATCAACATTCTACATGGTCTAAACTCTATTACCTTGAAGCCTAAGACCATTACTTGATCCATTGCTAACCTGCTATCCCGAAATTAGAAACATTATGAAACTAGGTGTTACAATATTCTAATAATGGATCATGTGTGGTTAACTGGCATGCCATTTGCAAGAATATATTTTAAATGACGAGTCACTCGTGAAGTTATTGTATTATTGGAGCGTGTGTGGCTAACTGATACGTCAATATGCGAATACATTTATGTCGAGATTCAAGCGGTTTTGCATGGTTTGATTCACTATCTATTTGATGGTCTCTGGTATCCCCATCATTAAATTTAAGATGAGCACAGTCAAGATTAACATGCCGTTGAATGTCAATGACTCTCAAATAATCTAGGAGTTTCAAAAACCTGAAACTGGCAAAATGATTTTCCTACCTAAATAACTTTTGTTGTGTTCTTATGACATCCCTTTACACATCGAAAAGTGAAATATGGATCCTAGTCTTATTAATAATTCATTTAGAGCTAAAACTTATTTTAAGGACAAATTCAAACTAACTAAATTTCATTTCATCTTGTAGATGTTGAACGAGAACAAAATTCCTCTTCTTCTTCTTCCTCCCCCTCTTCTTCCGATTCCAAACTCAAACTTCTCGCTTATGTCGATCCTTAATATGGAGAAACTCACCAATTATAGTTAATTGGACTGGATTCGTAACCTAATCATTGCTTTAACGTCCCAAATTTCAAACCAAAATTTTCATTTTAAAATCAAAGGAAACCATTCCATTCAATCATAAACGTAAATATTCAATTGTTTCGAAAACATAAATCAGAGTATCAGTGTTATAATGCAAAACATCTTGAAAATATAACAGCAAATGCGATGCAATCACGTCGTGCTCTTCTCGTACTACCAAAAAGACTTGCAACATTTAAACTTAAAACTGTAATTACGAAGCTTAGTGAGTTCCCTAAGATACCACGTACTATACATATCCAAATACATAACAATACAACCTATTTAAGCAAACAGGCCTGTTTCAATCCATGTGAATGTTATGGTCCTCATACATTCTTACATTCACTTTTATTATTGAAGTCCTCATATAGTATTTCCTATCATGGTCCTCCTATAGTCCTTCATACACCTGATATGGTCCTCCCATAGTATTTCATACAACTGTTATGGCCCTCTCATAGTCTTTCACGTAAAATTCACAAGGACAATCTAGTATACTGCGTAGTACATTGAGAAAACTCACATGAATCAAGAGTTGAATCTTGAAGTCCCAAAGAATCAACTACACAGACCGCCTAAATCAATCACAAGATAAACCTCAGGCTATAGCTCAAAACCTCCCAAGTTTGACCAAAAGTCAAACTAGTCAAAAAGACAACGGTTAAAGTCAACGGTTAACCCACCGCGTCATAGCAACAAGACGAAAAAATAGATTGTAACACCCATATATTTGAGCTAGAAATTTGTGATATAACAAATGATCTTAGCTAAAGATATAGTAATCATAATGAATATCTCAAGGATATAAGGAGCGCGTAAATCCGACTTTGTGGAAAGAACTTATACTTCTTCAATGTTTCATGATTAAACTAACACGGCTATGTGCGTCATAAAAAGTGAATCAAAGATAGGTTGCTTATTACCCTAAGTAATATAAAAAAAGTCATAGTAATCAAAAATTTTAGAGCATGGATATCAAGAATGCCCAAATTTGATTTCGTACGAAGAAGTTATGATTTTTCGAAGTTTCAGTATAGAAATGTGCGACATAGATTCCAAAATTGAAATCAATCAATTGTTAGGAAAAACAATCTAAACAAGAATCGAAGATCTTGTGATAGGAGTCTATCGATGTAAAGATAGTCGAGAGCGGATGTCGTACGAAAGAGTTATGATTTTTTATGGACTTTAATAGTCTAAACCTGTAAAGTATAACTTTAAAAATAAGGTGAGAATTATCTGACGGAATCTAAATGAAAGTTGTAGACCTCTTCGATACCTATACGTGGATATAAAGAACGTTGAGAACAGACTTCATATAAAGAAGATACAAAATTTAAAATCCGAGTGCATCTGAGCACGCACATTGTGTGGCTCTCACTAACAAGGGGTGTGGACCAACAGAAAGACGACACGTGTCACCAGGCGAGAGGAACAACATGGCTAGAGGGTGCAATGTACACTTCTAAAAGCGCGACACACAAAATCAAGTTTTTTCCTATAAATAGAGCAGCACACCTCATTTATTCTTCACTCCACCAGTGCCTCTCTCTGCCTATATCTTTTAGGTTTTAGGGTATCTAGCTAGGCTCTAGGGGATCGGAGTGTCCGACAAATAGAAGTTGTCGGGTCGGAGCTCTGCCAGTGCAATTTTCATACTTTTTCAGGAAAATATTTATAAGTTTAGCTACACGTATATTTCTTTCAGTGTAACTTATATTTATATCCATTGTCGTTGTTATGAATTTATAAGTAAGATTTATCAGTGATCCATGTCATATTACAGATTGATCTGCTTACGGGGGTGATGTCTAGGCTATATTTAGTGAGGTGTTTAAAGTGGGATTTCCAAACAGTATACTTTGTATACCAAACGAACCTTCCTCTAATATGATCTTACAGGGTTTCGCCTTATCATTTAGAGGTCAATAGACATTGGGATTGTTGAGAAATCTAGACTATCATCAGTCATAAGAAATATAAGATTAAGATTCAGTATTAATCATACCTATGTCACATCAAAGGAAAAGCTTAGGTGTTAGGCGGAACGTTGCCCAAATCAACAGTCATTCACTTTTAACAAGTGAGTGCATAGTTACTTTCATATTACACATAGATATAAAGTATCCTTAAATGCTATATGTGTTTATTATCTGTGTTCAAGATATCTATGCTATATGCAATAATATGATATGATCCTTACTCGTATAGATTACTTTATCATATTTAATTTGCATCGGGTAGTAAAGGGCTTTGGGAAAATAAATTAATGGTGAGAGGCCATGCATTATACTATTTGTAATACCAGGACTAGTCATCTAACAAAGTATATCTGATTACCACTGAATATTCTAGGTAGTCAGGTGGAACACTAGCAGGTTCACCACCTGTAGGTGTTAATGATCATACTTTTTGGGAAAAAATAAACTCTATCCCCCTCATGGTTTCCTTATTGACACATATCTTGAGATTTGAGTTTTAGGATTAGAGAGTGAGAATAACGGGAATAGGTAATTATGTTAATTGTTTGTTGAGAAAAATAAATAATATTATTGTGGGTTGAAAACCCTATGTGCTCATACCCAACCTAACCTACTCAATTTCTTTGTATCGCAAGTAATGATATGAAGGTTCATGCATATTGATGTTGGATCTATTGATATATTTATATAAGTTTAGGTCAATTAACGTAAGGCCTATAATAACTATGTTTATGCTTATGTTTCTTGTATCAGTTATGACATACAAGTTTTTAATAAATCAATGAAAAACATTTCTTCAGAAATATTTTTATGGAACAAATTCTACATTTACAAAGAATACTCTTTTTTTATAATAAGCACAAAGAAATTGTCTTTTCAGCCCATGAAAATTAGGGATGTCACATAGACACGACTGAAACCTACTACTGCGTCACAACCTATTACTCATTGCGCCATGGTGAGTGTCCAAAACAAATTAATAGATCAATCACTTAACCCTTAACCCCCTAAGCTCAAAAACTCATATTTTATTTATCTAATGATCCTCATGGATAAAATTGAGATCTCTAATCCTAACTCTCAAGGGAAACAAAAATATCACCAAGACCTTGAATATCACTTAATGAAGATGAAATCTAGATCTTAGCACCAAAATGGTTCTATAATACTTAATGATTCGACCTTTAACCTTGGAGTTGTCCAAACTCCAACTTAAATCCCCCAAAAGGGCCAAAACAACCATATGAAGCAATAAACCTCCAAATACTCGAAGATCCAAAGAGGAAACACAATAGAGCAAGTATCTTTATAACTTATAAGGTCTAAAATAGTAGAGATGGTAGGATTCCACAAGATTTAAGCTTCCAAGCACAACCTTTCTTTCGTTCTTCACCAAAACACCCAAAATATGCACCAAAAGAGGTTCAAGAAGAGAGGAGGAACTCAGACTGTAACACCAAATTCAAGGTATATACTTATTTTGTTGATATAGCATTCAAAGCTCAAAAGGATGGATTTTGATGGCCACGACATGGTGATGATAGTACCATGACGTGGCAATACCTGATGGAAGCACGCAACTTAGGTGTGTGTCATGACATGGCGATATATTGGCCACAATGTGGTGAATATTTTATGCTAAACCATAATTCTGGGGTTTGTGCCCCTATTTAAGGGAAGTAAGGGATAGGATTTGCAAATTCTTAGCCTCCATTACCTCCCTTTCACCCTCAAAGAAACCATGTCTTCCATTGTTGCCATTTTGAAGCTTTTTGGTGTTTTTTGACCTTGAAAAAGAAAAAGAATTTGTTCTCATCTTGTTTCACATCTTCTAGAAGTTTGTAAGTCCTTAAGTTTCTATTTTTTGTACTCATTTCAAACCTTTTAAATCTAAGTTTAGAAGCTTGTTCTTCATGTTCTTGTTAGTTTGGATGAGTGGATTCCATAAAGTTAGCAAGTTTATGGATCCTTTAGGTCCCTTTGGACTTATATGCTCTAGATCTAGAGTTCTATGGTTTTTTCGTCTCATGCACAAGTGTAAGTTCATTTCTTCCATGTTTTTTTTACCTAGTTTGGAAGAGACATGCCCTGGACATGCATTTCCATAAAACAACGATTTTTATGATGCATTAGGTGTAGGAAAGCCTTCTAGAAAGTATGGATGAATGGCCTTGGTGATTAAGAGCTTAATGATTTAAGATTGTCAGAATAGTTCCCATGATGTCGTTGATTGGCCTCTACGACATGGCGACAAATAGTCTCCATGACTATTTTGTCCTGAGGCCACCACTATGTGGTAGAAGATTAGCCACGACATAGTGGCCAACTGTGAGACTTTTGACCATTGACTTGTGAAAAATTTGACCTTTGGGCAACATGAGGGTTTTAAGGCCATAGATTGACAATTTGCCTGTATTCGATGTAAATTTGGCTCGTAGTGTTGGTTATTTCCTTCGTGTGGGCGGTGTTGATATCTGTTAGCTTACCATGTGATTTTTCACACAATAATTTGTATTGCAGCATGTATCCTTGTGTATAGAATGTTGGTGTGCTGTAGTGATCTGTTAGATTGGTAGATTTATTATGATTACTTGTGATTTGTTGGTTATTGTTTATCTTTTTGCATATGTCGACATATTATGGTTGGGTTGAGGCGGTCCTGCTTTATAGGGTTGGCCAAGATGCCCGGGTGGTCCAGGAGTATTGCAGGCATCGTGCGACGGTCCAATCAAACTGTAGGTCTAAGGGAGCGGTCCACCTAATGTAGGCCTTGCAAGGTGAGCCAGTAGACTGTAGGCTCGGTAGATCCGTACATACATCCTGTAGGCCATGCGAGACGGTCCAGGCAGATTGTAGGCTCAGGTGTGCATGCATTATAAGTGTATTGTTGTGTGGGGTATTTGGGGAAACTCACTAAGCTTTGGCTTACAGTTGTGGATTTTAAATGTTTCAGGTATTTCCGATGATCAGTGAAAGGCGAAGGCTTGATCGTATACAACATCCTGTTAATTTTTATGTTGAGAGATGTTATTTAATACTCTGATTTGTTACTATGATTCGGAAATAATGTTTGATTGACTTATGATTTTTAAGGAAATGGCTTTGAAATCAAAAATTTCACAGTGGTTTTTTGGGCGTTCATAAATAATTAAAAAAAATAACTAAATGAGAGGATGCAATGTGTATATTCAGTCGGGGCTCAAGGAAAAGTTATTCCCCAAGATACCCACGCGTGTTATACGTGTATTGGTGAAATGTTAGAACAACATGGTAGTTCATAGTCCAGGGATCCTTAGGAATTGCATGGTAGAATTGTCTGATTTATGATGCCTAATAGCCTAGGGGATTTCTTGATATGCTATAAGAAACAGACATTATTGTTGTAGTTGTTAAGAGTCTGCATCATAATTATACATAACAAGAATTTTATAGCCTGATAATGCTTGATTTAGCCTTATTTATTGTTCTTTATCTGGTTGTGGGCTTACGGTAGAATCATTACATGACGGTTTATTGAATCTGCCATTATGTACGATTAGCATACATAAGGTGACTGCAATGTTAGTGGAGGTTTCATGGATTGAATGTGTGATTATTAGAAGGCTAGAAAAAAATAAGGAATTAGTAGTTACTCTTAAGAGAGTAAGCGTAGGGTGTATGCGTACCTTCGTTGTTTGTGTGACATCCCCAATTTCATGACCAGAAAAGATCGATTTTGTTTATGTTTTATAAAGATCATAGTCCTTCTTTTAATAAAAATGTTGCGGAATTTGTTCCCAGAAAAACATGATAAATGTGTTATCAAAGCATTTCCGAAGAAATGTATTTTTATTCCTTTTAAAAACTTGGGATGTCATCGTCAATACAGAAACACAAGTATAAACAGAACTTACATTTATTTACACTAGTGATCGACATCTCTTTAATCTCTCAGTGTAATGTAATTTCATATCGACACTTGTGATACAAATAAGCTTGAGTGGGTCAGGTAGGAAAACCTGGTGAGTACATAGGGATTTCAATCCCACAATGTTATATCATATATATCATTTAGAACTCACAAAATATACAATTTCCTCATATTTATAATCAACTCTTACCCCACCCCGTCAATCCTCACAACAAGACTGTCCATACTCTCAGACCTTAAATTTTATCTCTTACTCCTAGATCCAATCCATGTTCTCAGATCAATAATTGTGCCGATTCCATACTCTCGGATTAGGGACAAGTGTCTACGACTAAATTCATACTCCCGGATTAATGACAGATAACTATGTCCTGTCCATACACCAGGACTAAGGACAACTAATTATGTCTTAATCCATACTCCCAGATTAATGACAGTCGGACAACACTTTGTTATTGTTAAAACAATTTCCCTCGGACAAAACCTAGTATCATTACCACTAGAGTTTAGTCTAATGTTTTACGAGACTAATTAATAATCTAGATATTATTACTATTATATAAGCGTTAAACAATACTCTTCCCCCACTATGTACAGACAGGGGCCAGACATGGAACACTGGAGGGCAAGATCATTTTGACATATAACACTTCTGAATCCAGCAACCCAAGCGACCCTCCAAACCAAATTCCCCGTACCATGAGTGATTAAAAAGATATTATAACAACACTTATATAACTCATAATAATAGCCCAAATACTCATTATAAGATCCTAATAACATTACTATGTTGAAACATAAGCTATACTAAAGATAGGTTAGACATAGCTCACTTACAACGGGTTTTCTCAAAAACCGGGCTTCGCTAGAGAAATGTTCCTGAGCCGAAAGGCTCTTTTATCGGGGCTTTGGGAGCCTTGGGGCTTCCTTCAGGTGCTATGGGGTTTACCTAGGCTTACGGGGGTGGGGGGTTTAGGGGCTTAGAGAGAGAAAGTAAAGAGAGAAAGTGAAGTTGGGAAGGTGTGAAGAATGAGGGAACCGACACCTCTATTTATAGGCTGGAATCTTGCTCTACTCATCGAGTAGGAGGTCCTACTCGTCAAGTCCATGGCCAGGTGTCACCATCTGGTGGCTTGCCTTAGGGAGAAAGCCTTGACCCATATTCAGCCATGTCACCCGGTTTCGTACAGCATCCTCGACTTCTAAACCCCGTAACTTTCGCATACGAGCTTCGTTTTTGACGTTCTTTATATCTACATGTAGGTAAAAACAATATCTACAATTTTCATTTAGACTCCGTTGGCTAGTTCTTGACCGATCTTAAATTTAACTAGGAGGAGGTTATATTGTTAAATGTCTGCGTAAAATTAATAACTTCTACATGCAGACTTTGTTTTCATCTGTCTTTTTATCGTTGAGTTCCTATTAATGAGATCTTCAACTCTAATTTAGGTTGCATAGGCCAAAAACCGTTCGAACTAAAATTTGAGTTTCGGGCCGTGCACTGCTATGCCAAATCTTAGAAAATTCATAACTTCCTCATACGAAGTCAGATTTGGGCGTTCTTTTTTTGTATGTTCTCCGTTTAACATATACTACAAATTTTGTTTAGATCACTAAGGCTAAAAAGTCGTCTATCGTAAATTCACTATTTACGTCTCCCGGTGTCATGTCGGTTTTACCGAAAAACTTCGACGAGCCATAACTTCTTCGTTATAACTCGGATTTCGACGTTCTTTATATGTACGGAACCCTTGAGACATATTCTAAAACTTAGTTAAGATTATTTATTCAAAATAATCTTTTTTCGAAAAGTCATTTTCAACCCCTATTATCTCTAAACTGACTAGCCCGGATCTACGGGCGTTACAATTATCTCCCCTTTAGGATGATTATGTCCCAAAATCATCAACGAAACAGGACTCACATGATGACTTAATATGTTATCTCTTCATCCGAAGTAATAATAGTAACTTTGATGTTTCTTCGAACGAGTATCTAACTCTAAGACTTCTTGACTACAGGCGGTACCCGATCTTGGACCCACTCTCTATCTCATGTTAGACTTCCAATCATGATCTTCATGTCACGATCTTGATCTTTATTGTAGACTCCTTATTTAACAAACTTGAGATAAGTTTCTTCCTTCGATGATCATAATAGACCGATGGGTCATGTTCTAATGACCTCTCGTTGTATGTGCATTGCTTGGACTCAGGTCTTTTACAGTCAAATTCCAGAACAGACTATACCTTCCTTCATGTTCTAATCATATCTTAAAAGGTAGCATTTCTAGCTACAAGCAACTATCGCGATACCTCTACCGATCGCCTTGATAATCTTTTATTTCAATCTTCCGGCTTAATTCAGATGCTACATCAAACTTGGTTCTCTGAACCACGTAACACACTTATCGTAGTCGGACTCAATTCAATATGACCACTAGTGTCGGAATAACAATTATCTTCTTAGTCATTATCAAAACGATGGTAAAGACATATTTTGAATAAAACGGTATCAACTACTAGCTTCTTGGTAACCTTGTGACTTTCCCTGATCCAAACGTGAATCCTGTGCTTCTGGTAGTATAGGCCTCTACTACCTTTCACACCTACTCATACTCGTCCCAAGTATTGTCTCGTAGTTTTTCCAAGTCACCATACAAGAAAATCACATAATAGCTTAACACATCAGATAGCAAAACAAAGGTTTTATATCATTCCTTGAAACAATTACATAGGTGTTCAAGTTCACCCTAGACGATGCCTCTAATAGGCTACACCTCCTAATACTAACCGCATGACTACTTTATAACTTGATCTTCGGAGATCAGTTCTCATTCCTGATTCCTTGCATTGTCATCTGCATCATCAAGGATCATATGGAATGCTCTTGCCTACGGCTTTGGCGGTATATTGGGCTTTGCGACTTCATCTTTCCTTGGGCAGTCTTGCTTGAAGTGTCCTTCCTCACCACACTTATAGTAGACTTCTCTCTTGGTGGTGCATTCGTTGGTGTAATGACCAGTCTTCCCGCATTTGGAGTAGGTCATTTCTTTAGAGCATCTCCCAATGTGCTTCCTTCTGCACTTGTCACACCATTATGATCCTTCCCCAGACTTTGAGAATTTTATCTTCTCATCAGACCTTGTGGATCCTTAAAACTTTCTCTTATCGCCAACTTCAACCTTGTTGGCGGCTCTTCCCTTGATCATATCTTCAACAGACTTGGCAGCCCAGATGGCTACCTCTAGAGTAGGTTCTAGACATACCGGCATCGCATACTACCAGGGAAGTCCTTTTGTGTACTTGTCAACTTTTTGTTAGCTCGTCTGGGATAAGGCGCAAAGCAAACTCCATTTTGTCCGTGAAGTTTTTGGTGTATTCATCTATGGACATGCTTCCTTTCTTCAAAGTTAGGAATTGGTTATCTAGCTCGAGCAGGTTTTAGGCTGAGTAGTACTTATGCTTGAATTGCACCAAAAACTCTGCCTAAGTCAGTTGCAGGGGCTCATTGGGGCTTAGAATCTTCCCCAGGGTGTTCCACCAGTGAACAAAGCCTCCTCTAAACTTTCATACTGCAAACGTGGTTTGTAGCTTGCCTTTGTAACCACATGTCATGAAGGCTAATTCCATCTATGAGATCCAATCCATGACTTCGATCAGATCTTCCTTTCAAGTGAAAGTCGATGGCTTGCATGTTAGAAAATCTTTGTACTTGCATCCATTCCTCTCAACTCTGTCATCTTGATTGT
Source organism: Lactuca serriola (assembly GCF_051521515.1). Lineage (NCBI taxonomy): Eukaryota > Viridiplantae > Streptophyta > Magnoliopsida > Asterales > Asteraceae > Lactuca > Lactuca serriola. Next base: position 320,843,995 of record NC_136411.1, read on the forward strand.
TCCTCCTAATCACCGGTGGATCAGCTTGACCAACGGTCCTACTGTCATTCCCTTCCTCAGACTGCCCGTCATTCAGCTCAGGCTATTCAATAGGCACCGTAAGTTCCTCTTGATTTTTTTGAAGTAAACGCCTTGTTTCCTCCATTTGACGATCCAACATCATCTGGGTTAACGCGATTGGCTCAGCAGCAGCTACTACAACATGTATTTGCTCAATCACTGGTGGTTGATTCCTGTTTCCATTCGTGTTCCCGGCTCCACTGCAGGTTCTTGACATTTCAATCTATTCACAAATTTAAACGTTCGGTGTGTAATGACGAGAATTAAGATAGGAGAGATTTTATTTACCATCGATGTGTAAACCTCCCCATCACTCCGAAAAGTTACATGCCAGTTCTAATACCGTATTTAAACGTTTAGAAATCTGAACACATAAAGTTTCCAAATCCGGTCAACAACAGACCATAGATCCGATAAAACGATAACATAAAGCATCACAAATCATTTAGTACATAAAAGCTTTTTAGGCATATTCCCTAATTAAGCTAGTACTTGTGTTAATTCAGGTGTACTTCCTAAAATATATTAGACACACTCCTCACGATCATCGCTTAGCATTCAAAGTTTAAGTTTAGAAATAAATCCTTATTCCTAGTTCGCTTAAACTAATGCTCTAATACCAACTGTGACATCCCCATTTTTATGGCCAGAAAAGACTGATTTTGTTTATGCTTTATAAAGATCATAGTACCTCTTTTAATAAAAATATTGCGGAATTTGTTCCCAGAAAAACATGATAAATGTGTTATCAAAGCATTTCCGAAGAAATGTATTTTTATTCCTTTTAAAAACTTGGGATGTCATCGTCAATATAGAAACACAAGCATAAACAAAACTCACATTTATTTACACTAGTGATCTACAACTCTAATCTCTCAATGTAACGTAACTTCATATCGACACATGTGATACAAATAAGCTTGAATGGGTCAGGTTGGGAAACCTGGTGAGTACATAGGGATTTCAATCCCGCAATGTTATATCATATATATATATATATATATATATATATATATATATATATATATATAATTTAGAACTCACAAAATATACAATTTCCTCATATTTATAATCAACTCTTACCCCACCCTGTCAATCCTCATAACAAGAATATCAATACTCTCCGACCTTAAATTTTACCTCTTACTCCTAGATCTAATCCATGTTCTCAAATCAATAATTGTGCCGATTCCATACTCTCGGATTAGGGACAAGTGTCTACGTCTAAATTCATACTCTCAGATTAATGACAGATAACTATGTCCTGTTCGTACTCCCAGACTAAGGACAACTGACTATGTCTTAATCCATACTCTCGGACTAGGGACAATGACTATGTCTAATCCATGCTCCCGGATCAATGATATATATTAAAGTTCTATTCTTTGAGTATAACTTACTCGTACTCTGTAACATCCGGATTCCCAGGTATCTCATTTTAAGTATTTATATTGAAGATTAGAGAGGGACTCGGCGAGTAGGCGCACATACTCGTTGAGTGGGATCGCGCATGTGTTGGTCTGATTAAATGGAGGACTCGGCGAGTCCATGCTGTTTAATGAAACCCTAATGTCTTGGGTTTGGGACCTATTTAAGGACCCTTATATCCACCATTTGCTGCTACCAAAACCTTGAGAGAAACCCTAATAGTGCTGGAGCGTTTGTGAGAGAGAAGAAGCCATTATTGGACCTTTGTGGATTTGTTTTGCAAGAAGAAGTTGATTCCGACTTAGTGGATGCCAAGGAGGTTGCTTATTTTTGCATTTCAAGCAAAGGACATCATCCTTGAGGTAGCATATCGATCCTTTTTCTGTTTTGTTAAAGAATCCATGGATCTAGGGTTTTCTATACCCTTTATTGGGTTGATTTGTTGGGAATATGGTCCCTTATCATGTTTAGATATCAGATCTGGATCCATAGTGGTCCAGAGAACTTATTCCATTTTCCTTTATGAGGAGTTATGGAAGAAATGGACTTAGGATGTTGTATTTGGGGCTAAATCATCAAGTAGAGTCATTTGGACGTTGCATGAGTATCAAGTTCAAACCTTTTCGTGTTTATTGAGCTTGGGAAGGTCAGATCTATGGTTTAGAGGAACATATCTAACCTCAGAAGGTCATTTGAGTGTGAGCATGGAATGAACTCGCCGAGTCCATGAGCAGACTCGACGAGTCGAGTCGGGGTTGCCACGCGATTTGTGACAGGTGTAACTTGTCGAGTAGAAGAAAGACTCGACGATCCAAGAGAGACTGAAAGGATTCGGAGGACCCGCATGGACTCGCCGAGTCACCTTTGTGCACTCGACGAGTCGGGTCAAAGTTGACCGTTGACTTTCGTTGACTTTAAGGTTCTGGTCAACACTGATTCAGGAGAGTTCAGGGAAGGGTAAAATGGCCTTCTACCCAGTTTGTAGAGATGAGATCATGAGAGAGTATTGATCGGGAATGTTATTTGAATAATAGGAGGAGGCTAGGTCGGGACGTTGAGCACGAGAGCTTATCCGACTTCATTGAGGTGAGTCTTCTCACTACACTGTACCTGGAAGGGTACCTATATGTGACTGGAAGGTCATGTATGCTATGATGTATGTGCTATATGCAGTTATGTGATATGTATGTGCTATGTATGTTATGTATAATAAGAACTAGAAGGTCAAGATGATATTTATGTATGTGTTGTGTATGTTACGTATGGTAAGGACCGGAAGGTAAAGATGATATGGACCGGAAGGTCAAGAGGGTACGGACCGGAAGGTCTACCGGGATTTGGGACGGAAGTCCCCTGAGACACATGGATCGGAAGATCTTACAGAGTCATGGCCTGGAAAGGCGTATGTGGGGTATGTGGTATTTTGGGGAACTCGCTAAGCATTTATGCTTACAGTTGTTGTGTTATGTGTTTCAGGTACTAGCAAGGATCGTGGGAAGGCGTCGGCATGATCCATACACACTTATAGAGTTTTTCTCATTTAGATTCTGGGGACATGTGTTGTTATGATACAGTGGACACATTATGTTTTTATGATTATCGTATGAATGAAAGTATGTGTTAAAATGAAAAATTGTTTTGAAAATTTACGTCGTTACATACTCGTAAGAAGATACTACCCAATATTCCTCATAATTAATTTAGGTTTACTCTTTATCCTAAATCATCATATATAATCCGGTATGTTCTTTAACACGTATTTCAGGAAACATCAGATAACTCACACATAAACATATATTTAATACTTCAATCAATACTCGTATTAAAATCATGTTCATGAAAGGGACTATGCACTCACTTGATAAGCTGGTGACTCGGCAATCGGACAACACTTTGTTATTGTTAAAACAATTTCCCTCGGACAAAACCTAGTATCATTACCACTAGAGTTTAGTCTAATGTTTGACGAGACTAATTAATAGTCTAGATATTATTACTATTATATAAGCGTTCAACAATACTCTTCACCCACTATGTAGAGACAGGGGCCAGACATGGAACATCGGAGGGCAAGATCATTTTGACATATAACACTTCTGAATCCAGCAACCCAAGCGACCCTCCAAACCAAATTCCCCGTACCATGAGTGGTTAAAAAGATATTATAACAACACTTATATAACTCATAATAATAGCCCAAATACTCATTATAAGATCCTAATAACATTACTATGTTGAAACATAAGCTATACTAAAGATAGGTTAGACATAGCTCACTTAAAGCGGGTTTTCTCAAAAACCAGGCTTCGCTAGAGCAATGTTCCCGAGCCGAAAGGCTCTTTTATCAGGGCTTTGGGAGCCTTGGGGCTTCCTTCGGGTGCTAGGGGGTTTACCTAGGCTTACGGGGGTGGGGGGTTTGGGGGCTTAGAGAGAGAAAGTGAAGTTGGGAAGGTGTGAAGAATGAGGGAACCCGACACCTCTATTTATAGGTTGGAATCTTGCTCTACTCGTCGAGTAGGAGGTCCTACTCGTCAATTCGAAAGCCAGGTGTCACCATCTGGTGGCTTGCCTTGGGGAGAAAGCCTTGGCCCATAATCAGCCACGTCACCCGGTTTCGTACAGCATCCTGCCGACTTCTAAACCCCGTAACTTTCGCATACGAGCTTCATTTTTGACGTGGATATCTGATGTTGAGGGGTGTTTTTACACGTTTCATGTCTGGAGAACCAAAATGTGAAGTTTACGCTAAACCTTCATCGCCCGGGGGCGAAGGACTGGTGAAAGTTTTCCACTCAGGGTATTTCCATTACGGATCAGGCCGCATTAACTTGGGATCAGTTCACTGCGATGATTCTTGTTGAGTATGTTCCACTGGTCGAGAGAGAGAGAGAGAGAGAGAGAGAGAGAGAGAGAGAAGAGACATTAGCTCCACAATATCTGTTGTTGAAGCAGGAGATATAATCGGTGATGGAGATCACCAAGATGTTAACTGAGAGAGCCCTCTTCTACCCCGAGTATGCTGCTTCGAAGCATGTTTAGATGTCACAATACTTGAGCATGCTCAAGACCGAGCTTCAGGAGTTTATGTCGACTCAAAATTATCATTCTCTTTCATAGCTATAGTCATTTTCCCAAAGAAAGGAGATTGAGATTGAGTTGCAGACGAAGGAGAAGAGGTAGGCCCTAGTTCAGATTCAGCCTGGAGCGAAGAGATTTAAGCCCGCTGATTCCCGATCTCGAGAATAGAGAGGTCATAATTGTGGAAACTACAGGAGTGTTGGGTTTTTATTCAAAAATCCGGTTTCACAACTGGTAAAAATGACAACGGAAGCTTTAAAAATGTTGAATAAAACTAAAACTATTTTACCCACCAAGGATCGTTTTGCAAGAGTTAGAAAGATTAAAACAACCATAGAAGGGAAAACATAACAAACTTTGAAGACTTTGATCCTCATGGGAGGTTGTGAGTTGATGAAGTGTGGCATGAAACTCTAAAACAATAATTCTCTACAAGTACTCACCAATGAAGAGTAGAACCATCAAAACATGCTAGTATTCACTTGTAATTTGTTTTTCATAAGCCTTTGAAATATATACGAAATATATGTTCAAAGGTGAAGAAACAAAGGGACATTCTTAAACATCAAAATGCAAGAGAATAGAGGAGAAGGGAGGATTGCAAAACTCGAAATTTGGCAGCCCCATTGGAGCTCTTCATGCCCACGGTTTCATAGCCAAAAGGAAGAAGAAGAAGATGCAAGAACTTATCTCAAAAGCCTTCCAAGCCCTTCCTTATATAATGGCCCAAAAAGTGTAAGGGAGACAATAAATTAAAAGGAGGGACAAAATTGTCCCAAGCATGGCAAAAGAAGACCATGTTTGGTCTTCTTACAATATTTGAAAAAGCATGCACAAAAGAAGACAAAAATTGTCTCATAGCTAGTTCATATACACCTGCTTGTTATGTTTATAAAAATCAATCATTTTTATAAAGAATTCCAATATATATATATATATATATATATATATATATATATATATATATATATATATAACTAGTCATATATAAATATCTTATTTTATATAAAACTATCTTTTATATAAATTGTAACTAGCTTATTTTTATATAAAACTATCTTTTATATAAATTGAATTAGTTTATTAAGATATAAATATAACTTATAAATGATCATACTTTATGATGTATTTCATAAGTTGTTATTTCTCCAATAAATATTATTTCCACAAATAATAAATTCCCAATAAGTAAAATATTATTTTCATGAAATAATAATTTTACAATTAAATACAAGTGTTGATATATATATTAATAATCAAATTATATTAATAAACAATCAATTGATGGTAACTTGGTATATGGTGTGACCCTATAGGTTCATATATTATTAGCAATATCATTCTATAATAACTATTGGGTATACAAGATCTTTCAATCTCCCACTCGCACAAGACTCATCATAGATTGATATCGATAGTGGTGAATGTATAGTAACATTTCACAGCCCCCAATAACATATGACGAAGAATTCCATTCATCAACATCCAATTCCTAAAAGCTCTAAGCTTCAATTGATCTATTAAGGTAAGTTTATCAATTATCCCTTTGTTATAGACATCCTATTGAAACATGAGCCTTGGATCTCAATTAATCTCATTTATAATTCAGCTTTGGGTAACACGCGTTAGATGTCTAAATCTCAACAAATAAGAGGAACAAATCCCATCATGACTACATAAGCCTCTTGCATAGTTCACACCATACCTGAGTATGAATTTTATAACTGCCTGGTCAAGGAACATCATTTGGCTATATCAAAGCACATCACTCCCTACACTTAAGTTCGATTATGTGTCTCATGTGTTAAGGATACAAAGATAATACATTTTAATCAAGTGTCACTCACGACTGTGATCTATGAGTTGATCTTGATGCGGGTCCGTTCAATACTAGTTCCCTGACAAGTACTTATGAAACTTGGTTACAATTTCTTGCCTACTTTCACCTGGTGACAGTCAACCAATCCATTTCATATTAGTCTTACTTCATAATTGCTCCTACAATTATGACCGACTATGAACCTTTAGAATAATAATATTATTCATGGATTAAACATGTTAATATAGAACACAACAAGTATTAATGTAATGATTATATCCCAGTATATCAAAACATTATTTAATAGTTGTTGTTACAATGTTCCAATATCCAAATACTAAATTCAAATCGAATCCCATTACTAGAATAATGAAGTCCTATAGCTAATCATGCTTAGCCCATATATGGACTTTATTAATGGGCCCGACTAATTTTAATTTTTATGAATTCTGAATACAATTATCTCCATATTTGACACTACTCTAAGTATAGTTAAATATTTTAGAGAATATAATTGGTGCTCTTATGTGACATAGAGTTTCTTAGTTTGATTAAGTACACTCTATCACTCACAAAAGATTTCTAGGTTATCCCTAAATGGAAGGATTCAACCTATTTTTTCTCAATGATCTAGCTCATCCAATTATATTTGATTTCAACTTCTGAAAAATAGTGTATTCTTATTTAGTAGATTGTGTTGTTTTGTTTTGCTTGGACCTCATTCCAACTAAACTTACTCTTCATTCCATAATGAATTTATAATCCAATTATAATTCATAATTATCTATATTTATTTAGAAATCAAAATCATATGTAGCTCTTTACATTCGTTCTAAACTAATTATCTCATATACATTCTCTTTGCTCTTCTTAAGTACTCTTAGAATGATCACAGTCATCTAGTGACTTAACCATGTATTCAACTTTGTATCTCATGATATGACATAAATGATCGATTCATTTTCCAAACAAATAGAATATAAATCATTTCATCTAGCTCAACCTATGTGCTAGATCCTTTGAGACGTACTCAAAAGGTGTCATGTAACATTGCAAAGAATTATCCAAAGGAATCCTGTATCTTGACCTTTATCAAGATATTGTCATTTCATGCAAAAGGAATTTAAAACCTTTAACAATCATCTTTATCTATATCTTATAGATTTTACATGCCAAGAATGTGTATTTTCATTCCTAAGTCTTTCATTTTAGAAATACTTTTCGAGTCAAGGTGAAGACCACCTTGCATAGTCAGAGTGTCATTTCAAATGATTAAGTATGTCTCTTTCGTACAAGATTAGGAATATCACTATTCTCCCACTAGTTCTTAGTAAACACACACACACGTTCTTTTTTTCATTTTGATATAATGGCATACCTTGTATCTTTATATTAAAATGACTATTCCAACCTTGAGATGTTTTCTTTATATCCACAAGTGGATCTTAAGCTTTACACATTTGGTTAGGATAACATGGATTAAGAAAACCTCCAGGCTAAGCTATACATATATCTTCTAGTAGATTTCTATTAAGAAAAAAGGTATTTCTTGAAATCTATTTGTTATATCTCATATTAAGAATATGAAGTTATAGTAAATAATATCCTTGTTGATCTAATCATTGATACTTGTGAAAAGGTTTGATCACAGTCAATGTCATAAGTATGATAAGGACTATAGTCAATGACATGAGTATGAGAAAATACTTATATAAAAAGTATTACTAAATGTGTATATATATATATCCATGTATACATTCTTTCTAGAAGAAACTCTTACTCCTTCTAGCCTTGCTAAAGAGAGGAAGATTAATCAAGCCCATACTTGATTATTAAGCATGTATTACATCTCAATGTTCATGACTCTAAGTCATTTGTCAGATCCAAGATCTGATATAACATTTTGATAGTTGGTGGTTTAACTAGAAACCATCAAGAACTCATCAATGAGAGATTCCACATTTCTCAAGTCATAGATGATTTCTAACATTATTGTGAACAATTTGTGTTTATGAATAGCTATTATTCATGCTTAACAATTCCTTATTGAAACTAGTGCTAACAATTGTTACATTCGGCTATGGTTCTTGAGTTGCTTCAAGTTCCATGTGCCTCCCACTTGCTTTGTCATTAGAAGCTTGCTTTCTACTAACTCGGCTTTCAGAGGAATAAATGAACTTATTCTTGGTGGGTTTGTATATAATAATCTAAATGCCCTTTTAGAATATTCTACAATTATGTAATTTGTTGATGTTTGTATTCTAGATACAATTAATAGTGATTAAATTATAATCCCAAAAAGGTTAAAAGGAGGACATTTCCACCGATTAGAAAGTAAACTATATCAAGTAAAGTTTAATTCATCCTTTATCATCACAAATTCCTTAGATGATATTAATGGGTTGTATCTTGTGCTCAATCATAGACATTCATTAGAAAGTAAGTCATACACTAATGTGTATGGTTCCTTAATAATTATTTTAATTCTCTACACTTTAGTGAAAATATTATAAGGAAACTTTTATATATAAATAAGATTCACGTATGTTAAATAAACTACTTTATTTGCCTTCAGAGATCCCTTTCTTGAAGTTGGAATATGTGGATTTCATTTATATAATAAAGATAACAATGTCATGGATAAGTTTGATTTAAAACAAGTTTAAATCAAAAGTACTTGCATATAAAACTTAATTTTATTTATAAACTATTGATATTTACTTTGTAATTCTAATAAGAGATCTAGTCTCAGAAACAGAAGTCAACCATTTAAGAATATGAGTATTATCGTTACAAAAAATGATCTAGTAAATAATCAAACATTTAAATAAATAACTGAGACATAAATATTTAAAGATGCTAAATTTAAAACATACATTGTTCCAAAACAAACATTGTTTTATATTACAAGCAATTTATGTTCTAAGCATAAATAATAAACTAAACTTTGAGAGTGTAGTTCCAACTTGCTTGTGCTCAGCTAGTTACTCTTCTGTAAATATTTGCAATCAAGTTACAAATATTAGATTAACATTTAAGTACCAAGTACTTGAGTGTTACACGAAAAATATGAGTTCTATCCAACAAATACCTGAAGTACTAGTCTCTTCCAGACTTTCTTTCTAGATAATAGGAGCAGTTCCTCTACCAGTGTCCAGTTTTTTCACAAAAGAAACAAGATCCATCTATGCGGGCCTTATTGGATTTCTTGGGCTTAAAGGTGTTTATTCCATAAAACAAGGGTCTTTTAGATCACACAAGGTGACTCTTTTAGGCTTGCAAAATATCACTATATTTATTGGAATATTACTTAACATGTTATATTATCATATATATATATATATATATATATATATATATATATATATATATATATATATATATATATATATATATATTATCCAAAACTTCCTAGAAGTCATGCATAATTGTTCCTAGTATGATGTTAGTAGCAACTTGAGCATCACTGTGATGCATTTACTAGGTATCATATTCAGGTTTATTGCTCAAAGCAATTTGTTTAGCAAAAGGTCCTTTAACTGTATACAATTTCACATCTCTCACGAGATTGTCTCTTAAGACATGAACCCATTCATTGAAGTTGTATCTATTGAATGTTATGGTTTCATAAGTCATTTAAAGAGAAATGACAATTCATGATTATGAGAGTGGATTATATATCTACACAATTTTAACAAAATTCATTTAGTATTTTCAATATTTAATCTTTAATAATTAATACCCATTTAGTTTCTAAAAACATTAATTATCAAAGTCTAGGATCCAAGTTGCAAAATAAATAAATAGTTAGGTATCCTTTATCCCATCCATCTGAATTCAACCCGGTAGATATCGATTATCAATTATATACTAATATATAATTCCTATATTTATGGGATTGTTAATAACAAATTTAATTAGAAATTTTTAATCCCATCTATGCCTCGGAACTCTTTTGCTTAGGTATCCTTTATCACAAGAGATTTCAAATCAAATAATCTAATTTGAAAAAAATTGTGTAATCGGCCTATAACTTAGTTATAGAAATCGCGAAAACAACCCTACTATCTAAAGATAACACTAAGCGGTTAGGTATCCTTTATCCCACTAGTGCATACAAGAGACGTGCGAGTGTTCTTCAAAAGGATTGCATAGATTTGAGGTTTGTATGGGGTCTTTGATGGTTTTATAATTCTAGTTTTAAAAACATCTTATATCATGGTTATTGCATGCATTCAATAAACCATATTATATTTTAAAAAATCTCATTCATGTTAAAATCATATTTTTAACAATGTTCTAAATATAAACCCAATTCTATATAATTGACGGATCAAAGTTTTAAATTAATAATTGGTATTAAGTTATATCGTTTGAGCGCTTTAGAACATACCTTTTAATAAAACTTTCTTTTATAACATAAAGTTTGAAGTTTGATAAGTTTACAAATCTCATTTTTACACTTATATAATATTAATCCCGAAATTTTACTAGTTACTAGTTTTAACGATAAAGTTTGTTTTATTGTAAAACTATTTTTAGTATCTTATGTTAAAATGTAAATTTCAATTAAACTAAACTCTTGTGATGTTTATTAATGTGCAAATGTTCTTTTGCATTTGAAAAACTAATTTATCAACTAACATAATAATAATAACATAAACATAAAACAACACAATCATGCATAACAATTATAACATGTGCATAAACCAAGCCTTTAACTAGTAATAATTTTGTGAGTCATCACAAAATTACGAAGTCCATTCCTAAAGGGGCATAATAGACCTTTATCTTGTAAATTCTTCATATGTTCTCATTTGCTTCAACACCTTGTAACAGGTTTATAAAAATAATTTTATAAAGTTTGAGAAACTTTAATAAAATCAAGTTTAAAAACTTTTAATATTCAAAATGCCCACCATCTTCATTATTGTTACATTTTTATAAAAATAAACTATTTCTAAAACTAATCTATTACTTACAAAAATTAACAAATGAAAACTATCTATTTAATTATTACATACCATATGAATAACTAAACAATTACAACCATTTTAAATAAATCAACACATGCAACAACACAAATGTCCATGGCTAGTTTATGCACATCATACATATTTATATACTCAAAAATATATAAAACAATTCTTTGTTTTTCTAAGACAACTTTTATGACCAAAAAGATGCATGTAAACTTTTGGTCAAAAAATAACAATTATAAACATTTTAAAGTAGTCACAGAAAATATATATGAATTTTTATTGCAAAGAGAAAACCATCTATGTTTTCCAAAAACAAAGATTTCATCAACTAAAGAAATAATCTAACTAATCTTGCAAAAATGGCTCGGATACCAATTGTTGGGTTTTTATTGAAAAATCCGGTTTCACAACCGGTAAAAATGACAATGAAAGCTTTAAAAATGTTGACTAAAACTAAAACTATTTTACCCACCAAGGATCATTTTGCAAGAGTTAGAAAGATTAAAACAACCATAGAAGGGAAAGCATAACAAACTTTGAAGACTTTGATCCTCATGGGAGGTTAGAAGTTGATGAAGTGTGGCATGAAACTCTAAAACAAGAATTCTCTACAAGTATCCACCAAGCAAGAGTAGAACCATCAAAACATGCTAGTATTCACTTGTAATTTGTTTTTCATAAGCCTTTGAAATATATACCAAATATATGTTCAAAGGTGAAGCAACAAAGTGACATTCTTAAACATCAAAATGCAAGAGAATGGAGGAGAAGGGAGGCTTGCAAAACTCAAATTTTGGCTGGCCCATTGGAGCTCTTCATGCCCACGGTTTCATAGCCAAAAGGAAGAAGAAGAAGATGCAAGAACTTATCTCAAAAGTCTTCCAGGCCCTTCCATATATAATGGCCCAAAAAGTGTAATGGAGACAATAAAGTAAAAGGAAGGAGAACATTGTCCCAAGCATGGCAAAAGAAGACCATGCTTGGTCTCCTTACAATTTTCGAAAAAGCATGCACAAAAGAAGACAAAAATATTATCATGGCTAGTTTATATACACATACAAGTTATCTTTATAAAAATCAATCATTTTTATAAATAATTCCCAACATATATATATATATATATATATATATATATATATATATATATATATAGTTAGGTTCAAATGTTTTGACTATCTATTGTGAGCATGTATGATTGATTCTGGACCAATCCTTTTAATTATTTTAACAAAGTAATTAATGGATATAAAATGCTTAAGATGTAATTAATACCCATTATATTTTCAACATGTAATATAAATTAATTACTTTCTTAAAATAACTAAAATGATTGGTCCATAATCAATCATACATGCACACAATAGATAGTCAAAACAAAATAACCTAACCCTATATAGAGTTATATATAAATATATATATATATATATATATATATATATATATATATATATATAGTCATATATAAATATCTTATTTTATATAAAACTATATTTTATATAAATTGTAACCAACTTATTTTTATATAAAACTATCTTATATATAAATTAAACTAATTTATTAAGATATAAATATAACTTATAAATAATCCTACATCATGATATATTCCATAAGTTGTTATTTCTCCAGTAAATATTATTTCCACAAATAATAAGTTTCCAATTAGTAAAATATTATTTTCGTGAAATAATAATTTTCAAATTAAATACAAGTGTTGATATATTTATTAATAATCAAATTATATTAATAAATAATCAATTAACGGTAACTTGCTATATGATGTGACCCTATATGATCGTATATTATTAGAAATATCATTCTATAATGACTCTTGGGCATACAAGATCTTTCAGAAAGTGCATGACGGTGTATGTTGATCAGCGACCAGGTTCTACAAATGTGGCATGAAGGGCCATTTTGATAAAGTCAGCAGCAACAGACCCCGCAACAGGGCACTTGAGTTTTGATCACTGAGATCAAGTTGGTAATGTGAAGGTCAGATGTCCATTGCTTGTTGCTAGTCCCGTGCAGGCAGCGAGTCCTACTACTCTTCGGATCACGGATGGCCATCAGGGGAGGGTTGAGGCCTTGAAGCCCAAAGGTTGTGTGTTTTGGATGACTGTAGAGGAGGTCGGGCGGCGCCTGACGCCATTATTGGTATATATTCATTTATAATTCTATCAAATTAGTTTTTGTATGTTTATATTTATGCTTCTGGTAGGTACCTTCTTAATGAATTCATTTCATGCTCTTGTGCTTTTCGATTCGGGTACGGGTCGGTCTTTTGTGTCTTAGTCTTTTAGTAAGGATTTTGATGTGACCCTTAGGGAGTTGAAATGTCCGTTGTGAGTTTCCATCACCAACAAAGACAAGGTTTCTGCTTCTAGCTTTTTCCATGACTGTACCTTGGAGATATTCAGAGTGCTCTACCTGATTAACCTGATCCCATCTCTATGGGGGATGTGTGGTTTTAGGGATGTATTGATTGAGAAATTTCCGAGCTATGATCGATCGTGAGAGGTAGCTTGTGGTAGTTTAAACCCCATGGGGGGGGGACTAACCATTTATGGCGTTGGTACCAAGGTTGGTTTAACTTTTTGTCCAATTGCCAGGGATAGGCAGTACCTACAACATGAATGTTCTGGTTAGGGAGTTTCAGAATGTTCACCCGAAAGATTTACCTGGTGTGGTGTGCCTCCCCGTGAAGCAGTTGGAGTTTAGGATCAATCTGATTCCAGGTGCGGCCTTGATTGCTACGACATCGTATCACCTTGCACTACCATAGATTCATGAGTTGTCCTCTCAACTCCATGAGCTACTGGGCAAGCAGTTCATCCGAACGAGCAGTTCGCCCTGGGGAGTGTCAATTTTTTGTGAAGAAGGACGGTTCTCATAAAATGTGCATAGATTATTAGGAACTGAATAAGTTAATAGTGAAGAACCGTTATCCACCACAAAGCAGCATGCTCCTGCTGAGTAGGCTGCAACAATTCAATGGGGGGGGGGGGACTACATAAAATAATATATAAAGGTTAATCTTAAGTTATTTTCTCATAGAAACTTATAAATTATAAGGCGAACTAAGCTACATACATCAGTAACATCAAAAATACGTTCACACTTAGCAGCATGCAGACAACTCATCCTAGGGTATGCAACTGCGCGAGGGATAACACCCGATCTAGGGAACCAACTATACTACTATTGGGAAATGTCTCCATGATCCAAATTGTAACACCCACAGATTCAGGCTAGTCAATTAAAATATACGTTAAAATGATTTTTTTTTTATAGAAGATTATTTAGGATAAATAATCTTAACCAAAGTAATAGTTAGGGTTAACAATTGTAACCTATTTGACATCATAAAGAATAATTATTTGAATATTATATGTTTCATGATTATTATAATATAATAAAATAGGAAAAATCTGTCGAATCGTCCGTAAATCGTAAAAATAAGTGTGTCAAAACATATATATATATATATATATATATATATATATAATATTTAGGAAGTATATATCGTCTCGATCTCAAAAATATAAATTTCGTCGAGATCCGAATCCGTATGAATTAGATATAATTTTTATATATAAAAGTCAGCCGAGCACAACGAGTATATGATGTAAAAAGTTATGAAGAGAATGGTTGACTTTTAGCTAATGCGACCAAAATAAAAATCGTAGTACTCCTTAAAATAGGAATTTTGAGAAAAACAATGTCAAAAACGGAGTCTGTACCAGAGAGTTATACTTTTAGAAAAAATATTTAATTTTATAAAAATATGGACAAAAGTATAAATTCAAAATTAGCCGACGGAGTCTAAACGAAACTTGTAGATATCGTCAATAGCTACGCGTAGATATAAAGAACGTCAAAAACGGAGTTTGTATGAACGAGTTATAATTTTTAATAGCACATTTACGTATTAAATAAAGTGTAAATCATATATACGTATACATATATATATATATATATATATATATATATATATATATATATATATATATATATATATATATATATACATACATATCTATATATCATTAGAAAGTTATCGACGATGCGGTCATTATAAGACTAGTGTTGAGTACTTTCGAAATTAGTTTAGTACAAATATTATTAAATTTATTTAAAATAGTATTATAAAGGGATGTTTAATCATTTAAGTAAATATAGAGGGTGGTTTTTGAAAATTCAATTGCTATAAATATGAGCCTCTAGGATCTCATATTTCTTGCTCCAATCTCTTGATTTGAGAGTCTTTCTCTTCTTATCCCCCGAGCATTTCGGTCCCTCATGATTCAACTTCTCTTTGTGTAGTTTTTAGTATAGTAAGGTGAGCGTTGAAGCGCTGCAAGAATCTTTCTTAGAAAGATTCAGTGATGAAGTTCTGCCTCTGTAGAGCTTGGCTCCTAGATAAGTAAGTTATGCTACCCTACTTTAAATATAGCTTATAATATCATTATTATGAACCTATAAATAAAATTTATCAGTGATTCAAAGTCATTATACTGATTGATCTACTTAATGAGATAATGTCTAGGTTGTGATTTAGTGAGGTGTTTAAAGTGGGACTTCCAAACAGTGTACTTTGTATACCAAACGGACCCTACCTCCGATATGATCCTACCTGGTTGTTCCTTACTTGATAGATCATTAAGTAGACTTTGAGTTAATGGTGAATCTAGACTAATAATTATTCTCAATAAATATTAGATTAAAACTCAGCGATAATAATGCTAGCTTTTGTCGAAGGGAAATAGAATCATTAAAAGCGAAGCGCTGCCCGAGTTTGGAATCATCACTTTAACAAGTGAGTGCATAGTTGCTTTCATCTTACACATAGATATGAAGCATTTAATATAAATTACATGCTGTGAGTGCATAGTTACTTTCATCTTACACATAGATATGAAGTATTTTATATAAATTATGTGCTATGTGTGCATATAACCTGTATACTTGCTATCTATGCTGGATGAACGATCTTATACATATTATAAATAATTTAAACTATATATGTATTTTATTTCTACGAATATGTTGGGTAAAACATGGGTAGATGAATGATGATATGAGTGAACATTGGCAGCTATAGACTTAGTGCCTAATAAATAACATCGGCAGCTATGGACTTAGTGCCTATCGGTAAATGTTGGTAGCTATGGACTTAGTACCCGTTAGATAAAAGTTGGTAGTTATGGAATTAGTACCTATTAGATAAACACTAGTAGCTATAGATTTAGTACCCGATGAATGAACTTTAGCAGCTATGGAATTAGTGCTTTACGAACGAGCATTGACAGCTATGGACTTAGTGTCTGTCGTATAAACCCTGGAAGCAATGGACTTCGGACTGAACGAATGTAGGATAAATGATTCTTAAGGTAGATCCTTAAGAATAAAGAAGATATTGGGGATGGGTAATTGGGTTTATTGTTTGATGATTAAACACAATAATTATAATATTGTGGGTTGAAAACCCTATGTACCCACCAGGTTTCCTAACCTGACCTACTCAGTTTATTTGTATCACAGGTGTCGATATGAAGTTACATTACACTGAGAGATTAAGGAGATGTAAATCACTAGTGATAATGAATGTAAGTTCTGTTTATGCTTATGTTTCTGTATTGACGATGACATCCCAATGTGTTAAAAATGAATAAAATACATTTCTTCGGAAATGCTTGATAACGTATTTATCATGTTTTTTCTGGGAACAAATTCCACAAAACTTTTCTTTAAAATGTTACTATGATTTTCAAAATAAAACATAAACAAATCATTTTTTCTGGCCGTGAAAATAGGGATGTCACACAAATCTACAAAATTAAGATGTCAAACAGCTAATCAACTTAACAAAATTACTATACTTGTTTCTTAAAAACATATTAAACATAGCGGACATACCTTAAATGCATAGACAAATCCTTGCAGAGTATATGTGTGTCTATTGCTGACTCTTGGCGCATCAGGGTTCAAATGCTCCTCAATATTGTCAAGCATAGTACACAGTTTTCTGTAAGTGAAATCTCATATCACTCTACCACATAGGCACCTATATCAACAATTACATTTAATAAGTATATGTATCATTTGATATAACGTGTGTAAAAAAGTTTTATACATGTTAAACTCGTCTAAATTAGAGACGAATGCCATACGTTTATCGGTAACCGGCTGTCGAGAGTATTTCCCCAAAAATCCTTGCTCTAGCATATACAACAAGGAGACTCTCACTGCGTCTGCATTACTTAATTAATGAAGTAAGTTATTAAACACATGCATAACATCAACCACTCTCACTGAATGTGAAAGCGGCACGAATGGAACCACACATTTTCTAAACTCTGCAAAACCAGAATTGGGTGGGAAATACTCCTCGAACTGCAAGCTGGTGACCAAGCAAGATGTTTTTATGTCAATGTAAACCCAATAGTTGCCAACCAAAAATAGAAGCTCTTGTAGGTCA
Organism: Lactuca serriola; assembly: GCF_051521515.1. Taxonomy (NCBI): domain Eukaryota; kingdom Viridiplantae; phylum Streptophyta; class Magnoliopsida; order Asterales; family Asteraceae; genus Lactuca; species Lactuca serriola. Next base: position 320,861,840 of record NC_136411.1, read on the forward strand.
ACTGGATTAAAAGTAGTAAATTCATTTCACATAAGATAGTGACAGAGTAAAGGGTGACATTCCACACACATTTACATGTTCAGGTAATCACCAAAACATGATTTCCTAAACATGTCTCCACAAACTGGTCGGTTTTGTAACCTAGCCATGATTTTGCTTCCAAGTTGAGGCCTACAGGTTGTAGTAACAACCATTTCGTACGTTCTATTGTTCTACAATCAAAAGAATAATTAATTAGACAATTTTGTATGTATGTTCTAGGGAGGACCTTAATGAATACACAATTCCGGAACACAAGTCTGAAGTAACAATCCGGAACGCAATTCCAAAGTTGGATTCCAGAATGTTCATCGTATTCCGGACATGTTTTTCGGATTCCGGACTTGTTTTGGACTACTCAAAATGAAGATTTTTTGTAAGATTTTTTGGTATTATTAGTTTATTTGTAAATTTTATTGGTTTAAAAACAATTATATGATTATATATATATATATATATATATATATATATATATATATATATATATATATATATATATATATATATATATATATATTCCTACATGTAATCATATAATTATCTTTAAACCAATAAAATTCACAGATAAATTAATAATATCTATATAAGTGCAGAAATTATATAGGTTATAACGTATAATCTAAAATAAAGATGTATAACTATAAACATAAGGAAAACTTACATATAAAAAATGCATCTCATCACTGCTATCAGAAGACATTTTCAATTTTATTGGTGTCCGGAATGTTGTCTGTAGCGTAATTCAAAATAACAAAGTTCGAAATGAAGTCTGAAACAGTTTAAAATGATATTATCGCGTTAGATCAATTACCCATAGACTAAATAACCCATTCCGGATGGAGTGGTCATTTAAGAAAAAGGTTATTATTATTAAAATAACATTAAAAAGTTCATTATATTTTCCGGATGGAGTGGTTAGCTCACTATATTTTCCGGACTAAATTTTATTTAATTATTAAAATTTGCTTAATTAAATTTCATTTAATTAAACAAGGCTTATACGCTATTGCTCCCGATATTACCTCACCTCCTGTTTGTTCAACCGTCGCATGCCCCTGTCTCGCACTCTCGATCAAGAATCCGCATAGCTGCATAGTGACAGGCGATTGGCAACCGTGCTCCGCCACAGCACCATTGTCTGCTGCTAGTCTCGTCGCCAGGCTCTCTCCACATCGTTCCTCCGCTGCCTGTATGTGTTTCATTCTCTATTAACCTTCCGATATTCTTAAAGTTTCCTTTTTTTATTGCTACTGACTACAATGCATATGTGTATGCATGTCATTCAGTTTCGCTTTTCTTGGATTCCTTTTAAATTGCTTTGGAGTATTCAGTCAAAGTTCATTAGCTTTTCTGGAATCAAGAATAAAATTCATTGTTATTTTTGGCGCTATATAAAGTTTTCCGTCAAGGGGCTTTTTTTTTTCCTTCATTGCTTTGTTGTTTTGGTGTTATCAATTGGCATTGGATACTCTGTATTTACTTTAGTCTTCAAACAGCGCTTGTCCTAGGGTTTTCTATGACCTGGGTGAAAAATACAAAAAAGCCCTATTGTTAGTAGCATACAACTATAACATAAAAATTCTTATTAAAAAATATCCAAATATACATTTTTTCATAGGAGCAGCTTCAACCATGACCTAATCCTTGACATACTAGAGTTGAAGTTTGGTTATTTATAAAAAAATGGATACATAAAATAAAACCTATGAATTCCATATGCATGTGTGCTAGAAGACATAAACATAAGATATGAATAAGTATTTTACATAGATATATATATATATATATATATATATATATATATATATATATATATATATATATATATATATATATATGGCACACTTCAAGCTTCCGCATAACACTTAACATATTCACTCTATTAAAAAACAACTCTACTCCTTCCAATCTATTTGTGATAGTTTTATTAATCAGGTTGAATGTTATTGTATTTTACGAAAGATAAAATGCAAGTTTTTGGTCATATTTTATGAACTTATCCCTATTAATAAAGTTGCTGCGTGCATAATTATCACTCCCATTTGCAAGGTGCGTAGAAAATGACAATCACTCTTTTTTCATGATGTAAAATAAAGTACATTTATCAAAAGTTACTACACTTGTAAGTAAAGTTTTGGGGCTTTTAGCAAAGTATGCTTGTTGCATGTGTGAGACTTGGGTTTCCATATATTATATTGTCAATGAAGGGAATGCTTATTCTAAATCCTAAACCTTGTTAAAACAGAAACTTATAAACGAATCTATTGATGGTAAAGAAAAAGACATTAATCAGTTTCATCCGATGTCAAAACAGAAAATGTTTTTTTTTTCTGTAGAATCGGTTTAATCAGATGATGATGATGATGATGATGTAATAGAGTATTCTGTGAAGCCTGAGTTGTATGATCCAAATCTTGATGATAAAGACCAACTCTGGATTCAAAAGAAAAGAAAAGGTCAATATTCTGATGCAATATGATAATAATGTTTTTACAACCCAATGCCTCGACTCTCAAAGCTATTTTCATAATTATAACCAGACATCACATAATAACCACTTAATGAGTTAACCCAAAAATATGCTTGCCTTAATTTAGTATTAAGATACTAACCATTTTCTTCACCTCCAAATTGATGAATCAATGCTGTGAAATTTGTTTTTTTAGAAAAAAAATAAATCTTATGTATACAACACACTTTATTCACTTTATCTAAAAAGCCACCAAGCAATGTTTACCATTTGTATAATGTTGTTCGATTTGTGAGACGGAGGTTGGGGTTATTGATGATGATGAGGTTTACCATTTCTATAATGTTGTTAGTGAATGTTAATTTCATTTTTGTAATCTTCGGATTTTTTTTCTTCAAGTTTAGATTAATTATGGTATACTGTTTCACTTTGTTATGGATAACCGACATGAATTATGGTATAGTGTTTCACTTCTAATGGAATTCTTGTTGCAAAGGATTTCCATGAGCACCACACTTTAACCAAATTCTTTAGGATAAAAAGGCAAAGATTTTGTTCAAGGCAAAGTTAAAGTGAGAAAAAGATATATTAAGATAATCATGTTTTCAAAATCTTTTAGAGCTTAACAAAAAAAGAATTCAAACATTTACGTCTCATCATCTACATAATACATATTTTATTATAGACGGACCAAAACGGTGGACACTTGTCCTCGTTGAAATTCTTAGATTTCATCTTAATTCTGTGGATTCTAGAAAACATAAAGTCTTTTATTGTTTTGTTTTTCAAAATAATGAAAGCATGACAACTTATTCTTAATAATTAAAGGCCAACTGATGTACTCATAAGGTTGTGCGTGTTATGCGGACATGTAACTCGTTATAACGGGTGAACACCGCCCCATGTACTCATAAAGTGGGCCAACTTGTTCGTCAAGTAATACCAAGTAATTTGAAGACTAGAAGCAGAATAGAGGCCGAAGAACACATTTGAAGCAAGCTTTTGACAATCTGATGCGGATCCGATAATACCAAATAATGTGGATGCAGAGGAGTAGCGCCCAAGCAAAGCTATTTTATTTATGTCAAGTCTTTTCTTTATTTTTCCAATATTTAATTTCCTAAATTATAAGTTATAGACTTCTTCTAGGTTACGTTTAGTAGCATTATATAAAGAGATCAAAGACTATTCTTTTGGGAGAGGTTATTTTATTTTAATACAAAAGAGTCAGAGAAGAGTTCCTCTATATATTTGTGTTCTTGTGTCTGATACACATAGTATCCCCAAGTTTTCATTGTGTCCGACAAAACATAATCCAATTTGTCTAAATCTGTAGCTGTCGCTACATCAATTGGTATCAGAGCCTTCGATGGCCGAAGAAGAAGACGATTGTTCGAATTGCAAGGATCGAACAAACCATGCTCACGTTTCAACAATCACTACAAGCGATCACAGAAGGTTTAACAGCCCTCACTGCTGTGCAAAACCGGAACAATCAAAATAACCCACCCAATTAACAACCAAATCGACAAAGGAATCAAACAGATGAGTGACTGAGACAACAAGAATAGGGTCGTTTTGGGGAGAATTCCGATTTGGAAGATGACAACGGTGATGAAGAGGTAAGAGGGGGTCGATTTGGAAGGCGCAAGGACAACCGAGACTTCGATTACAAGCAACGAGCCAAGGATGTTCTGTCGTTCAACGGCTCCATGAACATCGAAGATTTCTTAGATTGGAAAAGTTGAGATTCCAATGGAGAAGCGATTCACGTTGGTGGCTTATAAGCTTAAAACGGGAGCCCAAAATTGGTGGAAAAACTTGCAAATCAATCGGGAACGACAAGGTAAGTTACCTATTTCTAATTGGGATCGTATGGAACGAGAGCTAGATAGACGGTTTTTGCCCCCTAATCATGATCAAATGTTGTTTACTATGTTCCAACAATGCATGCAAAGAGACCGTTCAGTAGAAGTATATACTTCTGAATTTCATAGGTTATCTTCCAGAAATAACTTATCCGAAACAGAATCATAGCAAGTTTCTCGATTTATTAATGGACTACGTCCAATATTCAAGACAGGATTTCTTTAGTTCTTGTTTACACCTTAGATGATGCCTACAATTTAGCAATTCGAGCAGAATCCCAAATCCTTAAGAATAAACAAACATGGAACACTAACTATACTTGTTCCAAACCACCCTCCACCACATTCCCTGCACCTGTTACTGAAAACACTCAACCAATAACCAAAACCATTGTCTTGGACCGCGAGAAAAGTATTGACACTTCATCTACACAATCCACCAAAACTATGGCTAACCCTTATACTCGACCAATAACAGGAAAATGTCTTAAATGCGAGGTTCCTGGTCATCGCTCGAGTGATTGCAGGGCCTTGGCCAAAGTAAATTTAACCACCAGGGAGGATGAGTTGCATGAAGAAGGTAGCAACACCGAGACCGAAGAAGAGGTTGCAGAAGTATGTTACCCGACGGATGAGGCCTCTTGGGACGATCATACAGCAAAAAATTGTGTGGTTCGTCGCATCCTATTAGCTCCTAAAGAAACTGAGAAACCGTCACAACGACATACTCTTTTCCGTACCTGTTGTGTTGTGCATCAAAAGATCTTTGATGTTGTCATTGACAGCGGAAGCACTGAGAATATTGTATCACGCGACATTGTTCACCGTTTAAACTTACCCACCACAAAACATCCCAACCCTTATAAAATAGGGTGAATCAAATCGGTTGGGGACATTCGAGTCACTGAACAGTGCAAGATTCCTTTTTCTATTGGTAAATATCAGGACAAAGCAAAATTTGATATTGTAGACATGGATGCTTGTCACCTCCTACTCGGACGACCTTGGGAGTTTGATCTAAATGCAATACACAAAGGAAGGGATAACACATGTACATTCACATTTAACAGAGTTAAAATGATGCTTGTTTCTTTGAAAGAACATGTTCCCTCAGTTACTAAACCAACAACTACTACAAAGAACTACCTGATAATTCTGGCCCATCGTGACTTTGAGGAAGAAATCAAGGGCAATTTAGTAATTTATGCAGTCATAGCTACTGGTGCGATACAAGAAGGCATACATAACGACATTCCTGATAAGTTATTGCCTCTTATGCACAAATTTCAGTCCTTAGTTACCGACGAATTACCATCTGAGTTACCTCCCCTGCGTGATATTCAACATCACATCGATTTTGTTCCGGGTGCGAAGCTCGCTAATTTGGCGCATTATAGGATGAGTCCTAAAGAACACTTGATATTACAGGAACAAGTGGAAGATTTATTGCACAATGGGCTGATTCGTGAAAGTATGAGTCTGTGCGTCGTTCTGGCATTGTTAGTTCCAAAGAAAGATGGTAGTTAGCGCATGTGTGTTAATAGTCGGGCCATTAATATAATTACCGTCACATATCGTTTTCCTATTCCTCGTCTCGATGATATGCTTAACATGTTGGAAGGATCAAAATTCTTTTCTAAACTTGATCTCCGCATCGGATATCATCAGATTCGCATTAGACTCGGTGACGAGTGGAAACGGATTTAAAACCAAGGAAGGGTTATATGAATGGTTGGTCATGCCATTTGGTCTCTTTAATGCTCCAAGCACTTTTTCACGGCTGATGAATCAAGTGCTCAAACCTTTTCTTGGATCTTTTGTCGTCGTATACTTTGACGATATCCTCATTTATAGTAAAACTGAGGATGATCATCTCGTCCATTTGTGGGAGGTTCTCTCCATTCTCACCACTAATAAACTATCTTCACCTCAAAAAGTGTACTTTCCTGATCATTTGTTATTTTTGGGTTTTATGATCACCTCAACTGGCATTCAAGTGGATGACGAGAAGGTTCGTGCTATTTGCGACTGGCCGATTCCACGCACACTTAGTAAAGTTGGAAGCTTTCATGGTTTGGTCACTTTTTATCGCCGATTTGTTCGTAATTTTAGCAGCATCATGGCCCCAATCACTCAATGCATGAAAAAGGGTCAATTTCAGTGGGGTGATGAGGCCACTCGTAGTTTCAATCTTATTAAAGATAAATTAACCACGACTCCTTTATTAGTTTTGCCCAACTTTGATAAAGTCTTCACTTTAGAGTGTGATGCCTCGATTGTTGGTATTGGTGCCGTCTTATCTCAAGACAACAAACATGTTGCATTTTTTAGTGTGAAGCTATGTGCCGCAAGACAGAAATGGACGACATACGAACCGGAGTTTTATGCCATTTTTCGTTCGATACAACATTGGGAACAATATTTGTTTTATATAAGTTTATTCTCTACACTGATCATCAGGCATTAAAATACTTCAATAATCAACAAAAGATCAGTCGAATGCATGGTAGATGGATTTCTTATCTTCAGCGTTTTTCTTTCATCTTAAAACACAAATCTGGGGAGCAAAATAAGGTCGCTGATGCCTGAAGTAGACGTGTTGAATTATTAGTTATTTTAAAATCTAGTATCATTGATTTTTATCATTTGAAAGATTTGTATGCTAATGATGATGATTTCAAACAAATGTGGAACGACCCACTCAAACCACCGATGCTTAAGCTCGATGGTTATTTATTTTATAATAACCGTCTATGTATCCCTCGTACTTCTTTACGTGAAGAACTTATCCGAGAACTACATGTAGGTGGTTTAGGCGGTCATTTTGGAAGGGACAAGACTTTTGTTGTACTTGAAGAACGGTACTATTGGCCCCAATTAAGACGTGATGTTGGGAGATTTGTTGCAAAATGTCTTTTTTGTCAAACCGCCAAGGGGCAAGCTCAGAATACAGATTTATACACCCCTCTTCTTGTTCCTGATGGTCCCTGGGAAGACATTTCCATGGACTTTGTGCTTGGTTTACCAAAGACATCTAGGCGTAATGATTCGGTCTTTGTGGTCGTTGATAGTTTCTCTAAAATGGTGCATTTTATTCCTTGTAAAAAGACGGATGACACTTCTAATGTTTCTATGTTGTTTTTTCGAGAAGTAGTTCGCCTTCATGGTGTTCCTTCCACCATCACTTTTGATCGCAACACTAAGTTTTTGAGTCACATTTGGAGGACCTTATGGCGTTTATTTCAAACAGCTCTCCAGTATAGCACTTCCTTTCACCCACAAACAGACGGTCAGACTGAAATTGTTAATAAGACCCTTGGTAATTTGATTAGGAGTCTTTGTGGGGATCACCCTAAACAATGGGAACAATTTTTAGCACTAGCGGAATTTGCTTTTAACAACATGGTGAACCGATCCACTGGTAAAACCCCATTCCAAATCGTTTACCAACGCCAACCTAAGCACGCTATTGATCTCATTGCTCTTCCAAAATTACAGGGTCATAGCATTACAGCAGAGAATCTCGCTCAGAAGATGGAAGAGATACAATTTGAAGTCAGGAATAAGTTGCAAACTTCCAATTCTTCCTACAAGTATGCTCGTGACAAGCATCGAAGGGAGAAGATTTTTCATGAGGGAGATCTCGTGATGGTTCATTTACGGAAGGAAAGATTCCCGGTGGGTACTTACAATAAGCTAAAAATGAAAAAGATTGGGCCTTGCAAAATCCTTGACGGATCAATGACAATGCTTATGTTGTTGACCTCCCTGATAACCTCTCTATTTCATCCACTTTCAATGTTGCTGACTTGACAAAATTTATACCAGATGTTCCTTTATACCCTTTACCGCACTCGAGGATGAGTTTTCTTCAAGCTTGGGAGAATGATGGGGATCCGATAGTACCAAATAACGTGGATACAGAGGAGTAGCACCCAAGCAAAGCTATTTTATTTATGTCAAGTCTTTTCTTTATTTTTCCAATATTTAGTTTCCTAAATTATAAGTTATAGACTTCTTCTAGGTTACGTTTAGTAGCATTATATAAACCGGTCAAAGACTATTCTTTTGGGAAAGGCTATTTTATTTTAATACAAAAGAGTTAGAGAAGAGATTCTCTATCTATTTGTGTTCTTGCGTCTGATACACGTAGTATCCCCAAGTTTTCATTGTGTCCGACAAAACATAACCCAATTTGTCTAAATCTGTAGCTGTCGCTACATCACAATTGAAGACTTGCATCATTAGACTTCACTTTCATTTGCATTTACATTCATGCTTTTCAAATTCAATATCTCTTTTTAATGTTTTCTAGTTTCGATTATGGGCTAATAACCCTCTATTTTTGCTTAGATGTAGATGAACCCCTTGATATTATTGTTTGATTAAGTGATTTTGAAGTTATTAGTTGTTTATTTATTATGTTTGATTTTTTGAAGATATTTATGTTTTAAAGGTATTATGATGAGGTGGCCACCCTTTATGGCACATTTACATGTCTTGCATACAAGATGGTGTTACGCTAAGAGCATCTCCAACTCACTCCGATTCTCCATTTTTTCCCTCATTTTTTCTCTCATTCTTCTCCAACCCTCCCTCATTTATTCCCCCATTTTAGAGGATATAAATAGTATTACACCAAATATGGTGTTAATACTATTCATTTCTCCCAAAATGAGGATGAACTTTGCGTTGTCGGTTTTAGTCCCTCTGTTTATATATTTATACATTGCTAGTTCATTTTTACCGACTAATTATAATTTAAATATAATATTTAATACTTATAATATTTTGTTATATATTAAATTATATTAATTAATTATAATTTTAAAGTTTGTTTTTTGTTCATCTAATTCATATAAAAATTTAAATATATATTGAAATTTAAAAAAACGATAATGTATTTTACAAAAACTTATAATTAAAAGTGTGTATGTCTGATATTTATATAAATGTATGTATAATATTTATTTAAAAGTGTGTATGTGTAATATTTTTTATAAATGCATGTATATTATTTATTTATAAGTTTATTATAAATATAATCTTTTGTATTTAATATTAATGTAATGAAAAAAAATATAGATTATATATTTGTTAAAACTAAATTAGTAGAATGATGTGTTTGACAATCTATGGAAGTTTGAATAATGAAATATACTAAGAATATACTTTTTGAGGGTAAAAATGGAAAGAAAAAAATAAAATAGGGTTGGAGATGAAACACTATATGCTCTGTTTTTTACTTCATTTTTTAGGGAAAATATTGAGGTGGGTTGTAGATGGTTTAAGAAATATCTACCATTCCACCTCCACAAAATAATTTCCACCTCATTATTTATTTATTTAAAACAAATCATTTTAATATTGATTTAGTATGTAATATTTAATTAGATAAAAACATTTAATTTACTTAAAATAAAAAAAGACATTACATAAATAAAACTAAAAAATATTACATAAAATGTTGATTGTATTATACGAACCTCATAACGATAGTATTTAGACTATAAGAGTTTTTGTGTGAAGATGTTTTCATGTTTTGGTTTGGATGGTGGTGTGTTTGGGGGTTGCTCCATTTTTTTCTAGAATGGAAGTAAGAATATTGAGATACAAAAGTGTTGTTTGAAATTATTGTGAATAAACTATTAAGATTCAATTGGTATTTATAAGTATATTGGTTAGAAAAAAAATTAACCCAACGAGGTCACATTGCCACCTTATCTTCGTTAGACCTAGTTACATGAGGGCGGTGTTCACCCGTTATAACGAGTTACATGTCTGCATAACATGCACAACGTTATGAGTACATCAGTTGGCTTTTAATTATTAGGGTTGAGGAGATCATCTATTTACAGAGTCTGATTTCGAGAGAAACGTGTCGCGTAAGGCTATTTGACGTGTCACATACCGAGAAGTTTTTGCGTTATATTTGAATTGCATAGCTTTGACGCGTTGATGGAATGCAACTCGTACTCTCAAGTTTTGGTAGCTATCTTATTTCGATCCTTATTAGCTCCATATCTTTCCTTATTCTTCGCAATATAAAGTATGAATTCAAAGCATTTATCTTTTATCTTAAAATATATTTATTAAGCTCGTAATATTAAGATAATGGCCTAGAATACATATATAAATATGACCATATCAAAATACCTCACACTAATCTTTTGTTTGTCCCTCCCCCCCCCCCCCCCCCCCCCACCACACACCCCCCCACAAAAAAAAAAAACCTAGAATATCATTACATCAAAACTTTAATTACCAACATTACACAAAATAATGCAATTCAAATCCACCAAGTATGCCTAGCTTCGGTATGCATATCTATGTCTCATCCTAATTACTTTCCAATTTTCAAATACTCACAATACTAATCAATGCTTAACACTTAGTACGAACAATACTCATTTCTAAATCCCTTCGAATATACCATATAAAAATTCCTTAACCTCAAGCTAGTTTTGTCAAGTTTCCAAGGTTCATAGATTCAAAATAAAGAGAAAAATAACAAAGAAAATAAAATCTTAAAAACTCTTAACTTTGTAACTATTGGCTTATGCCTTATTTCCTCATCTTTTTTATGAATATTCATTATTTGCAATCTCTTAATGTCTCATTGTAACGTCCCAAAATTTAAAACCAAAAATTTCATTTTCCTAATAATAAGAACATCAACCAAACGTGTTCATAAAAACATAAAGGAAAACCAGAGTATGTCAATCAATCATCCTAATACATCAAAGTCAGATAAGGCGGAAAACATGGTGTGTGTGATACGATCACCCTAAGCTCTTCCCTTTCAATCCGGAAGTATCTGAAACATAAACTGAAAACCGTAAGCATGAAGCTTAGTGAGCTCCCCAAAATACCTCATACCTTGCATATCAAACATACAATGAACCATGCCTGACAGCCATCGAACCCCGCTCGGAATAGATCTGTCTGTATCATGTAACGGTCCCCACCCATTAGGCCCTGCTCAACATATATACAATACATACACACGTGTAACTTCACATAGACAACTAGCATACAGATAAACATAATCCATGGGTTGGCATTGGTGCCTTCATCCTACTAAGCACTTGGAGGAAACTCACCTCAAACTGCTGAAAAATCAGATAAATGCTTGGGCTGCTAATCTAGGAAGTCTCCACACTAAATACGATCGAATAACATCCTAATTAATAATTAAAACATACACCATATCCAAGAGTCTAAGTCTTTAATCCCGTCTCCTAGGGTAAAAAGACCGTTTTACCCTTCCCTTACTGGGCCTAAAATATGAAAGCCCAAAATGGCCAACTCACCCAAAAGGCTCAAAAGTGGCCCAAAATCAAATGTAGCCCACTATATGGCGTACACCCCGCGTACCCAAAACATATGCCCTACGTATGCTCGTTGACCTGAAAGCGGGCTACTGACCCAATACTCGCAGTGTACCAAGGAGTATGCCCAGTGTACCGGATAGAGTCTCAAAAGCTAACCAAGGTTCTTAATCACTTAAGACCTTTACGTCCAAACCTTAGATCGATTACTAAATAAGGTCTTAAACCATAAAGTCCACAACTTTACTAATTTGCATGGCTAAAATGACCCAAAACCAAACCCTAGGTCCAAAACTACATAAAAAGGCCAATAACTCAAGCATAAGTAAATCTCAACCCCCAAGATCCGACTTTTATGACTTCATACACTCCTAAATGCCCAAAAGGACAGCTCAAATTGTATGAAGTAATCCATATTGCACAAGACCAAGGTTTTGGGGACAAAAAGTGCATAAACAAGAACAATATGAGATCTAGAACATAGAACTCCAAGGTATGAGCTTGATACATTCTAAGGGTGCATAAGTAAGTGTAGAATCTAGATCCAAAGCTTGACTTTACGACTTCTTCTTCGAGGAACTCTTCTTCCTCACCAAGAACCACCTAAAAGTGCTACAAAAGCACTTCAAAGCTTAAGAACACTCAAAAGAGGGCTATGGTTTTATAGGTTATTTTCTAGGGCAAGGAGGCTGATGAGGGGGGCAGCCTCAAGCTCCATAATGATAAATGCTCGACCTGCTAATCCGGGAAATCTCCACACAAAATACGATCAAATAACATCCTAATTAATAATTAGGGCATAAAATATCTAAAAGTCTAAGTCTTTAATCCCGTCTCCTAGGCTAAAGATACCATTTTACCCTTCCAGGCCTAATATATGAAAGCCCATAACCCCAAAATGGCCCAACTCACCTAAAAGGCCCAAAAGTGGCCCAAAATCGAATGTAGCCCACCACATGGTGCCCCTAGACACCGTACGCCCATCGTACCGAGACTCCGAGAGTACGCCCAACATACTCCCTTCTTCCTAAAAGTTTCACCTTCGCCTCCATGGGACCAAATTTGCAAAATTAATTTAATAATAAGGTTCGAAAGAGTAAATACCTTGGAACCGGGTGTTACACTCATAACTTGAATTTTTACAACTTATTATTTATTTTTTTTGTTTTCAACTTTTCACTTTTTTTCCTTTTTATAACTCACCTTGCCACTCTTATTTTTAACCACACAACTAAAATAGATAGAATTATTAACTAAGGTGGAAGAAAAACATCCCTAGGGGATAAACATATCTAAGAGTCTAAGACTTTCTATGAAACCATGTAACCGTATTCTTCCCAATCCGATCCGACTTATTGTATGTTAGATGGATAGAAGAAAACCATCCCTAGGGGATATATAAACCTATTTGTGTGCATATAAAACATAAATATAAAATAGTTTATTATGAAAAAGGTGTTTGTATAAATTAATTTATAAAAACATGTTTTTATTCATTTTTTTACAAAATTGTGTTTGTATATATATTTTTTTATAAATTTTTTTGTATATAAATTCATTTATTATAAATTAGATGTTTGTATATCTTTTTTATTAAATACATGTTTGTATATATATTTTTTTTATAAAATACGTGTTTGTATATATTTTTTTCTAAAATAAACATATTTATAAAAGTTTTTATATATAAAAAAGAAGGTTTTTATAAGAAAATATGTTTTTTGTATAAATATGATTTTATAAAGAAAAAAACATATCCGAAATAAAATTTTGAAAAAAAAAAGTTGTAAAAAAACTAAATTTAGGGTGAATTTGTAAAACTTTTAAAATCTCAGTCAAAAGTGTAAATTTCAGACCAAATTTGTAACAGACTTTAGACCTAATTATAATAAAATTTAAAAGCTAGGCCAAAAGCATAAATTTTGGACCAAATATATACTAAAATTTATAATATGCGCCAAAAGTATAATTGTTGAAAATTGAATGACCTGTTGACCGATAAAATTGTCAAAATGAATATATTTTCCGCTTTTTGGAAATTAATCGACTAAAAAAATAGATAAATACTAAATCGATTATAAAGCATAAACATAAAAAAAAAATTTAAATAGATTTCTCATATTTTTACATGAATGGTTAATATTGAGCGATATACACGACCAGATAGATGCTTAGCCTAAAATGTCAGATAGTAGTGTCAACACCATAGCCGTTAGGGGTGTGCGCGGTGCGGTTTGGTACGGTTTCAAGTCAAAACCGCAAACCGTACCGCATATGTGGTTTGAATATTTTAGAAACCGCAAACCGCACCACTGATGTTCAAAACCGCGTGATGCGATGCGGTTTGATGCGGGCGGTTTATATGGTTTAGTTGCGGTTTGTGCGGTTTGATGAGTTGTTTAACATAAAATCTATCAAAAAATCAAAAACGTTATCGGGTTAAAAAAATTGATTGTTTTCATTTTATAAAAACAAATACAATTTTCAAGTTAAATCGTTTTTAATAAATTGTGACTCATGCTACTATAGTTTTGTAAGTATCATTGTTATTGCATTATATTGCCGTTATAGTTGCTATTTTCTTGTAAATCATGGGATCTTGATCTAAAAGTGGTTTAATGTTACGTTATAGATATTTGGTTATTGTAGGAAATTTATTTATATACATCATTTCTAAATTATGATTTGAAGTTATAACAAAGTTAAGAAAAAAATATATATATATATAACATGCGGTGTGGTGCGGTTTGAACCGCAGTTTTATAAATACAAACCGCAAACCACACAACATAGTGCGGTTTAATAAAATGATGAACCGCAAACCACACCACGAAATTCTAAACCGCATTATACGGTGCGGTTTGATGCGGTATGGGTGGTTTGTACGGTTTGTGCAGTTTTTTGCACAGCCCTAATAGCCGTGGCATACAACTTCGGACGTTAATTTTTTTACAATGGCAAACTCACCTTTCCGTTGGCATATCATTTATCTAAATAGAAATCCTTAGATGTACACTTATGTTTCCCACATATGGCTTAAGACCATTTGGCTTGTTTATTACTTTTTTTTTTTTTTTTTTAAATTGTAGACTCATGGTTTATATCTTCGGCTAAGCAAACTAAAGTTGGAACTTGAGTATTTTAATGTACATTTATGTTTTTTCAATATGTGTACATCTATTGGGTTAAGGTTTAAGACCATTTGGATTGTCTTTGAAAGCTACTCGGATCAACTATTGGGCTAAAATAAGGACTTTTTTCCCCCAATTCTATTCACCAAACCAATACTACTTTTGCACTCCCAAAAAATATCAATAATCAGTTTTCCTTCTCTCCCCAAACTGAAGATAAACAAAGTAACAAAATGGAATAATAATCACATCAAACAAAAAACACAAGTTAAAATGTGAACAAATAATCCTCTATCAATAAACTTTAACTTCTACAACACCACCACCACCAATCATAAAGACTAAAAGTTCTATGTATGAAAGCTCTAATAGACATGCAACATTGGTTAAAAAAAAAAGGATTACCCGGTGTATGAGAGCATAAAAAGGTACAAATCACAACATGTCACGCTTCCTCCATCAATCCTAAAGTCAATTCCTTCTCTCAAGACTCGAAAATGGTTGTTGACCTAATTGTATAATAAGCTTTTATAACAAATTTTTTCATCATGTTGTTAACTGTCACCTTTTCTTGTTTGAGATTGAAGTTGTGTATCGAGTTTTGACACAGCTTCGGGTCCCAAAAACCGAGTCAACTCATCCTATTCAATAAATAAAAAAACATAATTACAAAAATAGACATGTACAAATAAAAGGGTGTATTAGTATATCATTTGATAACAAACTCAAAAGGTAGAATAGGACAGATTGGGACTGATGTTGATGGGACAAAAACTTAGTACTTTTTTCCAGGTGGGACAATAGACTGTGAAAAGACGTAAATGTCCTCTTTCATTATCTGAAAGTAATTTTTTAAATGGATATTACGGAATTAATAAAAGCACCTTTATGGAATTATTTTCAGATGTAAGATTCCCGCATTCCTCTGAAAGCCTTCGAAGTTCATCCCTAAGTGAATGGTTTTCGTTGCTTAATGCTTCTACTCTTGCTTGTAGTTCTTCACACTCGGCCTAAAAAAAACAAAATACATTACCAAAATAAAGTCTAAATTAAAAATAATTAAATTCGTTCCAATTTAAAAAGATTTAAATCTATTTCATTTTTCATTACCTGTTTCCGCAATCTAGATCTTCTAGCCGACTCTCTATTAGATTGCTTCCTCTTCTGCCTTTTAAGTTCCCGTTCATCCTGAAAGAGGACTGTTTATCAGTAAACCTGAACCCTAAACCCTAAACCCTAGACAGGCTTCAGGTATACCTGAACCCAATGATCAGACATCATTGGTGGTGGGGCCGGTGTTTGGTGGACACCGGAATGGTTTTTTTGTAATTTCATGGATCCGGTTCCGGTGGATGGATTCCATAGGTCAATTCCCATGTTGAGATCGGTTGGAGGCATAGAAGCTATAGGATTCCCGGGGACTGGCGTCTGAATGTTGGAACCGGAATTGTTATTCCGGGCGTTTGCTGCGGAAATGGAATTGAACATTTATGATAAATTTGACATTCATGGAGATGTGAAGGTAAAAGTTTGTAGGATCACCATCTGCAAGCATTTGATGGAAGCTTCCCTTCTTGCTTCCGGAATATTCCTGAATGTATTGATTCGATAAGTCAATACATTAAAAAAAATGTAAATTTTTTTAATAAATTAAAAAAAAATGTTGAATGTATACCTGTTGGTCATCTTCATCGGTTCCATCTGATGAAACATCATTTCCACTTTCAGCGCTGTAGAAACGGAATAAATTTGAATTTTGAATTTTTTTTATATTATAAGTAAAGACAAGGTATAGTTTTAAGTTTTAACACTATTTGTATATGATTTTATTATATGAATTATCATTTACAAAATGGAAAGGAATCAGATTCCATTCCATTCCATTGGACAAAACAAAACAAACAGCTTATTTTCATTCCAACGGAATTAGCCTTTCCGATTCCGTTCCACCAAAAGCTACTTAAAGTTCAAGTTTGCAAACCTTTGGGTGGCACCATCGTTCCCTGAACTTGATGCTGCCCTACCACCACCGGCATTGGAATTTCCCGAATTGCCCTTGGGCTTTTTGTTTGGAGCCCTGTCCTTCCCATTAGAGGCCTTCACTTCCAATTCTAGATTCGTCTGGCCAGGGGTCTGGAAGAATAAACATTAAAAGAAAAAGAGAAATAAATTAACATCAAAAAAAAAAAAATGAAATATTAAAAGAAATGCAGGGTATGTTTTTTACCCTAGGCATACTAGGATGACTATAAATTCCTGGTGGAGGGTACATAGTAGGGTATGGAACCGGCGTCCCATATGGTGGCATCATAGGATGCTGAAATAAGAATGTAAATTATGTAATATGACCAAAATGCCCTTTATCCCTTTGTTTTGTAATGAGTTTTAAGAGGCCTAATTTGGTTTTCTAATAAAAAAAAATGAAACTCAATTCTTCCCACCCTCTTTTAGGAACGATGAAATCTCTCAAGTATGGATTGTGAAGGAATCTCCACGAATTCAATTCCGTTGGTTTGGCAACCAACTTCGGAATGGAATTCAAGATTCCGATTCCGTCGGAATCGGCAAACCAAACACACACTCAAGATTTTACATGCAAGTGGAGATGCTGACCTGGCCACCCCACATATACGGAGGAGCTGGAGATGAGGCAAAGAAAGGTGGAGCAATTCCAGAGCTATAACATGCCTGAATAAAATGTCATAAAAAAATCATTGGATCATTTAAAATAAAATTAATAATCATTGTTTATTAAAATTTACACACACCTGTGACCAATCTGGATATGGAGGTGGAGTTGTTTCCTATAATTAAGAAAATAAAATAACTACTAATTATAATCAATTAATCACAGAAATGAGAAAACTTTATATCATGCAAAAAAAATAAAAAAAACATGAGTTGAAGTAGGCTTTGAATGCTTGGCAGGTGAGCTTTGTTCCTCAGCCCCCATGAAACCACGGGATCAAATATCAAAATGCTGCCAAAAAATCTGGTGACGTGGACTCTTTATATCTTTATAATATCTTCTGCATAATTACATGAAAGATTGGAGATGATGACATGGATAAAAGGGTAATAGTTAAAGAATATAAAAGCCTAAGCACGTATATATTGCAGAAAGTGGTAAAAGAATAACAGTTTCCCCTATGCTACATAATATGGAATCATCTATTTGTTTTTATGGTTTTCTTTAAGATATATCTGTTAATTTATTTTCCTGTAATTATCAGTTTTAGATGATAAATCGACTAGTTCTGACTTCTGAGCATGTAATTTTCATCAATTTAACGCAAATTTCTTCTATGAAATACATAAACCACAATTATAAAAAACTGAAAATTCTAGGCTTTTACTTAAACCACAAATTATCCAAAAATGACGATCACATCCAGCTCCTTTAATTCGATCAGTAAACCAACACATACTTTGACATGCTCGATGTGTGTATGTTATACATGCGAGTATAGAGGCATACATGGAAGAAAGAAATTCTGACCTGTTCTTCCGTCGCTTTAAACGGAGATGCGAGGTGGAGAACGGCAGTCGTACTGGTACGGATGAAATCGTGCGAAATTGTGCGAATTTAGTCGAGAAATTTCAAAATTATGTGAGAGATTGAAGGAGATGCGAGAGGTGAAATCTTGGTTTGGTTAATTTAGCAAGTTGCTATATCCAGTGATTCCAAATTTGGGTATTTGGTGGACAAAGACCGCCGCGAGAGAGTGATGGGGGAGAATGGCGGTGCCGGGGTGGCTGCGGATGGGTAGTGTTAGAGAGACGACACGTGAGGGATGAGAGGGATCCAGCTGTCAAAGGGAGACTGGATAAGCATGTTGCAAATAAAACGGGGTAATTTATTTTGTAGAAATTAAATGTTTTTTTTTTAATATTGTTTTTACGGAAAACGTCTCTTGAAGGTAACTAATTTTTGTGTTTGTTTTTATTTGGTCCATTTCTTTTCTTTTTTTACTTAATATACTATCGAACTTGTTGTTTGTGTTCATCATAACCCTTTTGACCGACTTTTGACATGTGATAGTCGGTCAAAGGGTTATGGTGAACACAAACAAGCAATGTTTTAAAAACCGGTTTTTTAGTTGAACCGGTATGGTGATCGGTTCCCGGTTCAACCGGTTCGACCGCCGGGTGAACCGAATTTTATATTTTTCATGTTTTTTTCTATTTTCCTACACATACATACATATATAAATTATGAATTTGATTTTAAAAGTTCAAACATTAAATATACATATAAAAATAATTTGTTGATAAATTTAAATACATTAAAATAACACATAACCATAAGTTTTAGTTTTTTACATCAATCCATATACGTCAAAATGAAAATAAAATATAATACCGAAACAAAAGAGAGTTTTAGATGAATACAAACACATCAAAAAAATTTATAAAATTTACCATATGTTTTTATTTAGAAAAAACTAAATAGATTTGAAAAAAATCACCAAAGTTTATTATGTAAATGGTTCTTTTTCATGTGGTTTATTAGGTTTAACCGGTTCAACCGGTTTATTTTGACCGGTTCAACCAGGTTTTTCTAAAAACCGGCCGGTTCAATCCGGTTCAGAAATAAATATAAAACCGATGATAGTTGAACCGCTTCCTCTCCTGGTTCCCTGTCCAACCGGTTCGACCGGCCGGTTCAAACCAGTTTTTAAAACATTGCAAACAAGTTCGATAGTATATTGAGTACAAAAAAAGGAAATTGACCAAATGAGAACAAATGCAACAGTTGGTTACCTTCTTGATTCATTTTCCCTTTACTCATTTACAGCAAATCTCACGTCATCTCCTGCTGATATTAATGACTTTATGATATTCATTCTTGCTTCTATTCAAAACATAACACGCGAAAGAACATTATTCATACATGTACAACTTTGTGATGCATTTAAATATTTATTAGGGGAATCTTGACTAAGCAGGTGCATTTCATGACTACATTTACATTTCCAATCAAATGACTTATCATATCATGGATTCTAGACAAGTCTACAAAGGAGTGAAATCACAAGTGCTGTGATTTTTGAGCTTACTTAGCTTTAAGATCGAACTAATGGGATAAGATACAACATCAATATGTACAATATCATGCACCTTTTGCAGACACATCACCATAATATACCTTGATGTAAACGTTTATGCTGATAAATATACCTCTCATACACAGACATATCCTTTTGTAGAGAGGTGTTGACAGCTAACCACAGTAAGCATAGCATAGACCATGTTTTAACGAAGTTACCCCTCTGAAACGCTCTTCATATACGTTATGGCCAAAGAAAGTTGCATTCTTTGATAATTTTGCAACTTTAGTTTCATTTAACTTTTCGGGGAAAGTGACTTAAGAGAGTAACCAACTGTTGAGTTTGTTTTCATTTGGTCCCCTTTTTTGTACTCAATATACCATCGAACTTTTTGTTTGTGTTCACCATAACGCTTTGACCGGCTATCAGCGGTCAAAAGCAGGTCAAAAGGGTTATAGTGAACACAAACAACAAGTTCGATGGTATATTGAGTACAAAAAAAAAAGGAAAGGGACCAAATGAAAATAAACGCAACATGTAACACTCCGTTTGAAATTAAATAAGATCAATTAAATAAATAATAAACTCTAAAGCCCCAAGATGTAATTTTATTATTATTTTATAGCCAAATCAATAATATTTAGCGGGGGTGTTGGATTCGGGGAGCCAAACGATATAATTTGGACTTTCGGGGGTTAAAATGTAATTTTCAGACTAGTTTGTAAAGAAATTTGAAGTTTGAGGGTTGTTTGGTAAATTATGGATTTAATATGAAAAGGATTCCAAAAGTCGGGGTTTGTTTGGTATCATTTGGACTTAATATGAAAGGATTTTGGATGGTTAGGGCTAAAAGGGTAAATTATGTACCTAAGTGGAAAAGGATTTGTCATGGAGGTGCTATATGGTAACTTCTGGGACTTGATTTGTAATGAATCTTAGATGTTGGAGGTTGCTTTGTAAATTGTAGCCTTGAATTGGAAAAGATCTCATGGGGAGGGACCAAATGTGTAAACGTGTATAAGCTTTAAGAATGAGCGGGCATAACAACCCGTCACCCCTATGTTTCGTAACCCTAAACCTAATATCGTCCTCAGCCACCACTTGGAGAGTACCAACCGTCACCACCCCTTTTACTCTCATTTTCCGATCAGTTAGCGGCCACCAAGCAACCACCGTCGAGGAACCTACTCTAAGGACCGTCCTTCTTCTCCTTCAAATGTCGCTGCTGTCGGCAACGTGTGTGCAACCGCAAGGACCGACACATTCTTCTTATTTTGATGCTAATGCGGTCGTTCACGGTGGCACTTCTTCTCGGATCATCGGTGCTACATCACAGCCACGTCTGCCGCCCGTCGTTCGTCGTCACTCCTCGATCGCCCACCTCCATGTATTAAATGCTACAGCTCGGTGTGTGTGTTCTGCTCGTGCGTGGGTGCATGTTTTGGTTGTTGTACGATTGTGGAAGTTCGTTTGGCCAGAAAAACCCTAAGAAAACCATCATGGCTGCCAACCATGGTGGTTGTCACCTCTATTTTTGTCCTGTCACCACCAACCGCCGTATGGTGGTGGTTGTGTGTGTTATGATGTATTGCGTGTGTTTAGTAGTGTGATGTTGTAAATATATATATATATATATATATATATATATATATATATATATATATATATATATATATATTTGTAGCCGAAAAATCTGAAGAAAAAAAACCCACCACCACCGTGAGGTGGTGACTGCCACCTCACACCCCATTCTGCCGCCACCAGTTGCCGTGTTGGTGGCGGTGTGCATTTTGTGTATGATTTGATGCTTAGACATGATTTGGACTAGAATCATAACCACCACCACGAGGTGGTGGCCGCCGCCGTGAGCCATCGTTGACCATCATTACCGGATGTGGTAGTGGATGGTGCCCGATGTAGCTAACCCTAATTGACCTAGTGAAACTCTAATTTGACCCAAAACTTCACAAATGGACTAATTGGAATGCTATTGGGTTGGAAACCCTAATTAGGGTTTGTAAAACCCTAATTTTGGAAATGTGAGATTTGGAATTGTCGGGACCCGCATTCGGACTATTAGATTGGAATTTTTTAATTATGTCCGACTAAATCGTATGAATGGC
Source organism: Lactuca serriola (assembly GCF_051521515.1). Classification (NCBI taxonomy): domain Eukaryota; kingdom Viridiplantae; phylum Streptophyta; class Magnoliopsida; order Asterales; family Asteraceae; genus Lactuca; species Lactuca serriola. Next base: position 320,883,853 of record NC_136411.1, read on the forward strand.
CTAGTAGATTGATAGACTTAATGGATTAAGTCTTTAATGGGTTAAGTAAGAAACACTTAATCCTAATCGCCATTTTATGTGAAAAAACCCTAATTGGGTTTGGGTTCTTATTGGGCCATTTCTTGGACTAACTTGTTGTAGGCCTTCGTGGGCCAAATGGGAAAGAAATTATTGGGCCTTAGGATAAGCCCCATTAGAGAGGCTTGGGCCTAATTGGAAAATTGGGCCATAAGTAGGCCATAATGTTGGACAATTATCTCTATACCATATGCATATGTATTATCTGGAACCCTATCGAATTCAACAATTATCTCTTCACAATCATAGGAAATATAGTCAATTTTCTCCCTTTCGAATGCTAAAAAGGGCAAAAGTTTCCTATGTTGTTCTTTGCTAATATGCGATGAATGATGCAATGTTGTCAGTTTACCATATAAACGTTTGGCTGAATTACAATAGATATTTCTTTGTTTTAACAGCTTAACATTAGCACTTAAACTATCCCTATTACACATAAGATTTGTTATTTGTAAATCTAAGTATTCTAGTTTCGCTTTCTTCGATTCCAACATCCTATGAATTTCTAACAATAGTGTGCTCAACTTCTTAGCATCATTACTAGCAGCAATAAGTAGATCATTAACATAAGTAATTGTTGCATCACACTCAGATAAAATCGAATCATATGCACTGAATGGAATATTAAAAGATTGTAAAAGAGAATGTACCTTTGACGTCATTGATGCTTGATAAGTGGAAGTTGAAACAAAGCACTTCCCAGTCACTTTATCTTCGTTCTTATCCTTATGCATCGAGAACATCGCCCCATGTGTAGGGTTTCACATCTCATCATCATCAGAACCAGATCACCAAATCTGTTATGTTCCATCTTCTTCATCCATACCTTTGGCCACCAGAGACAATCCCTTCGTCTTTGCACGCACCTCTTCCAATCTCTCAACATAGTAAGCTTCGTCTTATACCTTGTTCTTCTTTGCATCACGCTTTCGCAACATAGGGTCATTGTCCATATGATTTGCTCCATTGCAGTAATGTCAATCGAATCCATAATCACCTTTAAACTTTTTCTCTTTCTTCTCTTCCTCAACACGAACTTCCTTTTTCTCAACTTTCTTCTCATCAATCCCAGATTTTCCAACAAAACTCCCCTTCACTTCACTTGTTTTCAACTTTGCGTTGAAAGGCTTCTAAAAAATTTATTTACTCGATTGTTTGAGTAAAGTGACATGGCTTTGTCATCAGAGTTGACGATCAAACCTTCATCTTCCGAATTCTCCTTCTCAACAACCTCTTTCTCAGCTTCTCTTCCAGTAACCTTCAACATAAGAGAAAGTAGACCTCCTAAGCTGATCTTTGATTCCTCAACAATTTCATTCACTTCGGATTCATGTCCTTTCATCACATTGTAAAGATCATTCAGAGAAAAGTTATCAAAACTTTGATGTGTCTTTATCATCAGGCTTACATTTCTCCGTTCTTTCCGAAGACCCATGATGAAAGTGAGATTGAACTCCATTGTTGATCATATGACTCCATATCGGTTATGTAACGTCCCAAAAATACGAGCCACAATTTTCATTTTTAAAACATATACTTAGTAAAACATTAGAAATAAAACGTTCACCGATCATAACATTTCATAAAAGATAGCGCATGTCTGGAAAACATTTTCATAAAACATAATAAATGTCAGAGTACAAATCCCCAGGAAGATCTCATAGTGCGGAATACGAGGCATGTGTGTGATCGGCCGCTACCGCGCCAGCTCTTTCCCCTTCGAAGAAGAGGTACCTGAAACCAAAACTGAAAACTGTAAGCACGAAGCTTAGTGAGTTCCCCCCATAATACCTCATACCCTACAAACATACAATGAATAACTAGGAGTTACAGGCCTCGCCCACACTCATGAAGATACGGGCCTCGCCCACACTCCGCTAGCTGGGAGATACGGGCCTCGCCCACACTCCACTATCTGGGAGATACGGGCCTCTCACTCCACTCTCAGAGAGATACGGGCCTCGCCCACACTCAGCTGCTAACCCATAATATACACGTATCACACAGACAACGAGTATAGACAATTCTATCATACTGGCATATATCATAATCAACTTAGCCAAGAGATACAGGCTCGGCCCACACTTTAATACTAACATCTCGTCTATACGGGTCGGCCTTGGTGCCTTAGACCCGTTACTAGTGGAAGGAAATGATGGGTTTTATGCATAAGAACAATCCTATGTGCTCATACAAACCCTAATGCTTGGATCTAGGTTTCTCTATTGTACATGCTTTGAATCCAAGACTATAAAACTTAGATCTAACATGTTATAAACTGAATTAGGGTTTAGAGAATTACCTTGGATTGTTATATAGCAATAACAATCAATTCCTTGCTTGGATTGGCTTCAAAAGCTTAGTGCCTCAAATGCTGCACCTCTAATGGAGTCACAAACACCTTATGCAACTTGGATGAAGAGGAGAAGAAGAGAGGCTGCCCAAAAACGACTAGAAACCCTAGAGAATCAATTTTCCACGTTTTTGGAGCCTAAGGGGTCCTTTATATACTTGTGTGGGCTGCTAGGGTTTCAGTCAAAACCCTAATGGACAGCTTAAACTCTAAGCAGCCCATGGAACCTTCTGGATAAGGCCATGGACGAAAATATGATGGGCTTCCATCATAATTTCGTTCACCCCTTGATCCTTTAGCATTCCTTAGCCCAATAACTCAATTATCCAATAATTGCAGTCCAGTCCCCTAAATTTAATTAATCTCTTTTAGCCACAAAATTAATTATCAATTAATTCTTGACTAATATTAATTAAACAATATGATTTCTCCTTTAATATATTATTCTCATAATATATTAATAAATCATATTTAAACCTCTCTCTCCTTAATTCATCCTACATATTGCTATGGTGAAGGCAACCCAAAAGGACCATACTCATAATCGGGTCAAGTACATACCAAAATAGTTATGGACTTAGACACTAATCCAACATGAAACTCACCTCGAAGAGTAGCTACCGAAGGTCTGACCGCTAGATGTCTGGCTGCTGCACCGGTAATCCTCCGGCTACAAACCCATAAACATAGATTAGCCACACATAAATATCATTAGGTCAATTGACTGACCCATCCCTGTTCCAAGGTCAACTCTTGGTCAAAGTCGACTTCCAATTGACTGGACTCGCTGAGTCGTGGCACAGACTTGCCGAGTCCTTCTCCTGCTAACCCGGTCATACTCGCCAAGTCCCTCCTTCCACTCACTGAGTCACCCTTGACTCACTACTCGGGACTATGGAACCGACTCGTGGTCCGACTCGCCGAGTCCGAGAGCAACTCGCCGAGTTCCACGAGCAGGTCCCCCACTCGCTTCCAATCCTCACCAGAACATCCGCAAGAGGATTTGGGGTTTTGGGACTACGTTACCCTGTTGACCCCTCGTACAGATACGAAGGGTTGGACCTTCAACACTTAAATCCCTCTTACTTAGTGAAATTTCATATGACTCGCCGAGTTTGAAGAACAACTCGGCGAGTTCCAGGAAATATTCATAGGACTCGCCGAGTTGTTCTTCCAACTCGCCGAGTCTAAGACCATCTTCATAGAACTCGCCGAGTTCCACTTTGGGACTCGCCGAGTCCCTACGACCCACTCCCCATACAGACCAAAACTGAGACATGCAACACTTCTAACCCATAGATCTAAGCTCCTAGGGCATGCTTATCACGTAAAGTTGCAAACTTTACGTGCATGCATGGCCCTATGAGCTCAAGAAGGCAAATCCAAACTTCTTAAGGGGTCATACACTCAATAGGGACCTCAATAACCCCAACCACAGAGACTTTATACTTCTAGGATGTCCATAAGGTCCTAATCTGAAGTCCTTTAAGAACTTAAAGCATAAATACATGGAATTTAAAGTTTTAGGGCTTGAAACCACTAATTTGGGACAAAAAGGGGATCTAATGAACTAATGATCAAGGTAAGAACTTTTCTTCCTGAATGGAAGCTTCTCACAGTGTAGATCCCGGATCTACCTCCCCTCCTTGCACACTTCAACCTCTTCTTCCTTTCTCTAAGCTCCAATCCTTCTCCACAAGGCGAAAAATCACTCCTAAGAACAATATGGGGGCTAGGGTTTCTCTCTACAGCTCTCTGGAAGTGTTAGGGACTGAAGAGGCCAAGTTAGAGCGTTTAAATAGGGTGCAAATGGCCGGATTAGGGTTTTTGTCCAAACAGGGTCTACTCGCCGAGTTCGGGGACCGACTTGCCGAGTACAAAGTTCAAACCCCGCGCCTTATCCCACTCCTCCTCGGCGAGTTGGTCCTTCAACTCGCCAAGTCCAAGGCAAAAATGCATAAAATTACAATATTAGCCACAAGAAATACGTACCAAGAACCAGGTGCTACAAATCTCCCTCACTTATTTCAGACTTCGTCCTCGAAGTCTGCTGCTCGATCCTGAAACAGCTCGGGGTGATGCTCCATCATCTCCTCCACCGGCTCCCAAGTCTACTCTGATCCCTTTCGGTGCTGCCATTGCACCTTCACGAGTTCCACCCTCTTGTTCCTTAGATCCTTCGACTTCCTGTCGAGGATCGCCACAGGCCGCTCGATGTAATTCAGGCTGTCATCGACCTGAATATCTTCCAAAGGCACCACTGCCGAGTCATCTACGAAACACTTTTGCAATTGAGAGACGTGGAAAGTGTTGTGGATCTGGCTGAGTTCGGCTGGCAGATCCAACCTATCGCCACCTTGCCCACCCGGGCTACAACCCTGAATGGCCCAATGAACCTTGGGCCCAACTTGCCTCGCTTCCTGAACCGGATGACGCCTTTCCACGACGACACCTTTAGGAGAACCATATCCCCGACTTGGAACTCCAAGTCTGAACAGCGCTTGTCGGCATAACTTTTGTGCCGACTCTGGGCAGTCTGGAGCCTACTCCGGACCTGCTGGATCTTCTCTGTCATCTGGAGCACCACTTCGGTGCTTCCCATGACTCTCTGGCCAACCTCTCCCCAACATATCAGGGTCCTACACCTCCTTCCATACAACATCTCGAAAGGAGGACGATCGATGCTTGCATGATAGCTATTATTATATGAGAACTCCGCCAACGGGAGGTAGGTATCCCAACTACCTCCGAAATCTAGAACACATGCCCGCAACATATCCTCCAACGTTTGGATGGCCCGCTCGCTCTGACCATCCGTCTGCGGGTGAAAAGTTGTGCTGAAATGCAGACGAGTACCCAACTCGTCATGGAATTTCTTCCAAAACCTGGAAGTCAATCGCACATCTCTGTCTAAAATCACTGATACGGGCACCCCGTGCCGCGCCACTACCTCCCTGATATAAATGTCGGCCAACTTCTCGGCCAAGATGCTCTCCTGAATTGGGATAAAATGGGCGCTCTTAGTCAACCGGTCCACAATGACCCATATAGAATCCACTCCCCGTGCGGTCCTGGGTAGCTTTGTGATAAAGTCCATCGTAATATCTTCCCATTTCCACAACGGGATATCCAACGGCTGCATCTTGCCGTGCGGTCTCTGATGCTCGGCCTTGACCTTCCTGCAGGTCAAGCACCGCTCGACGTACCAAGCCACATCCCGCTTCATGCAGGGCCACCAATAGTCCAGACGAAGATCCCTATACATCTTCGTCGCCCCGGGATGAATGGAGAATCGAGATTTGTGCGCCTCCTCCATCAAGACCTGGCGCACGCCTCCGAGGTACGGCACCCACACCCTGCGGTGTAATGACAATAATCCCCTGCTATCATAATCGAAGGAGGAAACCTTACCCACTATGCGCTCACTCTTCTGATGTTCCTCCTTCATGGCCTCCTGCTGGGCCTCCCGAATCTGCTCCAAAAGCAGGGTCACCACTGTCATCTGCAGGCAAATATCCCTGATCGGCGCCGCCTTGCGGCTAAGCGCATCGGCCACCACATTGGCCTTCCCCGGGTGGTAAAGGATCTCACAATCATAATCCTTCACCACATCGAGCCACCAACGCTGCCTCATGTTCAGATTCGGCTGATCCATGAGGTACCTCAAACTCTTGTGGTCCGTGTAAATGGTACACCGAACCCCATAGAGGTAATGTCGCCAAATCTTGAGGGCGAAGACCACCGTACCCAACTCTAAATCGTGCGTCGGTTAGTTCGCCTCGTGAGGCTTCAGCTGCCTCGAAGCGTAGGCAATGACATGACCTCTCTGCATCAGCACCGCGCCCAACCCCGAAATGGACGCGTCACAATATACCACAAAATCCTCTACGCCCTATAGCAGGGCTAAGATTTGCGCCTCGCACAATCTCTGTCTCAGAACCTCGAATGTTGCCTGCTGCTCAGGCCCCCATCGAAAGACCACGACTTTCTTAGTCAGCCGCGTCAGGGGTACGACTATCTTGGAGAAGTCCTGAATGAATCTCTGATAGTAGCCCGCTAATCCCAGGAAACTCCGAATCTCGGATGGAGACTTCGGAACCTCCCATCTCATCACGGCCTCCACCTTGGCCGGGTCTACTGAAATCCCGTTCTGGTTGACGAGGTGCCCAAGAAACTGCACCTCGCGCAACCAAAACTCACATTTGGAGAACTTGTGTACAAGCTCTCCCTCCTCAAGGTCTCCAAAACCTCTCTCAGATGCTCCTCGTGCTCCTCCTGCGTCTTGGAATAAACCAAGAGGTCATCAATGAAAACTACCACAGACCGATCCAATATCGGTCTACATACGCGATTCATGAGGTCCATGAATGCGGCAGGAGCATTGGTGAGCCCGAACGACATCACCAAGAACTCATAGTGGCCGTAACGTGTCCGAAACGCGGTCTTCTGTACATCCTCCTCTCTGACCCTCATCTGATGATAACTTGAACGCAAATCGATCTTGGAGAACCAAGATGCTCCCTGCAACTGATCAAAGAGGTCATCAATCCTTGGGAGTGGGTAACAGTTCTTCATTGTTACCTTATTCAGCTCCCGATAATTAATACACATCCGATGAGACCCGTCCTTCTTCTTCACAAACAGGATCGGGGCTCCCCAGTGTGAACTACTTGTTCGAATAAATCCCTTGTCTAGCAGCTCCTGCAGCTGCGTAGACAACTCCTACATCTCGGGAGGAGCCAACCGATAGGGCGCCTTGGCTATCGGAGCCACACCAGGAAATAGGTCGATCCTGAACTCTACCTGACGCTCCGGAGGTATTCCAGGAAGCTCCTCCGGGAACACATCAGCGCAGTCTCGCACCACTGGAACCTCGCTCACCGTCACCTTACCCGCCTCCCCGGTATCCATAACGTACGTGACATATCCCGCACAACCCTACTGAAGGTAGCGCCTAGCCCTTGCTGCTGAACATACTGTGGGTCCACACTGTGGTCTTTTGCCGTGGATCACCAACTCTCCCCCACTCGAGGTCCTGAGCCGCACCAGCTGCTGTGCGCAATCTATCACCGCCCTATTAGGGCTCAACCAATCCATGCCTATAATCACCTTGTTCCCACGCAACAGAATGGGAACCAAATCCACTGTTGACGCTCGTACTGATCGATCATCGGCAATCTCCAACTCTAAAGGGCAATCCAACATGCCCGAAGACTCAGTAAACCTCTTGCTAAGCGCAAGGGAAACAAATGAACGGGTGGCACCTGAGTCAAACAATACCTGGACAGGAATACCGTTCACATGGAACGATCCTAATGCATATATACAGAGCACATATCAATATCTTAACATCATAAAAAAAAGATAAAGGAAAAGAATCATACCCGTAACCACATCGGGTGCGGCGCGTGCCTCCTCTGTCGTTAGCTGAAACGACCGACTCCTCACCACTGGAGCCTCTGCCTTGCCCTGCCGGCCATCTGTAATCCGCAGGGTAGCTGGAGCCGGCGCCTTAACCGGCGCTGATGCTGACAACTAGGGGCAATTGGCCCTCTTGTGGCCCCTCTGGTTGCAGTGGAAACACAGCAACTCAGATGTTTGAACAACCGAGACAGGAGCAGTACAATCCCTGCTAAAGTGCCCCGTCTTGCCGCACTTGTAGCAGCCTGATGATCCCAATCTACATGCTCCCTTATGCAACCTGCCGCATTTCCCGCAGCGGCCCGACCCTCCTTGGCCTTTCGGCCTCCCATCTGATCCTTTGGGCTTCTTCCCCGAAGCCCCAACCACCTGCCCCGCCTCTGCCTTTCTCTTTCAAATGTGTTGTAAATCAATCTCCCTTTCCCTCGCCTTGGCAATCATGGACTCTAGGGTAGGGCAAGCTGAAAAGCTAACATGCTCCCGGATGTCAGCTCGTAGCATGTCATGATAGCCGGTCCTCCTCATATCCTCATCTCCCGCATACTGGGGCACCAACAATTCCCTCTCCCGGAACTTAGTGGTGATCTCCGCTACAGTCTCCGTCGTTTGTCGCATATCCAAGAACTCCCTGGCTAGCTGCTGAAGCTCGACAGCCGGCGCGAACTCTGCCCTGAACCTGGTCGCAAAGTCCGACCAGGTCATAGCCTCGACAGCCGAGGCTCTCAACGAGTCACCCACGGACTCCCACCAATCCCTAGCTCGATCTCGTAAACACCCCGCTGCAAACCTCACCTTCGACCCCTCAGGGCGGAAGCTAATCATCTGTGCAGACTCAATGTCTGCAATCCATTGTCTGGCAGCTATAGGGTCCTTCGCCCCGTGAAAATCTGGCGCACCACTGCCCCGGAAGTCCTTGAAGGACAATGTGCGAGATCCCGACTGGCCGTGAAAGACCCTGTATAGTGGTTTGGTCTAGGCATAGTAGTTGATAGCAGTAGATGTGTAGCTAGAATGTTTTGTCATGAGTTTACGGTCAGAATGTGTTTACGGCCGTAAACTCCTTACGGCCGTAAACACCTTACGGTTGTAAGTCAAGCCTATAAATAGGGAGTTGTGTCAGTCTTTATTTGTTGTTGATGCTTTCGTATTCTCCCAAGTTGTATCAGACGTTTTATAGCATTGAAGCGTATGCAAGCTTGGTCTTTTGTTCTATATTTGCTTATTAATTCGTGTTTGCATCTGTGATTATCTTTGATCATTGGTAGATCTGTTTTTCGGGACTTTACAATTGGTATCAGAGCTAAACCAGTGTCAAAGACGTTCAACAGCTGCGTTTTCAACTAAATCGATATTCACAGCAACATAGAGGGATTCCTTCCAGTCAAAATCAAAGGTTTTCGAAGTTTACGGCCTGAGTTTACGGCCGTAAACTCCTCTTCACAGCCACAAGTTCATTCTACGAAAACGATTATTTTACACATCATTCAAGCCTTCGTGATCAAATTTTAATCCTGGCATTTAATTGAGTTGTTTTTAAAAATAAAATCGAACTTTTATATTTAACTTTCATTGACCGTAAACTCGAGTATTCACGAAAAATTGATTTTCTGTTAAAGGATAATTACACCATTATTTTTTCGGAGTTTAAATCAAAAGGTATCTTTAGACCGTAAACTCGAGTTTACGGCCTAAGGTTTACGGCCAACGAGTTTACGGCCTATTGAGTTTACGGCTAAGTCAGTTACTATATATTAGTTGAAATTAATTCCTGAATTAAAAAAATTAAAATAAAAAAAATAATTAAAATAATAATTAAATTTACAGCCAAATAAATTTACAGCCTTAAAACTTACTACAGATAATTTTTTTAAAAATGGAAACACAAAATTCAACTCAATACCAAGAACTTGATGCTGTGATGGGAACAACCACGCGCATTCCAAGACTTATATCCGCTGATAGTTTCCCCGAGTGGAAATATAGAATTGAAAAGTATATAAAGATGAAGGACTTCAAGATTTGGAAATGTGTCTTAAAGGATCCAGTCAGAATCACCACTACAGTTGGGGGGCAGGTGGTCGACAAGAAAATCGAAAACTACACTGATGAAGACTTTGAGAGTGTAGAAGAACAAGAAAAGGCATTGGCCATTTTGACTATGGCCTTATCTCCAGACATTGCTCAAGGATTCAGAGAGTATACTTCTGCTAAAGCACTGTGGGAAGCTCTCATTGAAGTATATGAGGGAAATGAAGACATGCGAGAAAGTCGCCAAGATATGCTGAGACAACGCTTCAATATGTTTAATTATGTTTCCGGAGAGACTCTCGAAGCTCAACTGCAGCGATTTACAACTCTCAACACAGAGATGACTGTGGCAGGGATCTTCTATACAAAGTCAGAAATTAATAAGAAGCTACTAAATGCACTCCCAAAATCTTGGGACATGAATATAGCCGTAATTAAGAAGACTAAGGATCTCAATCGCCTTTCCCTATCTGAAGTGATGGCTGTCATCAAAGCGTGTGATATTGATGACAAGCAGCGAGAGATCAATCATGTGAACTCCTACTCAGCTGCCAATCTTGGCATTTCAACTAATAATGCTCTCTCTTCTTTCTCTTATACTCCTGTAGGTTCATCTTCCTCTGCACCGGTCATTCCTTACCCACAAAGCCAGCCTCTCATGTCTACCCAAACTGCTTCATCCTCAAATGTGGCTTCCTCTTCAAAGGGAAAGGAGGGTGATGAAAACCTTGTCTTTGCAGCGGGGCTTGTAAATTGCTACAATGCTCTTGTAGCTGGGGAACTTCCACTTCAATTGTCATTTGTAGATCTTGATCAAATCCATCCGGAGGATGTTGAGGAAATGGACATCACATGGCAAATTGCCATGGCTGTATTTAGGGCAAAACAGTTTGCCAAAAAGACAGGGAAGAACAATTGGGGAATGAGCGCTGACAAGAAGGTTGGATTCAACAAAGGAAAGCTTCGATGTTTCAATTGCCACGAGCCAGGGCATTTTGCTCGTGATTGCCCATACCCTGATAGAAGGGTTAATAATGACAGAACAATGGTTGCACTTGGGAACAACCGAAGCAGTGGTCAAGCAAACAATGAAAAGGCTATGGTTGCACAATCCTTTGATTGGGATGATCAAATACAAGCTCTAAATTTGTCCGGACCAGAAAATGCTCATCTAGCACAAGTAAGGGATGACACTCAAGCAGGGACTGCAGTAGCTGAAGACAATATGATGAAGCTACAATTTGGCTTGATGGTATCCTCTTCCCATGAACCTAATTCGTCCAAGGTAAGTCTACTATCATGCTCCAAAGCTTGTGTAGATTATGTGAAAACTTTGCATTATAAAATTGAGACATTAGGAAATGAAGCAGAAAATCTTAGGATTCTTCGTGAACTCAATGACAAATTAATAAGAGACGTAGAAGACCTTAGATATGAAGGGTACCGACTTCGAAAAGGACAAAAACCACTTAAAGCTCAACTAGAATAAAAAATTAAAGACTTTAGGAGACTCCAGGAAGACTACAGCAACAAATGTGAAAACTATGATCATGTAGTCAAACAAAATGCTGAGCTAGTAGCTGAAGTTGAATCCTTGAAAGGAAAATTTGAGACCGCCAAACTTGATGTTAGAAAATATGATTTCTCAAGTGAGGTGGTTGCAAATATGATAGACCAAAGTATGCAGTTTAAAAGGAATCAATCAAAAGGTCTAGGGTATAATCATGTACCTCCTCCTTTCAATCATTCATACGTGTCCAAGCCCTTGTCCAAAGAAGAGATTGCCAATGAATCATTTATGATTTATGGCAAGCCCTCCGGTTTTGTTTCGGGAGGATTTATTAATGTTGAAAGTACTAACATTTCTACTTCTCCTGCAGATCAATCCTTGAATCAGTCAAAGCACAAAGTTGAAGGATGTGTTTCTGAAAATAAAATCGAGTCCAAACCTGAAGCTTTCATTTTAAATAAAGACAATTCTTTGTTAAATGTTTTAAGTGACAATGTCTCTTGTGGGGTTTTTAATTATTCTGATACAGTAGCTGCTACCTCTGATATAGTTTTGAGTGTTTCTAATATGTCTAATAAATCTTTGAATAGTTTGGTTGACAATTTGAATGTTTGTGATAAAAATGTTGAGATACCATTAGTCTCACAACCCTCAATAAGTATAGCACCCTCACTTGCCTCACAACCTAATAACATTGCATGTTTCTGTGAGACAAGCAAGGGTGTTTGTAGGGAAAACAAATCTGATAAATGCAGCACAAGTTCTAACAATAACAATCAGATTTGTTTTAATTGTGGTACTAAGGGTCATATTGCTAGAAATTGTCTTAATCAAATGTTTGTGAGTTATAATCTTCCAAGAGGAGAGAACGAGTTCAGAGGAAGGTCTTTAAATAGAAATTCCTCTAGAAGTCGCTCTAGAAATGATGATTGGGTAGATAAAAGAAATAGAAAAAGGGATATTCTTCACAGACATAAAAGGTTTTTTAATCACCTTGTCCCGAACAGTCTGCCAAAAAGGAGCATAGCCATGCCAAGGTCAAGCTCATCCCAAAGCAATAGTGGATCTTCAACCAATTCTGGTAGAAGTAACACATGCTTTAAGCAGATTGTTAAACATAAAATGACAAAGTTGAATGAATTTTTCAAAAAACCTAATTATAAATGGAAGCCCAAATCTACTCCCAATACATCATCTGTATCCTCAGAGAAGTTCATGTGCAATAAATCTGAAAAGGCATTGGGATCACCCAGGAAGATCATGACCTGGGTGCCCAAATCTAATTAAACCCGCACATTTTGCAGGGGCAGTTGCGGGGAAATGTCGTCAGACCATGGTTCGTCGACATCGGCTGTTCCCGGCACATGACAGGAGACATCACCCAGTTGAACAACATTCAATCATTTAATGGGGGATACGTCTCTTTTACGGGTGGAGATGGAGGAAAAATTACACAAAAGGGCACGGTATCAAATGGAGTTCTGAGTTTTGAAAATGTGAATTTCGCTCCAGAGCTAAAACACAGCTTGCTAAGTGTCTCACAGATCTGTGACAAGGGCTATTCTACGCATTTCACTGACAAGGAATGCATGATCTTAAAGCCAAGCTTTATCATCCCTGAAGAATGGATTCTCGTAAAGTTAAAAAGGGATGGAAATGCTTATATTATCGATATGAATAGCAATCTCCCAGAGCAAGTTACTTGTTTGTTCTCAAAGATCTCTGAGCAAGCTGCAATGTTGTGGCACCGAAGATTAGGTCACGCTAACGCCAAAAATCTCAATCGTCTTGCAAAGAATGAGATGGTCCATGGATTACCTGTCAAAGACTTTATCACGTTTGAGAAATGTGTGTCATGTGCTCAAGGAAAGCATCATCGAAAGCCACATTTTCCGAAGCAAGTTAACTCAATAAGTCAGGTTCTACAACTTCTTCACATGGATTTATTTGGTCCAGTGAATGTGCTAAGCATCAATAGAAGTTCTTACTGCTTAGTTGTGATTGATGATTTCTCTCATTTTACGTGGGTTTTCTTTCTATCCAACAAAGCTGGCGTCACTGAATTGATCAAGAGGTTCATCATACTTGTTGAGAATCAGACCAATCAAAGGGTGAAGGCACTTCGCACTGATAATGGAACAGAATTCAAGAATTCTGTTCTTAATCACTTATGCTCTGAGAAGGGGATCCTGCGTCAATTTAGTTCAGCTCACACACCTCAACAAAATGGTGTTGCTGAGAGGCGAAACAGAACACTTAAAGATGCTGCAAGGACGATGTTGTGTGACTCCAAGCTTCCTGTTTTCTTTTGGGCAGAGGCAATAAACACTGCTTATTATGTTCAGAATCGAGTGCTCATCAACGAAGCTCAAATGAAAACTCCATATGAAATTTACTATGTTCACAAACCGTCAGTCAGTCATTTTCGAGTATTTGGCTGTCCTTGCACCCTTCTTCACCTAGATGCCAATCCGAAGTTCAATGCCAAAGCTGATGACTGCTATTTTGTTGGGTATGCTGCACGTACCGCCTATAGAGTCTATAACAAGAAAACCAAACAGATTGTGGAATCCTATGACGTGCGTTGGTTGGAAGAGAATGAGACAGACACAAGAGTGGGTCCGGACTGGTTGTTTGATTACACGTCACTTTTCAAATCCTTAAATGTGTATTCAAATGATGTATCTAGATCTGATTCGCATTGGAAGAGTATCTCTGAAGATGAAGACGAAGAAGTTGTATACAAGCCTGTATCTAAACCTTCTAATTCATCGAAAGGAAAGTCTAAAGCTTCAACCGAATGGGAATCCTCTGACTCGCGCAAGGGAGAATCTTCTGCTTCATCTAAGGGGGAGCCTTCTGCTTCATCTGAGGAGGAGCCTTTTGCTGCAATTGAGGGGGAGTCTTCTGCAACATCTTCGGAAAATTCCTCTGCTACATCTCAGGGGAGGCCGTTCTTGGAACATGACAGTCCTCAATCAGACCACACTGATTCTTCTGATGCTGAATCGAGACCTCTCATATCATTAGAGAAAGAGTTCGTTCCAAATGATGCTTCCGCTGTCTCTTCAACCCTGATGGAATTACTCTTTCCTGACCTTATTGCAGATGAGTATGTTGCAGAACCATCTGGTTCTACTCAACAAGCAAATGAAGGAGGTCTTAACATTCACACTCTACCTATCTCTATCAATGACATCAGCCAAGAAATACCCTCTAGGGTTCAATGGGATCATCCGATCGAGAACGTTATCGGCCAGCTAGATAGTGGTGTTAAAACTAGAAGTCAAAGTGGAGACGTGAATACATGTCTGTATTCTTGCTTTATCTCTCAAAATGAGCCCAAGAATGTAGAAATGGCTCTAAATGAACCTAGCTGGGTGGATGCAATGCATGAAGAATTGCATCAATTTGAAAAACTCGGTGTTTGGAAGTTAGTTGAGTTACCAAAGGGCAAAAAGTCTCTTGACACACGGTGGGTCTATCGTAACAAGCAGGACGATTCAGGGGTCATTGTGCAAAACAAAGCTAGACTGGTAGTTCGCGGGTTTCGACAAGTCGAGGGTCTTGACTACACTGAGGTTTATGCTCCCGTAGCTCGCTTGGAGGTTATTCATATCTTCTTAGCGTATGCTTCTTATATGAACTTCACTGTTTTTCAAATGGATGTCAAGACTGCCTTCTTGTATGGCAAGGTGAAGGAAGAAATCTACGTTGATCAACCTCCAGGGTTTGTCGACCCGAAGTTTCCTAATCATGTTTACAAGTTGGACAAAGTGTTGTATGGGCTGCATCAAGCTCCTAGAGCATGGTATGCAACTCTAACTAAGCATTTGCTCGAACATGGTTATACACGTGGTACTATCGATCAAACATTGTTTATAAAGCATGTCGACAAGGACCAGATACTTGTTCAAATATACGTCGACGACATAATCTTTGGATCAACCAGCCAACAACTTTGCAAGGAGTTCGAAAGTGTAATGAAGAAAAGATTTGAAATGAGCTCTTTGGGAGAAATGACCATTTTTTTGGGGCTTCAGGTTAAACAGAATTCAACCGGCATCCTTCTCCATCAGGCCAAGTATGTGGAAGATATTCTTGAGAAGTTCGCACTTCATGATGCTAAATCTGCTTCAACACCGATGGCTGAACGACCTCTCCTGACTCCAGATCCAGAAGGCGAACCCGTAGATCAAACTCTTTATCGATCGATGATCGGATCCCTGATGTATCTTACTGCAAGTCGACCAGACATTATGTTTGCAGTTTGTCAATGCGCACGTTATCAGGCTAATCCTAAACTCTCTCATCTTATTGTTGTTAAAAGAATTTTTCGATATATCAAAGGAAGCCCTAAATTGGGTCTTTGGTATCCGAAGAATTCTGAATTTAATCTTTATGCTTTTACTGACATCAATTATGGAGGTTGTGAGCTTGACAGGAAATCAACTTCAGGAGGATGTCAATACCTAGGTGACAGACTAGTTTCATGGCAATGCAAGAAGCAACACACTATCTCGACTTCGACAGCAGAGGCGAAATATGTGGCAGCATCAGCTTGCTGTTCTCAAGTTATTTGGATCCAACATCAGCTGTTGGACTACGGTTTGAATTACTTAGAAACCCCTATCTATTGTGATAATGAAGCTGCCATACAAATTGTTAAGAACCCAGTCCAACACTCTAAAACCAAGCACATCGATATTAAAATTCACTTTATCAGAGACTGTTATGAACGATCTTTAATTCGAATCGAACAAGTCCACACTGATAACAATGTGGCTGACTTGTTCACAAAGCCTTTTAACAAACCTCGTTTTGATGTGCTCGTGGGATTTCTAAAAATGATACGTTTTGAGGATTAAGTTTTTTTGTTTTTTTATTCTTTATTTTTTATTTTTTTTGGTTTTATTAGTCTATATCTTGAATTTTTATTAGGTTTGTTTTCAAATTTTTGTTAGGATTGTTTAAATTTGCGCATTAGTCTATATCTTGAAATAATATGAAACCTTTGTTTTGTTATCTGATGTGTTAAGTTGTTTTTTTCGTGTATGGTGACTTGGAGAGACTGCGGGACAATACTTGGGACGAGTATGAGTAGGTGTGAATGGTAGTAGAGGCCTATACTACCGGAAGCACAGGACTCACACTTGGATCAGGGAAAGTCACAAGGTTACCAAGAAGCTAGTAATTGATTCTGTTTTTTTTTCAAGTATGTCATTACCATCGTTTCGATAATGACCAAAAAGATTGTTGATTTCCGACCCTAGTGGTCATACCGAATTGAGTCTGACTACGATGAGTATGTTGCGTGGTTCAGAGAACCAAGTTTGATGTAGCGTCCGACTTAAACCAAACGATTGAAATCAAAGCAATCAATAGAAGTATCGCGTTCGTTGAAGTTGGTAGCCAGAAACGCTACATGTTAAAGTGTGATTATATCACATTAGAACATGAAGGAAGGCATAGTCTATTTTAGAATTTAACTCTAAGAGACCTAAGTCTAAATGTGCATCACATGATGATAGGTCATAATTTGAAGTCTAGCCCGAGGTAGAGAGCAGGTGCACGATCGAGTACTGCTTACAGTCAATGAGTCTAAGAGATAGACTTGAAGGAATATAGAAGTTATAATTATTAACTAGGATGAAAAGATGACGTATGGAGTCATTATACGAGCCCTGTTTCGTTGATGATTCCGGGACGTAATCATCCTAAGGGGGAGATAATTGTAACGCCCGCAGATCCGGGCTAGTCAATTTAGAGGCAATAGGGGTCGAAAACGACTTTTTGACAAAAAGATTATTTAGAATAAATAATCTTAACCAATTTGTAGAATATGTCACAAGGTTTCCGTACATATAAAGAACGCTGAAATCCGAGTTATAACGAAGAAGTTATGACCCGTCGAAGTTTCGCGTCGGAACCGGCACGGCGCCGGGAAGCGTAAATAGTAAATTTATGATATATAGAGATTTAGCCTTAGCGCTCTAAACAAAAGTCGTAGAATATGTTAAACTAAGAACATCGATAAAAAGAACGCCCAAATCTGACTTCGTATGAAGAAGTTATGATTTTTCGAAGTTTCGGATTAGCGGTGTACAGCCCGAAATTCGAATTTTAGATCGATTGATTTTTAGCCGACACAACCTAAACAAGAATCGAAGATCTCGTTATTAGTAGCGTAACGATAAAAATACAGACGAAAATGGACATCGAATAAAGAAGTTATGAGATTTTAACGGACCAATCCTGTCCTGGCCTGTTAAAAATATAACTTTAAAAATAAAGTCAAAATTAACCAACGGAGTCTAAACGAAAGTTGTAGAGTATGTCTCCACCTACGCGTGGATATAAATAACGTCAAAAACGGAGTTCGTATGAGCGAGTTACAAATTATAGTAGTATATTTACGTATTAAAATAAAGTATAAATCATGTATACGTACACATATATATACATATGTATATGTCATTAGAAAGGTATCGACGATGCGGTTATTATAAAACTAATGTTGAGTTCTTTCGACATTAGTTTAGTACAAAGATCATTAAATCCATTTAAAATAGTATTATAGAGGGGTGTTTAGTTGTTTATATAACTAAAAGGTCATTAAGTAATTATGGAGGGTAGTTTTTGAAAATTCAATTAGTATAAATAAGAGCCTTGGGCTCTCATATTTCTTGCACCATTCTCTTGATTCAAGAGTCTTTCTCTCCTTATCCCCCGAGCATTTCGGTCCCTCGTGATTCGACTTCTCTTTCTGTAGTTTTAGTATAGTAAGGTGAGCGCTGAAGCGCTGCACGAATCTTTCTTAGAAAGATTCAGCGACGAAGTTCTGCCCCTGCAGAGCCTGACTCCTAGCTAAAATCCCCTTGAAAGTAAGTTATGTTTACCCTATTTTAAATATAGTTTATATTTAAAATTAGTATTGTTATTATAAATTTATAATAAATATTATGACTTATATAAGTGTCGTTATAATATCTTTTAACTACTCGCGGTACGGGGAATCTGGTTTAAAAGGCCGCATAGGGTTGTTGGATTTCAGAAGTGGTATACGCCAAAATGGTCCTGCCCTCCGGTGTTTTATGTCTGGCCCCTGTCTGTACATAGTAGTTGGAAAGTATTGTTTAAACGCTTATATAATAATAATAATAATAATAATAATAATAATAATAATAATAAGACTAATAATTAGTCACGGTAATATTAGACTAAAATCTAGTGGTGATAATACTAGGTTTCGTCAAAGGAAATTATTTTAAAGTAAACGAAGCGCTGTCCGAGTACCGAGTCACCACCTTCTCAGGTGAGTGCATAGTTACTTTCAGCTTACACATAGATATGAAGTATTTTATATAAATTACGTGCTGTGTGTGTATATTATCTGTATACTTGCTATCTATGCTGGATGAACGTTTTATACATGTTTTCAATGATTTAAATTGTATATGTATTTTATATCTACAAAATGTGTTGGGTAAAACATGGGTAGATGTATTAGTTGCTGTGTGATAAAATGAAATAATGAGATGCCTCGTTATAGATGTTCTTGATGATCTAGTCATCTAGCGGAGTATAGATGACGACCACGGACTATTCTAGACAGTCCAGTGGAACACTAACAGGCTCGCAACCTGTAGGTGTTTATTCGAACTTTGTGTTTAACCGAACTGTGTGTTTATTCGAACTGTGTGTTTATTCGAACTGTGTGAACTGTGTGCTCACCAGATATACTCCATCCCAATGATAGTCCTTTGACTAGGTCCCTTGTGTTAGATGTTTTAGGGACGTAATGTGAGGATAACGGGAATGGGTAATTGGGTTGATTGTTTGATGTTTAAAAATAATAATTATATTATTGTGGGTTGAAAACCCTATGTGCTCACCAGGTTTCCCAACCTGACCCACTCAGTTTATTTTTATCACAGGTGTTGATATGAAGTCACAATACACTGAGAGATTTAAAGAGATGTAGATCACTAGTGTAAATAATTGTAAGTTCTGTTTATGCTTATGTTTCTGTATTAACGATGACATCCCAAACGTTTTAAAATGAAATAAATACATTTCATCGAAAATGTTTTAATAACGTATTTACCATGTTTTTCTGGGAACAGATTCCGCAAAATTTTTATAAAATGAAGTACTCTGATTTTTATAAAGCATAAACAAAATCGGTCTTTTCTGGCCGTGAAAATGGGGATGTCACAGTTGGTATCAGAGCATTAGTTTAAGCGAACTAGGAATATGGATTCATTTCTAGAATTAAACTTAGAATGCTAAGCGATGATTGTGAGGTGTGAGCACTAGCTTATTTTAGGAATTGTGCCTAAAATGCTTTTATGTGCTAAATACTTGTGCCTGATATGCTGTTAGTTGTTCGGATCTATGGTCTGTTGCCGACCGGATCTGGAAACCTTATGTGTTTAGGATTCTAAACGTACGACTACGATATTAGAACTAGCATATAAACGTTTCGGAGTGATAAGGATGATTTAACCGTCAATCCTAAGTAAAGATCTGGATTCACCTTATTCGGTGTATAGATCAAGATGGCAAGAACCCGTAGTGGAAACGTGAATGCAAATGGGAACGGACACCAACCCCCCGTGATCGAGCAAATACCAGTTGTGGAAGCCGCTGCCGGACCAATAACGATGGCCGGAGTGCAAGCGATGATCCAGGCAATGTTGGATCGTCAAATGGAGGAAACTAGACGTTTGCTCCAGCAAAATCGTGAGGAAGCCACTATTCAGATCGAACAGCCCGAGTTGAACGAAGGGCAGACTGAGGAAGGAAACTACAGTGGGACTGTTGGTCAAGTCAACCCACCAATAGTTCGACAAAACAACCAAGATGACAAAGTCGAGAGGAATGGATGCAAGTACAAGGATTTTCTGACTTGCAAGCCATCGACTTTCACTGGAAAGGAGGATCCGATCGGGGTCATGGATTGGATCTCGGAGATGGAGTTAGCCTTCATGACATGCGGTTGCAGAGGGAAGCTACAGACCACATTTGCAGTGCGTCAGTTTCGAGGAAGTGTTGTACGTTGGTGGAATACCTTGGGGAAGACTCTGAGCCCTAATGAGCCCCTGCAACTGACATGGGCAGAATTTTTGGTGCAATTCAAACGAAAGTACTACTCAGCTCAAAACCTGCTTGAGCTAGAGAACCAGTTTCTAACCCTGAAGAAGGGAAGCATGTCAATCGATGAATACACGAACAACTTCACAGAAAAGATGGAGTTTGCCTTGCGTCTTGTTCCGGATGAGCTGACGAAAATTGACAAGTACGCAAAGGGACTTCCATGGGAGTACGCGGTGCCAGTGCGTCAGGCTCCTACTCTGGAGGCAGCTATCTGGGCTGCCAAGTCTGTGGAAGATATGATTAAGGGAAGAGCTGCCAACAAGATTGAGGTTGGCGAAAAGAGGAAGTTTGAGGAATCTACGAGGCCCAATAAGAAGATCAAGTCTGGTTCAAAGGAGTCTAGCGGAGGAGGAAACAAAGTGAAATGGTGCGAGAAGTGCAAAAAGAATCACTTTGGGAAATGTAGCGAAGAAGTGACTTGCTACAAGTGTGGGAAGACCGGACATTACGCCAACGAGTGCAAAAGGGTGTGTTATGAATGCCGTGAAGAAGGGCATGTTGCTAAGGATTGCCCGAAAAAGAAAGAGGCGGAAAAACCAAACATTCCGCCAAAACCGAAGGCAAGAGCATTCCATATGATCCTAGACGAAGCAGATGACAATGCGAGGATTCAGGAATGACGGCTTGACATCCAAGGATCGAGTTATAATGTAGCCATAGAATCATATGATGTAGCCTGTTAGAGGAATAGTCTAGGGTGAACTTGAACACCTATGTAATCGTTTCAAGAAATAATATGAAACCTTTGTTTTGTTATCTGATGTGTTAAGTTGTTTTTTTCGTGTATGGTGACTTGGAGAGACTGCGGGACAATACTTGGGACGAGTATGAGTAGGTGTGAATGGTAGTAGAGGCCTATACTACCGGAAGCACAGGACTCACACTTGGATCAGGGAAAGTCACAAGGTTACCAAGAAGCTAGTAATTGATTCTGTTTTTTTTTCAAGTATGTCATTACCATCGTTTCGATAATGACCAAAAAGATTGTTGATTTCCGACCCTAGTGGTCATACCGAATTGAGTCTGACTACGATGAGTATGTTGCGTGGTTCAGAGAACCAAGTTTGATGTAGCGTCCGACTTAAACCAAACGATTGAAATCAAAGCAATCAATAGAAGTATCGCGTTCGTTGAAGTTGGTAGCCAGAAACGCTACATGTTAAAGTGTGATTATATCACATTAGAACATGAAGGAAGGCATAGTCTATTTTAGAATTTAACTCTAAGAGACCTAAGTCTAAATGTGCATCACATGATGATAGGTCATAATTTGAAGTCTAGCCCGAGGTAGAGAGCAGGTGCACGATCGAGTACTGCTTACAGTCAATGAGTCTAAGAGATAGACTTGAAGGAATATAGAAGTTATAATTATTAACTAGGATGAAAAGATGACGTATGGAGTCATTATACGAGCCCTGTTTCGTTGATGATTCCGGGACGTAATCATCCTAAGGGGGAGATAATTGTAACGCCCGCAGATCCGGGCTAGTCAATTTAGAGGCAATAGGGGTCGAAAACGACTTTTTGACATAAAGATTATTTAGAATAAATAATCTAAACCAATTTTTAGAATATGTCACAAGGTTTCTGTACATATAAAGAACGCTGAAATCCGAGTTATAACGAAGAAGTTATGACCCGTCGAAGTTTCGCGTCGGAACCGGCACGGCGCCGGGAAGCGTAAATAGTAAATTTATGATATATAGAGATTTAGCCTTAGCGCTCTAAACAAAAGTCGTAGAATATGTTAAACTAAGAACATCGATAAAAAGAACGCCCAAATCTGACTTCGTATGAAGAAGTTATGATTTTTCGAAGTTTCGGATTAGCGGTGTACAGCCCGAAATTCGAATTTTAGATCGATTGATTTTTAGCCGACACAACCTAAACAAGAATCGAAGATCTCGTTATTAGTAGCGTAACGATAAAAATACAGACGAAAATGGACATCGAATAAAGAAGTTATGAGATTTTAACGGACCAATCCTGTCCTGGCCTGTTAAAAATATAACTTTAAAAATAAAGTCAAAATTAACCAACGGAGTCTAAACGAAAGTTGTAGAGTATGTCTCCACCTACGCGTGGATATAAATAACGTCAAAAACGGAGTTCGTATGAGCGAGTTACAAATTATAGTAGTATATTTACGTATTAAAATAAAGTATAAATCATGTATACGTACACATATATATACATATGTATATATCATTAGAAAGGTATCGACGATGCGGTTATTATAAAACTAATGTTGAGTTCTTTCGACATTAGTTTAGTACAAAGATCATTAAATCCATTTAAAATAGTATTATAGAGGGGTGTTTAGTTGTTTATATAACTAAAAGGTCATTAAGTAATTATGGAGGGTAGTTTTTGAAAATTCAATTAGTATAAATAAGAGCCTTGGGCTCTCATATTTCTTGCACCATTCTCTTGATTCAAGAGTCTTTCTCTCCTTATCCCCCGAGCATTTCGGTCCCTCGTGATTCGACTTCTCTTTCTGTAGTTTTAGTATAGTAAGGTGAGCGCTGAAGCGCTGCACGAATCTTTCTTAGAAAGATTCAGCGACGAAGTTCTGCCCCTGCAGAGCCTGACTCCTAGCTAAAATCCCCTTGAAAGTAAGTTATGTTTACCCTATTTTAAATATAGTTTATATTTAAAATTAGTATTGTTATTATAAATTTATAATAAATATTTGGGCTATTATTATGACTTATATAAGTGTCGTTATAATATCTTTTAACTACTCGCGGTACGGGGAATCTGGTTTAAAAGGCCGCATAGGGTTGTTGGATTTCAGAAGTGGTATAC
This sequence comes from Lactuca serriola, assembly GCF_051521515.1. NCBI lineage: Eukaryota > Viridiplantae > Streptophyta > Magnoliopsida > Asterales > Asteraceae > Lactuca > Lactuca serriola. The sequence continues at coordinate 320,907,210 of NC_136411.1, forward strand.
GCCAAAATGGTCCTGCCCTCCGGTGTTTTATGTCTGGCCCCTGTCTGTACATAGTAGTTGGAAAGTATTGTTTAAACGCTTATATAATAATAATAATAATAATAATAATAATAATAAGACTAATAATTAGTCACGGTAATATTAGACTAAAATCTAGTGGTGATAATACTAGGTTTCGTCAAAGGAAATTATTTTAAAGTAAACGAAGCGATGTCCGAGTACCGAGTCACCACCTTCTCAGGTGAGTGCATAGTTACTTTCAGCTTACACATAGATATGAAGTATTTTATATAAATTACGTGCTGTGTGTGTATATTATCTGTATACTTGCTATCTATGCTGGATGAACGTTTTATACATGTTTTCAATGATTTAAATTGTATATGTATTTTATATCTACAAAATGTGTTGGGTAAAACATGGGTAGATGTATTAGTTGCTGTGTGATAAAATGAAATAATGAGATGCCTCGTTATAGATGTTCTTGATGATCTAGTCATCTAGCGGAGTATAGATGACGACCACGGACTATTCTAGACAGTCCAGTGGAACACTAACAGGCTCGCAACCTGTAGGTGTTTATTCGAACTTTGTGTTTAACCGAACTGTGTGTTTATTCGAACTGTGTGTTTATTCGAACTGTGTGAACTGTGTGCTCACCAGATATACTCCATCCCAATGATAGTCCTTTGACTAGGTCCCTTGTGTTAGATGTTTTAGGGACGTAATGTGAGGATAACGGGAATGGGTAATTGGGTTGATTGTTTGATGTTTAAAAATAATAATTATATTATTGTGGGTTGAAAACCCTATGTGCTCACCAGGTTTCCCAACCTGACCCACTCAGTTTATTTTTATCACAGGTGTTGATATGAAGTCACAATACACTGAGAGATTTAAAGAGATGTAGATCACTAGTGTAAATAATTGTAAGTTCTGTTTATGCTTATGTTTCTGTATTAACGATGACATCCCAAACGTTTTAAAATGAAATAAATACGTTTCATCGAAAATGTTTTAATAACGTATTTACCATGTTTTTCTGGGAACAGATTCCGCAACATTTTTATAAAATGAAGTACTCTGATTTTTATAAAGCATAAACAAAATCGGTCTTTTCTGGCCGTGAAAATGGGGATGTCACAGTTGGTATCAGAGCATTAGTTTAAGCGAACTAGGAATATGGATTTATTTCTAGACTTAAACTTAGAATGCTAAGCGATGATTGTGAGGTGTGAGCACTAGCTTATTTTAGGAATTGTGCCTAAAATGCTTTTATGTGCTAAATACTTGTGCCTGATATGCTGTTAGTTGTTCGGATCTATGGTCTGTTGCCGACCGGATCTGGAAACCTTATGTGTTTAGGATTCTAAACGTACGACTACGATATTAGAACTAGCATATAAACGTTTCGGAGTGATAAGGATGATTTAACCGTCAATCCTAAGTAAAGATCTGGATTCACCTTATTCGGTGTATAGATCAAGATGGCAAGAACCCGTAGTGGAAACGTGAATGCAAATGGGAACGGACACCAACCCCCCGTGATCGAGCAAATACCAGTTGTGGAAGCCGCTGCCGGACCAATAACGATGGCCGGAGTGCAAGCGATGATCCAGGCAATGTTGGATCGTCAAATGGAGGAAACTAGACGTTTGCTCCAGCAAAATCGTGAGGAAGCCACTATTCAGATCGAACAGCCCGAGTTGAACGAAGGGCAGACTGAGGAAGGAAACTACAGTGGGACTGTTGGTCAAGTCAACCCACCAATAGTTCGACAAAACAACCAAGATGACAAAGTCGAGAGGAATGGATGCAAGTACAAGGATTTTCTGACTTGCAAGCCATCGACTTTCACTGGAAAGGAGGATCCGATCGGGGTCATGGATTGGATCTCGGAGATGGAGTTAGCCTTCATGACATGCGGTTGCAGAGGGAAGCTACAGACCACATTTGCAGTGCGTCAGTTTCGAGGAAGTGTTGTACGTTGGTGGAATACCTTGGGGAAGACTCTGAGCCCTAATGAGCCCCTGCAACTGACATGGGCAGAATTTTTGGTGCAATTCAAACGAAAGTACTACTCAGCTCAAAACCTGCTTGAGCTAGAGAACCAGTTTCTAACCCTGAAGAAGGGAAGCATGTCAATCGATGAATACACGAACAACTTCACAGAAAAGATGGAGTTTGCCTTGCGTCTTGTTCCGGATGAGCTGACGAAAATTGACAAGTACGCAAAGGGACTTCCATGGGAGTACGCGGTGCCAGTGCGTCAGGCTCCTACTCTGGAGGCAGCTATCTGGGCTGCCAAGTCTGTGGAAGATATGATTAAGGGAAGAGCTGCCAACAAGATTGAGGTTGGCGAAAAGAGGAAGTTTGAGGAATCTACGAGGCCCAATAAGAAGATCAAGTCTGGTTCAAAGGAGTCTAGCGGAGGAGGAAACAAAGTGAAATGGTGCGAGAAGTGCAAAAAGAATCACTTTGGGAAATGTAGCGAAGAAGTGACTTGCTACAAGTGTGGGAAGACCGGACATTACGCCAACGAGTGCAAAAGGGTGTGTTATGAATGCCGTGAAGAAGGGCATGTTGCTAAGGATTGCCCGAAAAAGAAAGAGGCGGAAAAACCAAACATTCCGCCAAAACCGAAGGCAAGAGCATTCCATATGATCCTAGACGAAGCAGATGACAATGCGAGGATTCAGGAATGACGGCTTGACATCCAAGGATCGAGTTATAATGTAGCCATAGAATCATATGATGTAGCCTGTTAGAGGAATAGTCTAGGGTGAACTTGAACACCTATGTAATCGTTTCAAGAAATAATATGAAACCTTTGTTTTGTTATCTGATGTGTTAAGTTGTTTTTTTCGTGTATGGTGACTTGGAGAGACTGCGGGACAATACTTGGGACGAGTATGAGTAGGTGTGAATGGTAGTAGAGGCCTATACTACCAGAAGCACAAGACTCACACTTGGATCAGGGAAAGTCACAAGGTTACCAAGAAGCTAGTAATTGGTTCTGTTTTTTTTTCAAGTATGTCATTACCATCGTTTCGATAATGACCAAAAAGATTGTTGATTTCCGACCCTAGTGGTCATACCGAATTGAGTCTGACTACGATGAGTATGTTGCGTGGTTCAGAGAACCAAGTTTGATGTAGCGTCCGACTTAAACCAAACGATTGAAATCAAAGCAATCAATAGAAGTATCGCGTTCGTTGAAGTTGGTAGCTAGAAACGCTACATGTTAAAGTGTGATTATATCACATTAGAACATGAAGGAAGGCATAGTCTATTTTAGAATTTAACTCTAAGAGACCTAAGTCTAAATGTGCATCACATGATGATAGGTCATAATTTGAAGTCTAGCCCGAGGTAGAGAGCAGGTGCACGATCGAGTACTGCTTACAGTCAATGAGTCTAAGAGATAGACTTGAAGGAATATAGAAGTTATAATTATTAACTAGGATGAAAAGATGACGTATGGAGTCATTATACGAGCCCTGTTTCGTTGATGATTCCGGGACGTAATCATCCTAAGGGGGAGATAATTGTAACGCCCGCAGATCCGGGCTAGTCAATTTAGAGGCAATAGGGGTCGAAAACGACTTTTTGACAAAAAGATTATTTAGAATAAATAATCTTAACCAATTTGTAGAATATGTCACAAGGTTTCCGTACATATAAAGAACGCTGAAATCCGAGTTATAACGAAGAAGTTATGACCCGTCGAAGTTTCGCGTCGGAACCGGCACGGCGCCGGGAAGCGTAAATACTAAATTTATGATATATAGAGATTTAGACTTAGCGCTCTAAACAAAAGTCATAGAATATGTTAAACTAAGAACATCGATAAAAAGAACGCCCAAATCTGACTTCGTATGAAGAAGTTATGATTTTTCGAAGTTTCGGATTAGCGGTGTACAGCCCGAAATTCGAATTTTAGATCGATTGATTTTTAGCCGACACAACCTAAACAAGAATCGAAGATCTCGTTATTAGTAGCGTAACGATAAAAATACAGACGAAAATGGACATCGAATAAAGAAGTTATGAGATTTTAACGGACCAATCCTGTCCTGGCCTGTTAAAAATATAACTTTAAAAATAAAGTCAAAATTAACCAACGGAGTCTAAACGAAAGTTGTAGAGTATGTCTCCACCTACGCGTGGATATAAATAACGTCAAAAACGGACTTCGTATGAGCGAGTTACAAATTATAGTAGTATATTTACGTATTAAAATAAAGTATAAATCATGTATACGTACACATATATATACATATGTATATATCATTAGAAAGGTATCGACGATGCGGTTATTATAAAACTAATGTTGAGTTCTTTCGACATTAGTTTAGTACAAAGATCATTAAATCCATTTAAAATAGTATTATAGAGGGGTGTTTAGTTGTTTATATAACTAAAAGGTCATTAAGTAATTATGGAGGGTAGTTTTTGAAAATTCAATTAGTATAAATAAGAGCCTTGGGCTCTCATATTTCTTGCACCATTCTCTTGATTCAAGAGTCTTTCTCTCCTTATCCCCCGAGCATTTCGGTCCCTCGTGATTCGACTTCTCTTTCTGTAGTTTTAGTATAGTAAGGTGAGCGCTGAAGCGCTGCACGAATCTTTCTTAGAAAGATTCAGCGACGAAGTTTTGCCCCTGCAGAGCCTGACTCCTAGCTAAAATCCCCTTGAAAGTAAGTTATGTTTACCCTATTTTAAATATAGTTTATATTTAAAATTAGTATTGTTATTATAAATTTATAATAAATATTTGGGCTATTATTATGACTTATATAAGTGTCGTTATAATATCTTTTAACTACTCGCGGTACGGGGAATCTGGTTTAAAGGGCCGCATAGGGTTGTTGGATTTCAGAAGTGGTATACGCCAAAATGGTCCTGCCCTCCGGTGTTTTATGTCTGGCCCCTGTCTGTACATAGTAGTTGGAAAGTATTGTTTAAACGCTTATATAATAATAATAATAATAATAATAATAATAATAATAAGACTAATAATTAGTCACGGTAATATTAGACTAAAATCTAGTGGTGATAATACTAGGTTTCGTCAAAGGAAATTATTTTAAAGTAAACGAAGCGCTGTCCGAGTACCGAGTCACCACCTTCTCAGGTGAGTGCATAGTTACTTTCAGCTTACACATAGATATGAAGTATTTTATATAAATTACGTGCTGTGTGTGTATATTATCTGTATACTTGCTATCTATGCTGGATGAACGTTTTATACATGTTTTCAATGATTTAAATTGTATATGTATTTTATATCTACAAAATGTGTTGGGTAAAACATGGGTAGATGTATTAGTTGCTGTGTGATAAAATGAAATAATGAGATGCCTCGTTATAGATGTTCTTGATGATCTAGTCATCTAGCGGAGTATAGATGACGACCACGGACTATTCTAGACAGTCCAGTGGAACACTAACAGGCTCGCAACCTGTAGGTGTTTATTCGAACTTTGTGTTTAACCGAACTGTGTGTTTATTCGAACTGTGTGTTTATTCGAACTGTGTGAACTGTGTGCTCACCAGATATACTCCATCCCAATGATAGTCCTTTGACTAGGTCCCTTGTGTTAGATGTTTTAGGGACGTAATGTGAGGATAACGGGAATGGGTAATTGGGTTGATTGTTTGATGTTTAAAAATAATAATTATATTATTGTGGGTTGAAAACCCTATGTGCTCACCAGGTTTCCCAACCTGACCCACTCAGTTTATTTTTATCACAGGTGTTGATATGAAGTCACAATACACTGAGAGATTTAAAGAGATGTAGATCACTAGTGTAAATAATTGTAAGTTCTGTTTATGCTTATGTTTCTGTATTAACGATGACATCCCAAACGTTTTAAAATGAAATAAATACGTTTCATCGAAAATGTTTTAATAACGTATTTACCATGTTTTTCTGGGAACAGATTCCGCAACATTTTTATAAAATGAAGTACTCTGATTTTTATAAAGCATAAACAAAATCGGTCTTTTCTGGCCGTGAAAATGGGGATGTCACAGTTGGTATCAGAGCATTAGTTTAAGCGAACTAGGAATATGGATTTATTTCTAGACTTAAACTTAGAATGCTAAGCGATGATTGTGAGGTGTGAGCACTAGCTTATTTTAGGAATTGTGCCTAAAATGCTTTTATGTGCTAAATACTTGTGCCTGATATGCTGTTAGTTGTTCGGATCTATGGTCTGTTGCCGACCGGATCTGGAAACCTTATGTGTTTAGGATTCTAAACGTACGACTACGATATTAAAACTAGCATATAAACGTTTCGGAGTGATAAGGATGATTTAACCGTCAATCCTAAGTAAAGATCTGGATTCACCTTATTCGGTGTATAGATCAAGATGGCAAGAACCCGTAGTGGAAACGTGAATGCAAATGGGAACGGACACCAACCCCCCGTGATCGAGCAAATACCAGTTGTGGAAGCCGCTGCCGGACCAATAACGATGGCCGGAGTGCAAGCGATGATCCAGGCAATGTTGGATCGTCAAATGGAGGAAACTAGACGTTTGCTCCAGCAAAATCGTGAGGAAGCCACTATTCAGATCGAACAGCCCGAGTTGAACGAAGGGCAGACTGAGGAAGGAAACTACAGTGGGACTGTTGGTCAAGTCAACCCACCAATAGTTCGACAAAACAACCAAGATGACAAAGTCGAGAGGAATGGATGCAAGTACAAGGATTTTCTGACTTGCAAGCCATCGACTTTCACTGGAAAGGAGGATCCGATCGGGGTCATGGATTGGATCTCGGAGATGGAGTTAGCCTTCATGACATGCGGTTGCAGAGGGAAGCTACAGACCACATTTGCAGTGCGTCAGTTTCGAGGAAGTGTTGTACGTTGGTGGAATACCTTGGGGAAGACTCTGAGCCCTAATGAGCCCCTGCAACTGACATGGGCAGAATTTTTGGTGCAATTCAAACGAAAGTACTACTCAGCTCAAAACCTGCTTGAGCTAGAGAACCAGTTTCTAACCCTGAAGAAGGGAAGCATGTCAATCGATGAATACACGAACAACTTCACAGAAAAGATGGAGTTTGCCTTGCGTCTTGTTCCGGATGAGCTGACGAAAATTGACAAGTACGCAAAGGGACTTCCATGGGAGTACGCGGTGCCAGTGCGTCAGGCTCCTACTCTGGAGGCAGCTATCTGGGCTGCCAAGTCTGTGGAAGATATGATTAAGGGAAGAGCTGCCAACAAGATTGAGGTTGGCGAAAAGAGGAAGTTTGAGGAATCTACGAGGCCCAATAAGAAGATCAAGTCTGGTTCAAAGGAGTCTAGCGGAGGAGGAAACAAAGTGAAATGGTGCGAGAAGTGCAAAAAGAATCACTTTGGGAAATGTAGCGAAGAAGTGACTTGCTACAAGTGTGGGAAGACCGGACATTACGCCAACGAGTGCAAAAGGGTGTGTTATGAATGCCGTGAAGAAGGGCATGTTGCTAAGGATTGCCCGAAAAAGAAAGAGGCGGAAAAACCAAACATTCCGCCAAAACCGAAGGCAAGAGCATTCCATATGATCCTAGACGAAGCAGATGACAATGCGAGGATTCAGGAATGACGGCTTGACATCCAAGGATCGAGTTATAATGTAGCCATAGAATCATATGATGTAGCCTGTTAGAGGAATAGTCTAGGGTGAACTTGAACACCTATGTAATCGTTTCAAGAAATAATATGAAACCTTTGTTTTGTTATCTGATGTGTTAAGTTGTTTTTTTCGTGTATGGTGACTTGGAGAGACTGCGGGACAATACTTGGGACGAGTATGAGTAGGTGTGAATGGTAGTAGAGGCCTATACTACCGGAAGCACAGGACTCACACTTGGATCAGGGAAAGTCACAAGGTTACCAAGAAGCTAGTAATTGATTCTGTTTTTTTTTCAAGTATGTCATTACCATCGTTTCGATAATGACCAAAAAGATTGTTGATTTCCGACCCTAGTGGTCATACCGAATTGAGTCTGACTACGATGAGTATGTTGCGTGGTTCAGAGAACCAAGTTTGATGTAGCGTCCGACTTAAACCAAACGATTGAAATCAAAGCAATCAATAGAAGTATCGCGTTCGTTGAAGTTGGTAGCTAGAAACGCTACATGTTAAAGTGTGATTATATCACATTAGAACATGAAGGAAGGCATAGTCTATTTTAGAATTTAACTCTAAGAGACCTAAGTCTAAATGTGCATCACATGATGATAGGTCATAATTTGAAGTCTAGCCCGAGGTAGAGAGCAGGTGCACGATCGAGTACTGCTTACAGTCAATGAGTCTAAGAGATAGACTTGAAGGAATATAGAAGTTATAATTATTAACTAGGATGAAAAGATGACGTATGGAGTCATTATACGAGCCCTGTTTCGTTGATGATTCCGGGACGTAATCATCCTAAGGGGGAGATAATTGTAACGCCCGCAGATCCGGGCTAGTCAATTTAGAGGCAATAGGGGTCGAAAACGACTTTTTGACAAAAAGATTATTTAGAATAAATAATCTTAACCAATTTGTAGAATATGTCACAAGGTTTTCGTACATATAAAGAACGCTGAAATCCGAGTTATAACGAAGAAGTTATGACCCGTCGAAGTTTCGCGTCGGAACCGGCACGGCGCCGGGAAGCGTAAATAGTAAATTTATGATATATAGAGATTTAGCCTTAGCGCTCTAAACAAAAGTCATAGAATATGTTAAACTAAGAACATCGATAAAAAGAACGCCCAAATCTGACTTCGTATGAAGAAGTTATGATTTTTCGAAGTTTCGGATTAGCGGTGTACAGCCCGAAATTCGAATTTTAGATCGATTGATTTTTAGCCGACACAACCTAAACAAGAATCGAAGATCTCGTTATTAGTAGCGTAACGATAAAAATACAGACGAAAATGGACATCGAATAAAGAAGTTATGAGATTTTAACGGACCAATCCTGTCCTGGCCTGTTAAAAATATAACTTTAAAAATAAAGTCAAAATTAACCAACGGAGTCTAAACGAAAGTTGTAGAGTATGTCTCCACCTACGCGTGGATATAAATAACGTCAAAAACGGAGTTCGTATGAGCGAGTTACAAATTATAGTAGTATATTTACGTATTAAAATAAAGTATAAATCATGTATACGTACACATATATATACATATGTATATATCATTAGAAAGGTATCGACGATGCGGTTATTATAAAACTAATGTTGAGTTCTTTCAACATTAGTTTAGTACAAAGATCATTAAATCCATTTAAAATAGTATTATAGAGGGGTGTTTAGTTGTTTATATAACTAAAAGGTCATTAAGTAATTATGGAGGGTAGTTTTTGAAAATTCAATTAGTATAAATAAGAGCCTTGGGCTCTCATATTTCTTGCACCATTCTCTTGATTCAAGAGTCTTTCTCTCCTTATCCCCCGAGCATTTCGGTCCCTCGTGATTCGACTTCTCTTTCTGTAGTTTTAGTATAGTAAGGTGAGCGCTGAAGCGCTGCACGAATCTTTCTTAGAAAGATTCAGCGACGAAGTTCTGCCCCTGCAGAGCCTGACTCCTAGCTAAAATCCCCTTGAAAGTAAGTTATGTTTACCCTATTTTAAATATAGTTTATATTTAAAATTAGTATTGTTATTATAAATTTATAATAAATATTTGGGCTATTATTATGACTTATATAAGTGTCGTTATAATATCTTTTAACTACTCGCGGTACGGGGAATCTGGTTTAAAGGGCCGCATAGGGTTGTTGGATTTCAGAAGTGGTATACGCCAAAATGGTCCTGCCCTCCGGTGTTTTATGTCTGGCCCCTGTCTGTACATAGTAGTTGGAAAGTATTGTTTAAACGCTTATATAATAATAATAATAATAATAATAATAATAATAATAATAATAATAAGACTAATAATTAGTCACGGTAATATTAGACTAAAATCTAGTGGTGATAATACTAGGTTTCGTCAAAGGAAATTATTTTAAAGTAAACGAAGCGCTGTCCGAGTACCGAGTCACCACCTTCTCAGGTGAGTGCATAGTTACTTTCAGCTTACACATAGATATGAAGTATTTTATATAAATTACGTGCTGTGTGTGTATATTATCTGTATACTTGCTATCTATGCTGGATGAACGTTTTATACATGTTTTCAATGATTTAAATTGTATATGTATTTTATATCTACAAAATGTGTTGGGTAAAACATGGGTAGATGTATTAGTTGCTGTGTGATAAAATGAAATAATGAGATGCCTCGTTATAGATGTTCTTGATGATCTAGTCATCTAGCGGAGTATAGATGACGACCACGGACTATTCTAGACAGTCCAGTGGAACACTAACAGGCTCGCAACCTGTAGGTGTTTATTCGAACTTTGTGTTTAACCGAACTGTGTGTTTATTCGAACTGTGTGTTTATTCGAACTGTGTGAACTGTGTGCTCACCAGATATACTCCATCCCAATGATAGTCCTTTGACTAGGTCCCTTGTGTTAGATGTTTTAGGGACGTAATGTGAGGATAACGGGAATGGGTAATTGGGTTGATTGTTTGATGTTTAAAAATAATAATTATATTATTGTGGGTTGAAAACCCTATGTGCTCATCAGGTTTCCCAACCTGACCCACTCAGTTTATTTTTATCACAGGTGTTGATATGAAGTCACAATACACTGAGAGATTTAAAGAGATGTAGATCACTAGTGTAAATAATTGTAAGTTCTGTTTATGCTTATGTTTCTGTATTAACGATGACATCCCAAACGTTTTAAAATGAAATAAATACGTTTCATCGAAAATGTTTTAATAACGTATTTACCATGTTTTTCTGGGAAAAGATTCCGCAACATTTTTATAAAATGAAGTACTCTGATTTTTATAAAGCATAAACAAAATCGGTCTTTTCTGGCCGTGAAAATGGGGATGTCACAGTTGGTATCAGAGCATTAGTTTAAGCGAACTAGGAATATGGATTTATTTCTAGACTTAAACTTAGAATGCTAAGCGATGATTGTGAGGTGTGAGCACTAGCTTATTTTAGGAATTGTGCCTAAAATGCTTTTATGTGCTAAATACTTGTGCCTGATATGCTGTTAGTTGTTCGGATCTATGGTCTGTTGCCGACCGGATCTGGAAACCTTATGTGTTTAGGATTCTAAACGTACGACTACGATATTAGAACTAGCATATAAACGTTTCGGAGTGATAAGGATGATTTAACCGTCAATCCTAAGTAAAGATCTGGATTCACCTTATTCGGTGTATAGATCAAGATGGCAAGAACCCGTAGTGGAAACGTGAATGCAAATGGGAACGGACACCAACCCCCCGTGATCGAGCAAATACCAGTTGTGGAAGCCGCTGCCGGACCAATAACGATGGCCGGAGTGCAAGCGATGATCCAGGCAATGTTGGATCGTCAAATGGAGGAAACTAGACGTTTGCTCCAGCAAAATCGTGAGGAAGCCACTATTCAGATCGAACAGCCCGAGTTGAACGAAGGGCAGACTGAGGAAGGAAACTACAGTGGGACTGTTGGTCAAGTCAACCCACCAATAGTTCGACAAAACAACCAAGATGACAAAGTCGAGAGGAATGGATGCAAGTACAAGGATTTTATGACTTGCAAGCCATCGACTTTCACTGGAAAGGAGGATCCGATCGGGGTCATGGATTGGATCTCGGAGATGGAGTTAGCCTTCATGACATGCGGTTGCAGAGGGAAGCTACAGACCACATTTGCAGTGCGTCAGTTTCGAGGAAGTGTTGTACGTTGGTGGAATACCTTGGGGAAGACTCTGAGCCCTAATGAGCCCCTGCAACTGACATGGGCAGAATTTTTGGTGCAATTCAAACGAAAGTACTACTCAGCTCAAAACCTGCTTGAGCTAGAGAACCAGTTTCTAACCCTGAAGAAGGGAAGCATGTCAATCGATGAATACACGAACAACTTCACAGAAAAGATGGAGTTTGCCTTGCGTCTTGTTCCGGATGAGCTGACGAAAATTGACAAGTACGCAAAGGGACTTCCATGGGAGTACGCGGTGCCAGTGCGTCAGGCTCCTACTCTGGAGGCAGCTATCTGGGCTGCCAAGTCTGTGGAAGATATGATTAAGGGAAGAGCTGCCAACAAGATTGAGGTTGGCGAAAAGAGGAAGTTTGAGGAATCTACGAGGCCCAATAAGAAGATCAAGTCTGGTTCAAAGGAGTCTAGCGGAGGAGGAAACAAAGTGAAATGGTGCGAGAAGTGCAAAAAGAATCACTTTGGGAAATGTAGCGAAGAAGTGACTTGCTACAAGTGTGGGAAGACCGGACATTACGCCAACGAGTGCAAAAGGGTGTGTTATGAATGCCGTGAAGAAGGGCATGTTGCTAAGGATTGCCCGAAAAAGAAAGAGGCGGAAAAACCAAACATTCCGCCAAAACCGAAGGCAAGAGCATTCCATATGATCCTAGACGAAGCAGATGACAATGCGAGGATTCAGGAATGACGGCTTGACATCCAAGGATCGAGTTATAATGTAGCCATAGAATCATATGATGTAGCCTGTTAGAGGAATAGTCTAGGGTGAACTTGAACACCTATGTAATCGTTTCAAGAAATAATATGAAACCTTTGTTTTGTTATCTGATGTGTTAAGTTGTTTTTTTCGTGTATGGTGACTTGGAGAGACTGCGGGACAATACTTGGGACGAGTATGAGTAGGTGTGAATGGTAGTAGAGGCCTATACTACCGGAAGCACAGGACTCACACTTGGATCAGGGAAAGTCACAAGGTTACCAAGAAGCTAGTAATTGATTCTGTTTTTTTTTTCAAGTATGTCATTACCATCGTTTCGATAATGACTAAAAATATTGTTGATTTCCGACCCTAGTGGTCATACCGAATTGAGTCTGACTACGATGAGTATGTTGCGTGGTTCAGAGAACCAAGTTTGATGTAGCGTCCGACTTAAACCAAACGATTGAAATCAAAGCAATCAATAGAAGTATCGCGTTCGTTGAAGTTGGTAGCTAGAAACGCTACATGTTAAAGTGTGATTATATCACATTAGAACATGAAGGAAGGCATAGTCTATTTTAGAATTTAACTCTAAGAGACCTAAGTCTAAATGTGCATCACATGATGATAGGTCATAATTTGAAGTCTAGCCCGAGGTAGAGAGCAGGTGCACGATCGAGTACTGCTTACAGTCAATGAGTCTAAGAGATAGACTTGAAGGAATATAGAAGTTATAATTATTAACTAGGATGAAAAGATGACGTATGGAGTCATTATACGAGCCCTGTTTCGTTGATGATTCCGGGACGTAATCATCCTAAGGGGGAGATAATTGTAACGCCCGCAGATCCGGGCTAGTCAATTTAGAGGCAATAGGGGTCGAAAACGACTTTTTGACAAAAAGATTATTTAGAATAAATAATCTTAACCAATTTGTAGAATATGTCACAAGGTTTCTGTACATATAAAGAACGCTGAAATCCGAGTTATAACGAAGAAGTTATGACCCGTCGAAGTTTCGCGTCGGAACCGGCACGGCGCCGGGAAGCGTAAATAGTAAATTTATGATATATAGAGATTTAGCCTTAGCGCTCTAAACAAAAGTCGTAGAATATGTTAAACTAAGAACATCGATAAAAAGAACGCCCAAATCTGACTTCGTATGAAGAAGTTATGATTTTTCGAAGTTTCGGATTAGCGGTGTACAGCCCGAAATTCGAATTTTAGATCGATTGATTTTTAGCCGACACAACCTAAACAAGAATCGAAGATCTCGTTATTAGTAGCATAACGATAAAAATACAGACGAAAATGGACATCGAATAAAGAAGTTATGAGATTTTAACGGACCAATCCTGTCCTGGCCTGTTAAAAATATAACTTTAAAAATAAAGTCAAAATTAACCAACGGAGTCTAAACGAAAGTTGTAGAGTATGTCTCCACCTACGCGTGGATATAAATAACGTCAAAAACGGAGTTCGTATGAGCGAGTTACAAATTATAGTAGTATATTTACGTATTAAAATAAAGTATAAATCATGTATACGTACACATATATATACATATGTATATGTCAATAGAAAGGTATCGACGATGCGGTTATTATAAAACTAATGTTGAGTTCTTTCGACATTAGTTTAGTACAAAGATCATTAAATCCATTTAAAATAGTATTATAGAGGGGTGTTTAGTTGTTTATATAACTAAAAGGTCATTAAGTAATTATGGAGGGTAGTTTTTGAAAATTCAATTAGTATAAATAAGAGCCTTGGGCTCTCATATTTCTTGCACCATTCTCTTGATTCAAGAGTCTTTCTCTCCTTATCCCCCGAGCATTTCGGTCCCTCGTGATTCGACTTCTCTTTCTGTAGTTTTAGTATAGTAAGGTGAGCGCTGAAGCGCTGCACGAATCTTTCTTAGAAAGATTCAGCGACGAAGTTTTGCCCCTGCAGAGCCTGACTCCTAGCTAAAATCCCCTTGAAAGTAAGTTATGTTTACCCTATTTTAAATATAGTTTATATTTAAAATTAGTATTGTTATTATAAATTTATAATAAATATTTGGGCTATTATTATGACTTATATAAGTGTCGTTATAATATCTTTTAACTACTCGCGGTACGGGGAATCTGGTTTAAAGGGCCGCATAGGGTTGTTGGATTTCAGAAGTGGTATACGCCAAAATGGTCCTGCCCTCCGGTGTTTTATGTCTGGCCCCTGTCTGTACATAGTAGTTGGAAAGTATTGTTTAAACGTTTATATAATAATAATAATAATAATAATAATAATAATAATAATAATAATAAGACTAATAATTAGTCACGGTAATATTAGACTAAAATCTAGTGGTGATAATACTAGGTTTCGTCAAAGGAAATTATTTTAAAGTAAACGAAGCGCTGTCCGAGTACCGAGTCACCACCTTCTCAGGTGAGTGCATAGTTACTTTCAGCTTACACATAGATATGAAGTATTTTATATAAATTACGTGCTGTGTGTGTATATTATCTGTATACTTGCTATCTATGCTGGATGAACGTTTTATACATGTTTTCAATGATTTAAATTGTATATGTATTTTATATCTACAAAATGTGTTGGGTAAAACATGGGTAGATGTATTAGTTGCTGTGTGATAAAATGAAATAATGAGATGCCTCGTTATAGATGTTCTTGATGATCTAGTCATCTAGCGGAGTATAGATGACGACCACGGACTATTCTAGACAGTCCAGTGGAACACTAACAGGCTCGCAACCTGTAGGTGTTTATTCGAACTTTGTGTTTAACCGAACTGTGTGTTTATTCGAACTGTGTGTTTATTCGAACTGTGTGAACTGTGTGCTCACCAGATATACTCCATCCCAATGATAGTCCTTTGACTAGGTCCCTTGTGTTAGATGTTTTAGGGACGTAATGTGAGGATAACGGGAATGGGTAATTGGGTTGATTGTTTGATGTTTAAAAATAATAATTATATTATTGTGGGTTGAAAACCCTATGTGCTCACCAGGTTTCCCAACCTGACCCACTCAGTTTATTTTTATCACAGGTGTTGATATGAAGTCACAATACACTGAGAGATTTAAAGAGATGTAGATCACTAGTGTAAATAATTGTAAGTTCTGTTTATGCTTATGTTTCTGTATTAACGATGACATCCCAAACGTTTTAAAATGAAATAAATACGTTTCATCGAAAATGTTTTAATAACGTATTTACCATGTTTTTCTGGGAACAGATTCCGCAACATTTTTATAAAATGAAGTACTCTGATTTTTATAAAGCATAAACAAAATCGGTCTTTTCTGGCCGTGAAAATGGGGATGTCACAGTTGGTATCAGAGCATTAGTTTAAGCGAACTAGGAATATGGATTTATTTCTAGACTTAAACTTAGAATGCTAAGCGATGATTGTGAGGTGTGAGCACTAGCTTATTTTAGGAATTGTGCCTAAAATGCTTTTATGTGCTAAATACTTGTGCCTGATATGCTGTTAGTTGTTCGGATCTATGGTCTGTTGCCGACCGGATCTGGAAACCTTATGTGTTTAGGATTCTAAACGTACGACTACGATATTAGAACTAGCATATAAACGTTTCGGAGTGATAAGGATGATTTAACCGTCAATCCTAAGTAAAGATCTGGATTCACCTTATTCGGTGTATAGATCAAGATGGCAAGAACCCGTAGTGGAAACGTGAATGCAAATGGGAACGGACACCAACCCCCCGTGATCGAGCAAATACCAGTTGTGGAAGCCGCTGCCGGACCAATAACGATGGCCGGAGTGCAAGCGATGATCCAGGCAATGTTGGATCGTCAAATGGAGGAAACTAGACGTTTGCTCCAGCAAAATCGTGAGGAAGCCACTATTCAGATCGAACAGCCCGAGTTGAACGAAGGGCAGACTGAGGAAGGAAACTACAGTGGGACTGTTGGTCAAGTCAACCCACCAATAGTTCGACAAAACAACCAAGATGACAAAGTCGAGAGGAATGGATGCAAGTACAAGGATTTTCTGACTTGGAAGCCATCGACTTTCACTGGAAAGGAGGATCCGATCGGGGTCATGGATTGGATCTCGGAGATGGAGTTAGCCTTCATGACATGCGGTTGCAGAGGGAAGCTACAGACCACATTTGCAGTGCGTCAGTTTCGAGGAAGTGTTGTACGTTGGTGGAATACCTTGGGGAAGACTCTGAGCCCTAATGAGCCCCTGCAACTGACATGGGCAGAATTTTTGGTGCAATTCAAACGAAAGTACTACTCAGCTCAAAACCTGCTTGAGCTAGAGAACCAGTTTCTAACCATGAAGAAGGGAAGCATGTCAATCGATGAATACACGAACAACTTCACAGAAAAGATGGAGTTTGCCTTGCGTCTTGTTCCGGATGAGCTGACGAAAATTGACAAGTACGCAAAGGGACTTCCATGGGAGTACGCGGTGCCAGTGCGTTAGGCTCCTACTCTGGAGGCAGCTATCTGGGCTGCCAAGTCTGTGGAAGATATGATTAAGGGAAGAGCTGCCAACAAGATTGAGGTTGGCGAAAAGAGGAAGTTTGAGGAATCTACGAGGCCCAATAAGAAGATCAAGTCTGGTTCAAAGGAGTCTAGCGGAGGAGGAAACAAAGTGAAATGGTGCGAGAAGTGCAAAAAGAATCACTTTGGGAAATGTAGCGAAGAAGTGACTTGCTACAAGTGTGGGAAGACCGGACATTACGCCAACGAGTGCAAAAGGGTGTGTTATGAATGCCGTGAAGAAGGGCATGTTGCTAAGGATTGCCCGAAAAAGAAAGAGGCGGAAAAACCAAACATTCCGCCAAAACCGAAGGCAAGAGCATTCCATATGATCCTAGACGAAGCAGATGACAATGCGAGGATTCAGGAATGACGGCTTGACATCCAAGGATCGAGTTATAATGTAGCCATAGAATCATATGATGTAGCCTGTTAGAGGAATAGTCTAGGGTGAACTTGAACACCTATGTAATCGTTTCAAGAAATAATATGAAACCTTTGTTTTGTTATCTGATGTGTTAAGTTGTTTTTTTCGTGTATGGTGACTTGGAGAGACTGCGGGACAATACTTGGGACGAGTATGAGTAGGTGTGAATGGTAGTAGAGGCCTATACTACCGGAAGCACAGGACTCACACTTGGATCAGGGAAAGTCACAAGGTTACCAAGAAGCTAGTAATTGATTCTGTTTTTTTTTCAAGTATGTCATTACCATCGTTTCGATAATGACTAAAAAGATTGTTGATTTCCGACCCTAGTGGTCATACCGAATTGAGTCTGACTACGATGAGTATGTTGCGTGGTTCAGAGAAGCAAGTTTGATGTAGCGTCCGACTTAAACCAAACGATTGAAATCAAAGCAATCAATAGAAGTATCGCGTTCGTTGAAGTTGGTAGCCAGAAACGCTACATGTTAAAGTGTGATTATATCACATTAGAACATGAAGGAAGGCATAGTCTATTTTAGAATTTAACTCTAAGAGACCTAAGTCTAAATGTGCATCACATGATGATAGGTCATAATTTGAAGTCTAGCCCGAGGTAGAGAGCAGGTGCACGGTCGAGTACTGCTTACAGTCAATGAGTCTAAGAGATAGACTTGAAGGAATATAGAAGTTATAATTATTAACTAGGATGAAAAGATGACGTATGGAGTCATTATACGAGCCCTGTTTCGTTGATGATTCCGGGACGTAATCATCCTAAGGGGGAGATAATTGTAACGCCCGCAGATCCGGGCTAGTCAATTTAGAGGCAATAGGGGTCGAAAACGACTTTTTGACAAAAAGATTATTTAGAATAAATAATCTTAACCAATTTTTAGAATATGTCACAAGGTTTCTGTACATATAAAGAACGCTGAAATCCGAGTTATAACGAAGAAGTTATGACCCGTCGAAGTTTCGCGTCGGAACCGGCACGGCGCCGGGAAGCGTAAATAGTAAATTTATGATATATAGAGATTTAGCCTTAGCGCTCTAAACAAAAGTCGTAGAATATGTTAAACTAAGAACATCGATAAAAAGAACGCCCAAATCTGACTTCGTATGAAGAAGTTATGATTTTTCGAAGTTTCGGATTAGCGGTGTACAGCCCGAAATTCGAATTTTAGATCGATTGATTTTTAGCCGACACAACCTAAACAAGAATCGAAGATCTCGTTATTAGTAGCGTAACGATAAAAATACAGACGAAAATGGACATCGAATAAAGAAGTTATGAGATTTTAACGGACCAATCCTGTCCTGGCCTGTTAAAAATATAACTTTAAAAATAAAGTCAAAATTAACCAACGGAGTCTAAACGAAAGTTGTAGAGTATGTCTCCACCTACGCGTGGATATAAATAACGTCAAAAACGGAGTTCGTATGAGCGAGTTACAAATTATAGTAGTATATTTACGTATTAAAATAAAGTATAAATCATGTATACGTACACATATATATACATATGTATATGTCATTAGAAAGGTATCGACGATGCGGTTATTATAAAACTAATGTTGAGTTCTTTCGACATTAGTTTAGTACAAAGATCATTAAATCCATTTAAAATAGTATTATAGAGGGGTGTTTAGTTGTTTATATAACTAAAAGGTCATTAAGTAATTATGGAGGGTAGTTTTTGAAAATTCAATTAGTATAAATAAGAGCCTTGGGCTCTCATATTTCTTGCACCATTCTCTTGATTCAAGAGTCTTTCTCTCCTTATCCCCCGAGCATTTCGGTCCCTCGTGATTCGACTTCTCTTTCTGTAGTTTTAGTATAGTAAGGTGAGCGCTGAAGCGCTGCACGAATCTTTCTTAGAAAGATTCAGCGACGAAGTTTTGCCCCTGCAGAGCCTGACTCCTAGCTAAAATCCCCTTGAAAGTAAGTTATGTTTACCCTATTTTAAATATAGTTTATATTTAAAATTAGTATTGTTATTATAAATTTATAATAAATATTTGGGCTATTATTATGACTTATATAAGTGTCGTTATAATATCTTTTAACTACTCGCGGTACGGGGAATCTGGTTTAAAGGGCCGCATAGGGTTGTTGGATTTCAGAAGTGGTATACGCCAAAATGGTCCTGCCCTCCGGTGTTTTATGTCTGGCCCCTGTCTGTACATAGTAGTTGGAAAGTATTGTTTAAACGCTTATATAATAATAATAATAATAATAATAATAATAATAATAATAATAAGACTAATAATTAGTCACGGTAATATTAGACTAAAATCTAGTGGTGATAATACTAGGTTTCGTCAAAGGAAATTATTTTAAAGTAAACGAAGCGCTGTCCGAGTACCGAGTCACCACCTTCTCAGGTGAGTGCATAGTTACTTTCAGCTTACACATAGATATGAAGTATTTTATATAAATTACGTGCTGTGTGTGTATATTATCTGTATACTTGCTATCTATGCTGGATGAACGTTTTATACATGTTTTCAATGATTTAAATTGTATATGTATTTTATATCTACAAAATGTGTTGGGTAAAACATGGGTAGATGTATTAGTTGCTGTGTGATAAAATGAAATAATGAGATGCCTCGTTATAGATGTTCTTGATGATCTAGTCATCTAGCGGAGTATAGATGACGACCACGGACTATTCTAGACAGTCCAGTGGAACACTAACAGGCTCGCAACCTGTAGGTGTTTATTCGAACTTTGTGTTTAACCGAACTGTGTGTTTATTCGAACTGTGTGTTTATTCGAACTGTGTGAACTGTGTGCTCACCAGATATACTCCATCCCAATGATAGTCCTTTGACTAGGTCCCTTGTGTTAGATGTTTTAGGGACGTAATGTGAGGATAACGGGAATGGGTAATTGGGTTGATTGTTTGATGTTTAAAAATAATAATTATATTATTGTGGGTTGAAAACCCTATGTGCTCACCAGGTTTCCCAACCTGACCCACTCAGTTTATTTTTATCACAGGTGTTGATATGAAGTCACAATACACTGAGAGATTTAAAGAGATGTAGATCACTAGTGTAAATAATTGTAAGTTCTGTTTATGCTTATGTTTCTGTATTAACGATGACATCCCAAACGTTTTAAAATGAAATAAATACGTTTCATCGAAAATGTTTAAATAACGTATTTACCATGTTTTTCTGGGAACAGATTCCGCAACATTTTTATAAAATGAAGTACTCTGATTTTTATAAAGCATAAACAAAATCGGTCTTTTCTGGCCGTGAAAATGGGGATGTCACAGTTGGTATCAGAGCATTAGTTTAAGCGAACTAGGAATATGGATTTATTTCTAGACTTAAACTTAGAATGCTAAGCGATGATTGTGAGGTGTGAGCACTAGCTTATTTTAGGAATTGTGCCTAAAATGCTTTTATGTGCTAAATACTTGTGCCTGATATGCTGTTAGTTGTTCGGATCTATGGTCTGTTGCCGACCGGATCTGGAAACCTTATGTGTTTAGGATTCTAAACGTACGACTACGATATTAGAACTAGCATATAAACGTTTCGGAGTGATAAGGATGATTTAACCGTCAATCCTAAGTAAAGATCTGGATTCACCTTATTCGGTGTATAGATCAAGATGGCAAGAACCCGTAGTGGAAACGTGAATGCAAATGGGAACGAACACCAACCCCCCGTGATCGAGCAAATACCAGTTGTGGAAGCCGCTGCCGGACCAATAACGATGGCCGGAGTGCAAGCGATGATCCAGGCAATGTTGGATCGTCAAATGGAGGAAACTAGACGTTTGCTCCAGCAAAATCGTGAGGAAGCCACTATTCAGATCGAACAGCCCGAGTTGAACGAAGGGCAGACTGAGGAAGGAAACTACAGTGGGACTGTTGGTCAAGTCAACCCACCAATAGTTCGACAAAACAACCAAGATGACAAAGTCGAGAGGAATGGATGCAAGTACAAGGATTTTCTGACTTGCAAGCCATCGACTTTCACTGGAAAGGAGGATCCGATCGGGGTCATGGATTGGATCTCGGAGATGGAGTTAGCCTTCATGACATGCGGTTGCAGAGGGAAGCTACAGACCACATTTGCAGTGCGTCAGTTTTGAGGAAGTGTTGTACGTTGGTGGAATACCTTGGGGAAGACTCTGAGCCCTAATGAGCCCCTGCAACTGACATGGGCAGAATTTTTGGTGCAATTCAAACGAAAGTACTACTCAGCTCAAAACCTGCTTGAGCTAGAGAACCAGTTTCTAACCCTGAAGAAGGGAAGCATGTCAATCGATGAATACACGAACAACTTCACAGAAAAGATGGAGTTTGCCTTGCGTCTTGTTCCGGATGAGCTGACGAAAATTGACAAGTACGCAAAGGGACTTCCATGGGAGTACGCGGTGCCAGTGCGTTAGGCTCCTACTCTGGAGGCAGCTATCTGGGCTGCCAAGTCTGTGGAAGATATGATTAAGGGAAGAGCTGCCAACAAGATTGAGGTTGGCGAAAAGAGGAAGTTTGAGGAATCTACGAGGCCCAATAAGAAGATCAAGTCTGGTTCAAAGGAGTCTAGCGGAGGAGGAAACAAAGTGAAATGGTGCGAGAAGTGCAAAAAGAATCACTTTGGGAAATGTAGCGAAGAAGTGACTTGCTACAAGTGTGGGAAGACCGGACATTACGCCAACGAGTGCAAAAGGGTGTGTTATGAATGCCGTGAAGAAGGGCATGTTGCTAAGGATTGCCCGAAAAAGAAAGAGGCGGAAAAACCAAACATTCCGCCAAAACCGAAGGCAAGAGCATTCCATATGATCCTAGACGAAGCAGATGACAATGCGAGGATTCAGGAATGACGGCTTGACATCCAAGGATCGAGTTATAATGTAGCCATAGAATCATATGATGTAGCCTGTTAGAGGAATAGTCTAGGGTGAACTTGAACACCTATGTAATCGTTTCAAGAAATAATATGAAACCTTTGTTTTGTTATCTGATGTGTTAAGTTGTTTTTTTCGTGTATGGTGACTTGGAGAGACTGCGGGACAATACTTGGGACGAGTATGAGTAGGTGTGAATGGTAGTAGAGGCCTATACTACCGGAAGCACAGGACTCACACTTGGATCAGGGAAAGTCACAAGGTTACCAAGAAGCTACTAATTGATTCTGTTTTTTTTTTCAAGTATGTCATTACCATCGTTTCGATAATGACTAAAAAGATTGTTGATTTCCGACCCTAGTGGTCATACCGAATTGAGTCTGACTACGATGAGTATGTTGCGTGGTTCAGAGAACCAAGTTTGATGTAGCGTCCGACTTAAACCAAACGATTGAAATCAAAGCAATCAATAGAAGTATCGCGTTCGTTGAAGTTGGTAGCCAGAAACGCTACATGTTAAAGTGTGATTATATCACATTAGAACATGAAGGAAGGCATAGTCTATTTTAGAATTTAACTCTAAGAGACCTAAGTCTAAATGTGCATCACATGATGATAGGTCATAATTTGAAGTCTAGCCCGAGGTAGAGAGCAGGTGCACGATCGAGTACTGCTTACAGTCAATGAGTCTAAGAGATAGACTTGAAGGAATATAGAAGTTATAATTATTAACTAGGATGAAAAGATGACGTATGGAGTCATTATACGAGCCCTGTTTCGTTGATGATTCCGGGACGTAATCATCCTAAGGGGGAGATAATTGTAACGCCCGCAGATCCGGGCTAGTCAATTTAGAGGCAATAGGGGTCGAAAACGACTTTTTGACAAAAAGATTATTTAGAATAAATAATCTTAACCAATTTGTAGAATATGTCACAAGGTTTCCGTACATATAAAGAACGCTGAAATCCGAGTTATAACGAAGAAGTTATGACCCGTCGAAGTTTCGCGTCGGAACCGGCACGGCGCCGGGAAGCGTAAATAGTAAATTTATGATATATAGAGATTTAGCCTTAGCGCTCTAAACAAAAGTCGTAGAATATGTTAAACTAAGAACATCGATAAAAAGAACGCCCAAATCTGACTTCGTATGAAGAAGTTATGATTTTTCGAAGTTTCGGATTAGCGGTGTACAGCCCGAAATTCGAATTTTAGATCGATTGATTTTTAGCCGACACAACCTAAACAAGAATCGAAGATCTCGTTATTAGTAGCGTAACGATAAAAATACAGACGAAAATGGACATTGAATAAAGAAGTTATGAGATTTTAACGGACCAATCCTGTCCTGGCCTGTTAAAAATATAACTTTAAAAATAAAGTCAAAATTAACCAACGGAGTCTAAACGAAAGTTGTAGAGTATGTCTCCACCTACGCGTGGATATAAATAACGTCAAAAACGGAGTTCGTATGAGCGAGTTACAAATTATAGTAGTATATTTACGTATTAAAATAAAGTATAAATCATGTATACGTACACATATATATACATATGTATATATCATTAGAAAGGTATCGACGATGCGGTTATTGTAAAAGTAATGTTGAGTTCTTTCGACATTAGTTTAGTACAAAGATCATTAAATCCATTTAAAATAGTATTATAGAGGGGTGTTTAGTTGTTTATATAACTAAAAGGTCACTAAGTAATTATGGAGGGTAGTTTTTGAAAATTCAATTAGTATAAATAAGAGCCTTGGGCTCTCATATTTCTTGCACCATTCTCTTGATTCAAGAGTCTTTCTCTCCTTATCCCCCGAGCATTTCGGTCCCTCGTGATTCGACTTCTCTTTCTGTAGTTTTAGTATAGTAAGGTGAGCGCTGAAGCGCTGCACGAATCTTTCTTAGAAAGATTCAGCGACGAAGTTCTGCCCCTGCAGAGCCTGACTCCTAGCTAAAATCCCCTTGAAAGTAAGTTATGTTTACCCTATTTTAAATATAGTTTATATTTAAAATTAGTATTGTTATTATAAATTTATAATAAATATTTGGGCTATTATTATGACTTATATAAGTGTCGTTATAATATCTTTTAACTACTCGCGGTACGGGGAATCTGGTTTAAAGGGCCGCATAGGGTTGTTGGATTTCAGAAGTGGTATACGCCAAAATGGTCCTGCCCTCCGGTGTTTTATGTCTGGCCCCTGTCTGTACATAGTAGTTGGAAAGTATTGTTTAAACGCTTATATAATAATAATAATAATAATAATAATAATAATAATAAGACTAATAATTAGTCACGGTAATATTAGACTAAAATCTAGTGGTGATAATACTAGGTTTCGTCAAAGGAAATTATTTTAAAGTAAACGAAGCGCTGTCCGAGTACCGAGTCACCACCTTCTCAGGTGAGTGCATAGTTACTTTCAGCTTACACATAGATATGAAGTATTTTATATAAATTACGTGCTGTGTGTGTATATTATCTGTATACTTGCTATCTATGCTGGATGAACGTTTTATACATGTTTTCAATGATTTAAATTGTATATGTATTTTATATCTACAAAATGTGTTGGGTAAAACATGGGTAGATGTATTAGTTGCTGTGTGATAAAATGAAATAATGAGATGCCTCGTTATAGATGTTCTTGATGATCTAGTCATCTAGCGGAGTATAGATGACGACCACGGACTATTCTAGACAGTCCAGTGGAACACTAACAGGCTCGCAACCTGTAGGTGTTTATTCGAACTTTGTGTTTAACCGAACTGTGTGTTTATTCGAACTGTGTGTTTATTCGAACTGTGTGAACTGTGTGCTCACCAGATATACTCCATCCCAATGATAGTCCTTTGACTAGGTCCCTTGTGTTAGATGTTTTAGGGACGTAATGTGAGGATAACGGGAATGGGTAATTGGGTTGATTGTTTGATGTTTAAAAATAATAATTATATTATTGTGGGTTGAAAACCCTATGTGCTCACCAGGTTTCCCAACCTGACCCACTCAGTTTATTTTTATCACAGGTGTTGATATGAAGTCACAATACACTGAGAGATTTAAAGAGATGTAGATCACTAGTGTAAATAATTGTAAGTTCTGTTTATGCTTATGTTTCTGTATTAACGATGACATCCCAAACGTTTTAAAATGAAATAAATACGTTTCATCGAAAATGTTTTAATAACGTATTTACCATGTTTTTCTGGGAACAGATTCCGCAACATTTTTATAAAATGAAGTACTCTGATTTTTATAAAGCATAAACAAAATCGGTCTTTTCTGGCCGTGAAAATGGGGATGTCACAGAATGGTTGTCTGCTCACCCGGTGTAAGGAGTACTCTGGAAGTTCTTGATGGCTGGGGCATATCAGGAAGCGGGAAACACGTTCCAGTACACCTAAAATTGAACTCATACAGATTGTCTGTAGATCTCGCTGCTCGATTTAGGTGGACAACAATATCCCTGGTTGTAGTCAATTAAATGGTCATAAGGTGATTTCACTTAAGATTTAGGAGTTATCATAATTACCAGAAATTTACAATTAGGTATATGCCCGAATCATGTCATTGGTAAAAGGTCCAAAAATGTCACAAATCCTTCGCGCTTAAGTGGACCACAATACTGGCAATCGGTCAGACGAAGATGTGAAGATAAGGGTACCGATAAGTGGAATAAGGCCGTCCAATAACTTTGATCCAAGCATCACAAAAGAAGTAGTAGTTAAAGTTTTTCTTAATTTTCTTTGATTTTAATTTTATTTTTATTTTAATTTTATTTTTATTTAATTTTTATTGTTGATTTGCAACTTCAAATTTACTTTTATTTTACTTTTATTTTTATTGTTTTATTTTAATTTGTTTTATTTTTCTAACATTTAAAATTATGGTGTGTTAGTTTTTATTTTTAAAAGGTTTTTTTTTAAATTAAATTAATCCTCAAAAGTTTTTTAAATTAACTGGCGAAAATTGGAAATACTGGGTAGCTATCAGGTAAGAGGGTAAGAAAGGTAGAAAGGTAAAAAGGTAAAAAGGGGAGTTCCCGGCCGGAATCTCCGCACTCAACAGTTTCCGGCCGCAAACTCGCTCTCAAAAGCTCTCAAGTTGCTGAAAAATTTACCTTCGATTTTCAGAAAAACAAATACATCATCGTGAAGGTAGCATCGTGTAGATCTCAAATATGTATCTTGTTTCATAGTTCACCGTCACATTGTGTGTTAAAATTAAAAAAACCGATTCGAGGAGTTTACGGCCGTAAGCATAGGCCGTAAACTCTGAAAGTTGATGATTTCGATTCGATTTTATTTTATTATGATGCTATTTATCTTTGTGTTCACGAATATATGCTTATCATTTGTTATCTCAAAGAAAATAGTCGATTTTTAGGCACTTTTCGGAGTAAATATTCATAGGCCGTAAACTCCCAGTTTATGGCCCGTGAATTCGAGTTGTTACTGCCTCGAATTGTTTGAAAGATTTCAGTGATAACTGCGCATCGATTTTTCGAAGTGTTCTTTAGGCCGTAAACTAGAGTTTACGGCCCAAGAACAAATTCTCAACTCATGTTTCTTTTGGCCGTAAACAGATTTGGTAACGATTGCGTAGTGTTTTTTTGTGATCTTTAGACCGTGAACCAAAGATTTTTCGAAGTGTTCTTTAGGCCGTAAACTAGAGTTTACGGCCCAAGAACCAAATTGTTAAAAGGTCACGTTTTTTTTAAAAAAAAAATTTAAAAGGGGAGGGCAGTAAACATAAATCATTGATAAATAAATTCTATTTTGATCATATTTTTATTGTCCTATTTTTGGTCAAAATAAGTCTTATTGTTGGTGTCGGTTTCTTACAATTGTATTTGAGTGCAGACAAATGGCAAATCTCAAGTTTGCAGACATGCACAATCTGGCAATCGTTCTTGCTGATCCACCTGTCATACATTCCGATATGCTATCAATGGTTCACAGGTTGCGTGAATGTTGTGTTGCATCAGCATTAACAGTCAATCCGGTGATATATCAGAACATTGTTCGTGAATTTTGGGAGACGGCGAGGACGCAGATGGATGATGATGGAAATTTCACGGTTGCGGCGAAGGTGCAAGGACGAGACATCGTGATCAATGAAAGCTTTGTTCGAGAGGCGTTGTTGATTGACGATCAACCTAACTATCCGACGGAGATTGGTATCGAAGATGTTCAGAGAATACTACGACGGATGAGTTATGAGGGAACCTACCCACCAACTTTGAAAAAGCTGCTCCATCCGTATTGGAGATTTCTAGCTCATGTGTTCGTGAGTTGCATATCGGGTAGAAGGTCTGGGGCTGATGAAATTTCTCAAAGTTCATTCTAGAGGAATTTGTAATAAACATCCGAGCATCTATGAGGGATACCTTTCTCCAATATCCCCGCTTCATTCAAGTGTTTGTCGATATGCAGTTTCCTGAGGTTAGAAAGGCGGGAGACACTTTGGATATGAAATCTTTGGGTCCACACACTGTGGGAATCATTAAGCAAAACAGAAGAGGAAAAGTCGTCTTCCGAGGGCGTTATCCATTGGAGAAATTTGGAAAGTTTACAGAATTAGATGAGACGCCAGTGTCATACGAATCGTCAGAACCGACTTCTTCTGAGAAAACATCTACTGAAGGTTCGACTCCAGCAAATATAGTGATAGGTGTGACTGAAGATGATGAAGATTCACCAACTACAAGAGACCAAAGTGCTTCTAGTCATGAACACAGATCGAATGAAAGACAAGATGAAAGGGAAATGGTTACCGGTGATGATGGACATGACTCATTTGAAGATCTTGATCTTACGGGATTTGATAATGATGATATCGCGGCTTCCTTAGCTAGTAGTGCCAATGTTGTGTCCAACGAGATTCTTGACACAATTTTTCAAAATGTCGATGATGGTGTTTTGCCGACAACTGAGATGAGGAAGTCAAGCGAAACTCTTACTCCAACTTCTGAGCAGATGGTGTCAACTTCGATTCCAATGGAGATAGTTGTGGGATGTTCCCCTCCCGTATCTATTTCTCCTACAACTGAACCATTTGTTAGTGTAATTCCTCCACAAGCTGACCAACCTCAATCAAAGAGGAGAAGACTTGATGCAAGACAATCCGAGCTAATTACTAGTTTGGTCAGTGGTCTTCCTACACCGCCAATTACTACTGCTACTACACGACTTTCTGCAACAAAGATGTTTACAACTGGACCTAGTTCAGTTTTTGATGTTGGCGGCCCCTCAGCTCCGCTCGGTTTTCCTGTTCCAAGATTCAATAGGGATGCTGCTTCTGAGAGGCTGGCTTTGCACATGGCAGAAGAACAGCTTCGTTCGCCCAGTCCTCAAGGAAAGAGCATTTCTATAAACAAAGGGGGTGCTCCAGATGATGATCCATCTCTTGCTAGTTTACAAAAGGAGATCTCTGTGCTAAGTCAGAAGAACATAGAACTTGACATTCAAGTAGCTGAACTTCGTGCTCAGAACATTGAGCTTCGTACTCAAGTGTCTAAGCTTCAGTCAGATAGAACTTATCTTGGTGGACAGCTGGCAGAAGTTAAAAGGGATAAGAAAGTGAAAAGTAAGCAAATTTCTGATCTTCAAGAACATTTCAATCTGCTAACTTCGAGCTACTTCGAATTGAAAAAGAAATTGGAGGATGATTTTGGTGAGAAGTATAAAACAAACATAGAAGAACAAAGAATAAATCTACATGTGCAAGCATATCTAATAGATGTGCCAACCGGTCAATCATCTGGTTCTGCTGAACGTATTGCAGTTGTTCCTCCTATGGCTTCTCATATTCAAGAGATCATTCAGAAAAATCAAGAAGATGATACTGAAAAGGGGCAGTTGTTATTCAAGAGAAATGCTACTCAGAGTGCTTCTAAAGGAGGACCTCTGATCACTGTGACTGATCTTGAAATTGTTCCGTTCAGAGATACTTTTGGGGATCGATCGGGTGTGGCTTCTTGGGGATTTCACGATCCTCTTCGACTTTGGATTATTATTCGCAAGAGTGGTAACTCAGAGTTGTATAAAGATATTCGTGCTTTTAGTTCATTGACAAGGGTTGATCTTACGGAGTTATCACAAGCTCCTTTTATCAATCTATTAAATAATCCTCAAGTTTCGCAGTTCAAATTCTTTCTGGATGAGCAAGTCAAGAAGGGTTTTCCAACAATGCCAACTGCCGAGTCAGTCATTCTAGAACATCCAGATGTGTTTGAAGCTTGTTCTGATAAACCTCTGCAGGTGGTTATGTGGCCACCCACGACTCAAGTGAAACAATTTCCCATTGTTCAAGGTTATCCAGATGGATCGCTCGGTTCTATGGAGTGCTGGGTTTATGATGAGAGTACTTGTGGTGCAGTCATTAAGCTCAAGAATGGGTGCATACGATTGTATGATCGAAGAGACCTACTGCAGTTTAGGAAGTGGGATATTCATTACCTGAGCAATTTTCAGATCAAAGTGGTTGAAGATATCTATGAGGAGGGAGCCAAGGCGTATACCAGGATGGTTGCTGAGATCTTGAGAAAGCAGATGTGGAATGGCGCTATGGGCCAAATGGATGTCATGCTGGTAAAGAAAGGAATGGGGCCGAGCTAGTCCAAACCAAGGGGGGAGATTGAAAGACCCTGTATAGTGGTTTGGTCTAGGCATAGTAGTTGATAGCAGTAGATGTGTAGCTAGAATGTTTTGTCATGAGTTTACGGTCAGAATGTGTTTACGGCCGTAAACTCCTTACGGCCGTAAACACCTTACGATTGTAAGTCAAGCCTATAAATAGGGAGTTGTGTCAGTCTTTATTTGTTGTTGATGCTTTCGTATTCTCCCAAGTTGTATCAGACGTTTTATAGCATTGAAGCGTATGCAAGCTTGGTATTTTGTTCTATATTTGCTTATTAATTCGTGTTTGCATCTGTGATTATCTTTGATCATTGGTAGATCTGTTTTTCGGGACTTTACAGGCCGGATGCCATGTCGCTCCTGAATGCCTGGAGGCGATCCTCCATTAACTCCAATATCCCTTCTTTGATCGACCCGAAAATAATAGGGGTCGACTCAAGGATGCCTCTGGTGATCTCTGACGCGAAGAACTCGCGTAGCCCCTCATCTACTAGCTCGGATCCTGATCCCGAACCCGATCCCTCTCCTGTACTGCCAACTGCTGGCCTCGAACGTAGTACCACCATTCTGCAATACATAAATAATAACCGTTAGCGATATTGATACCTCTGGAAGGATCACTCCTACTACAAGTTTCCTCGTCTTATCTTGGCCCTCCTCGGTTCGGGTACGGATCCTCTGCTTTCAGTAGTACGGGCCCATACTACCTTCCACATCTATCCGTACCTTCTCCAAGGACTGCCTTGACTCCACCAAGTCCCTTTCACTACCGTTGATCACTGCTATACTCATCCTAGGCTTACCCTAGGAAAATCTCTAACTCTACTCAACCCAGTCCTTAGCTGCTGAAGGCCTCCTTGTAATGCCAGTTAGCCATTACTTGAATACCATCACACATGGTGAGGCTCAGATAATCATTCGAGTAACAGACTCGGCTCTACAATGGTTAGACTCAGACAAGAGCTGCGCAATAGAGCCAAGTCCAGCACTCTAAGATTATCGAACCCTGAGCACATGTGACGCGGCGTATTCACCTAATGTCTAACTCCCATCACTCAAAGTCCCACGAAGCACAAAGCAAGCAACATTCAGACCACAAGAAACAATCTCAAGAAAATTCGTCCTCATAAAGAGAAACCGACTAGCATACAATGCTAAACTCATAGTATCAGGTATAACCTAAACAGGCTATCCTACTACTGTCTACTCAATTCTAGCATGCAGTTTTCATTCAATGAAGCACATAAAGCAGGCACATAAGGCATCACTCCTAGATCCTTAGTCCTAGTCTAGCATGCTGTTCTACTAAAACCGATAAACATAATATAAGCTTATATGGGTACTTTGGGGAATACTTACTTGAGCTCGGCCAGTCGCGCACATCACACATTTCGTTCCTTCTTAGAACTCTTTACTTAGCTTTTAGAAAATATTTTCTTCTTTAAAATGTTTTAATCCCTCGATTTGAGTTCAGTCACCCCCGAAGGTGTGTCCGAATCCCTCAAACCAGGGCTCTGATACCAACGTGTAACGTCCCAAAAATACGAGCCAAAAATTTCATTTTTAAACCATATACTTAGTAAAACATTAGAAATAAAACTTTCACCGATCATAACATTTCATATAAGATATCGCATGTCTGGAAAACATTTTCATAAAACATAATAAATGTCAGAGTACAAATCCCCAGGAAGATATCATAGTGCGGAATACGAGGCATGTGTGTGATGGGCCGCTACCACGCCAGCTCCTTCCCCTTCAAAGAAGAGGTACCTGAAACCAAAAATGAAAACTGTAAGCACGAAGCTTAGTGAGTTCCCCCCATAATACCTCATACCATACAAACATACAATGAATAGCTAGGAGATACGGGCCTCTCCCACACTGATGAAGATACGGGCCTCGCCCACACTCCGCTAGCTGGGAGATACGGGCCTCGCCCACACTCCACTATCTAGGAGATACTGGCCTTGCCAACACTCCACTCTCAGAGAGATACGGGCCTCGCCCACACTCAGCTGCTAACCCATAATATACAAGTGTCACACAGACAACGAGTATAGACAATTCTATCATACTGGCATATATCATAATCAACTCAACCAAGAGATACGGGCTTGGCCCACACTCTAATACTAACATCTCGTCTATACGGGTCGGCCTTGGTGCCTTAGACCCGTTACTACCGGAAGGAAACTCACCTCGAAGAGTAGCTACCGAAGGTCTGACCGTTAGACGTCTAGCTGTTGCACCGGTAATCCTCCAGCTACAAACCCATAAACATAGATTAGCCACTCATAAATACCCTTAGATCAATTGACTGACCCATCCCTGGTCCAAGGTTAACTCTTGGTCAAAGTCAACTTCTAGTTGACTGGACTCGCCGAGTCGTGGCACAGACTCGCCGAGTCCTTCTCCTACTAACCTGGTCATACTCGCCAAGGCCCTCCTTCCACTCACCGAGTCACCCTTGACTCACTACTCGGGACTATGGAACCGACTCGTGGTCCGACTCGCCGAGTCCGAGAGCAACTCGCCGAGTTCCACGAGCAGGTCCCCCACTCGCTTCCAATCCTCACTAGAACATCCGCAAGAGGATTTGAGGTTTTGGGACTACGTTACCCTGTTGACCCCTCGTGCAGATACGAAGGGTTGGACCTTCAACACTTAAATCCCTTCTTACTTAGTGAAAGTTTATATGACTCGCCGAGTTTGAAGAACAACTCGGCGAGTTCCAGGCAATCTTCATAGGATTCGTCGAGTTATTCTTCCAACTCGCCGAGTCTAAGACCATCTTCATAGAACTCGCCGAGTTCCACTTTGGGACTCACCGAGTCCCTACGACCCACTCCCCATACAGACCAAAACTGAGACATCCAATGCTTCTAACCCATAGATCTAAGCTCCTAGGGCATGCTTATCATGTAAAGTTGCAAACTTTACATGCATACATGGCCTATGAGCTCAAGAAGGCAAATCCAAGCTTCTTAAGGGGTCATACACTCAATAGGGACCTCAATAACCCCAACCACAGAGACTTTATACTTCTAGGATGTCCATAAGGTCCCAATCTGAAGTCCTTTCAAAACTTAAAGCATAAATACATGGAATTTAAAGTTTTAGGGCTTGAAACCACTAATTTGGGACAAAAAGGGGATCTAATGAACTAATGATCAAGGTAAGAACTTTTCTACCTTAATGGAAGCTTCTCACAGTGTAGATCCCGGATCTACCTCCCCTCCTTGCACACTTCAACCTCTTCTTCCTTTCTCTAAGCTCCAATCCTTCTCCACAAGGCCAAAAATCACTCTTAAGAACAATATGGGGCTAGGGTTTCTCTCTACAGCTCTCTGGAAGTGTTAGGGACTGAAGAGGCCAAGTTAGAGCATTTAAATAGGGTGCAAACGCCCGGATTAGGGTTTTTGTCCAAACAGGGTCTACTCGCCGAGTCCGGGGACCGACTCGCCGAGTACAAAGTTCAAACCCCGCGCCTTATCCCGCTCCTACTCGGTGAGTTGGTCCTTCAACTCGCCGAGTCCAAGGCAAAAATGCATAAAATTAAAATATTAGCCCCAAGAAATACGTACCAGGAACCAGGTGCTACAGGTTACATTTGAAAAAAAGCTCATTCAGACTATCATAATAAGATTCAATAGACTCTCCTTCTTTTTGTTTGAACTCTCCTAATTCAAACAGAAATTGTTTGACTGCACTGATCTTCTTTTTTTCACTTCCTTGATACTTTCCCTTCAAAGTATCCTAAATCTCTTTTGCAGTCTTACAGTCGCACACATAATTGTACACAACTGGAGGAAGAGCACCTCTGAGTTTACGCATACACTTCTTTTCATTCTTCAACAATATCTGAGACTGTTCACTGACATTTTGATTGTTCGAAAAAGTTGCAATACTCTGAACAACAATAGGAGGACGAACGTCACCGATAATACAATTCCAAAGTTCATCAATTCCGTTCAAATAATCCTCTATTCGATCAGCCATTGATCGTAGAACTCAGGAATTAACATCGGAATCTTCGTTGATGAACCAAAGAGATGAGAGTAAGAAGTCATTGTGTTCATATTAAAGTTCACCATTGTTGTACGAAATTTTTTGAGAAAAGTGATGGGTTTTGAGCATTATAACACTTCCTAAGTGTACATGCAACCCTAATAACCTTGGATCTATGCTTGTCTAATTATCATGCAAAGTTGAATTCCAAGGTTATATTCTTATCTAGCATACATGGGGAACCTTTTTATCTTGAATGAAAGATAGAATAACGTACCTTGTTGTTGATTATGATCCTTGAAACCTTGTGAGCCTAGCACCCCAAGTGTGATGCCTCAAATGCTTCACAAAACACCAAATGCAAAGAAGTAAACTTTGAGAGAATCTTACACTTGCAAAATCAGCTCTAACCCTCTTGTTTCTAAGTGTTTCCGATTTTGGGGAGAACACCTTTGTTTATATAGTGTGTTGCATTAGGTAAACCCTAATGTAACATGACTCTTCATTTCATGATCCATGGGTTAACTCCATGGAGCATCCTATGGGTGGAACCCAACTTGATAATTCATGGAGCCTCTTAGCCCACTATATAAGATATGGAAGATTTACATAATCTACCCATATATTTAATTAGTTATCTTTTGATCACTTAATTAATTCTAAATTAATTCTTGATCAAACTAATTAAATAATATTATCAATATATTATAACTTATAATATATTAATAAACCATAAGTGTTATTTCTCTCATTTTAGTTTATCCAATTGCATGGTGCCATGCAACCCAAATGGACCATGCTGGTTCGGGTCAAGTAGATACCAGAAATAGTTATGGACTTAGACACCTTATCCAACAGTCTCCCACTTGGATAAGTCTAATAACTATAACTGCAATACTTCAGGAACCGATCGGCAATCGTAGCTCTTTCAAGGTCTCTCGGAACTGAGAAGATGTTGATACGCCATTTAAGATAAGTGATCATATAATCCTCTGTTCTAGATATCAGCCGGACAAATACATGTAACAATGTCTTACTTATTGTCCTACAATTTGTTTCCCGATTTCCGATTTGTTTGACAAAGAACTTAATTGAACACATCAACTTAGTTCTGACCGGGCCTGGTACATAGGTCAAAACAAAATCATCGAGGGGCCCAGATATCAGCTTCTAATCCAAGAAGGAACAGATAAAATTCGACTCATATGTTTGTTCTACTACTCATTGAATTATACAAAGAGCACGTTTTATAACATCGAGTTACCAATACGTTTTCGTACAATCAATGCATAACCAACTCATAGGCACAAATCATATCTCTAGGTTTGAAGACTTATATGATATTACCATTTCATGATCACTCGAGTTAAATTCTATGAAGTGATTCCAGTGAGCGTGGGTTGAGTCCAATGCTCAGAACTTATGAGCACTCATGAGTGTTGTAGCCATGTCCAACAACTTAGACCTCTGCAACCAATCATGACAGTCTTGATTCATTCCTACTTCCGACATTTGACCAAATGTGGAGGTTCGAATAATATGATATCCCAAACATTATTATTCTGGAGGTCAAAATATGCTAAAGAAATATAGTAAACGATCGACAAGAGATAGCAACACTTTACTCATAAATAAAACACCTTTTATTCATCATCTAATGTAAATTATACTTTAAAATTTTCAAGGTTATCTAACTACTAAATCTAATATCATCCTTCAGCTCTATGCTCCGAGCATGCTGGAGATGCTTAACCCGAGTCAGTCCCTTTGTGAGGGGATCTGTTGGATT
The DNA here is from genome assembly GCF_051521515.1 of Lactuca serriola. NCBI lineage: Eukaryota > Viridiplantae > Streptophyta > Magnoliopsida > Asterales > Asteraceae > Lactuca > Lactuca serriola. The sequence continues at coordinate 320,942,993 of NC_136411.1, forward strand.
CTCATCTGATGATACCCTCTTCGCCACGAGGAGTCCTTCTTCTATTGATGTCCGATGAAATGGTATTTTCTGTCGATGTGTCTGGATCTCCCGTGATCCCTTGGTTGCTTGGCTAAGGCAACTGCACTTTCACTATCATAGAAAATTTCCATTGGCTCCTTAATAGCCGGTACAACTCCAAGGTCTCTAATGAAGTTCTTCAGCCATATCGCCTCCTTTGCTGCCTCGCTCGCTGCTATATACTCTGATTCGCAAGTTGAATCAGCCACTGTTTCTTGCTTGGAACTCTTCAAAGAAATTGCTCCTCCATTTAAGGTAAAGAACCAGCCTGACTAAGAGTGGAAATTATCCATATCAGTCTGAAAGCTAGCATCACTATACCCTACAACTCTCAAGTCATCACTCCCACCGAGGGTAAGGACCCAGTCCTTAGTCCTCCGTAGATACTTGAGGATATTCTTTACCGCATTCTGGTGTGCCTTGCCAGGGTTCCCTTGATACCTACTAACCATGCTCAAAGCAAAGGCTACATCAGGTCGAGTACACGTCATAGCATACATGATCGATCCTACAGCCGAAGCATAAGGTATTCGACTCACTTCTGCTATCTCAGCCTTAGTACTCAGGCTTTGTGTCTTACTCAATCTGACATTACTCTGGATGGGTAACTCTCCTTTCTTGGAGTCCTACATGCCGAATCTCTTCAGCACCTTATCCAAGTAAGTACTCTGACTAAGTCTAATTAGTCTTTTCCTCCGGTCTCTCAAGATCCTTATCCTTAGAATATAGGCAGCTTCCCCTAGGTCCTTCATAGAGAAACACTTCCCAAGCTAGGACTTAACTTCCTTCCGAGTTGGGATGTCATTTCCTATGGGTAGTATGTCATCCACATACAATACCAAAAAGCTAACTATACTCCCACTAACCTTCAAATATACACAAGATTCATCTTCACTCCTAGAAAAGCCAAATTCTTTGACTTTCTAATCAAAGCAATGATTCCATCTGCGAGATGCTTTCTTTAATCCATAAATGGATTTCTCAAGCTTACACACTCTATTAGGTTACTCTGTATTGACAAAACCCTCTGGCTGACTCATGCAAACATCCTCAGCCAACTTTCCATTAAGGAAAGCGTTTTTGACATCCATTTGCCATATTTCATAGTCATGAAATGTGGCTATGGCTAATAGAACCCTAATAGACTTAATCTTGGCCACTGGAGAAAAGGTCTCATCATAATCAACTCCCGGAGTTTGTGAGAAACCCTTCGCAACCAGTCATGCCTTATAAGTATGTACATTACCATCTATGTCGGTCTTCTTCTTGAAGATCCATTTGCACCCTACAGTTTTACGAACTGGTACATTCTCAACCAAGTTCCAAACATGATTGTCATACATGGACTGTATCTCGCTGTCAATTGCCTCTTTCCACTTAGCTGACTTAGGGCCTGCCATGGCTTCCGCGTAACTGTTAGGTTCATCCAGACCTATCAGTGTCTCATCACTGATAAGTGTTTCACCTTCCGCAGTCATATGGAATCCATAGTAATGCTCAGGTGCATTCCTAACCCTTGTGGAACGCCATAGAGGTATAGACTTGTCAATTGGCTCAACAAGAGTTTCCTCCTCAAGTTAAGTGCTAGGGTTTGAAGTTCCTTCACCACTTGACTCTTGAATTTTTTCAAGGTCAACTTGCCTCCCACTGTGTCCTTGGCTTATGAACTCTCTCTCTCTCTCTCTCTCTCTCTCTCTCTCTCAAAAGACAGCCCTCCTAGCTACAATGACCACATTTTCACTAGGTCTGTAGAAGAGGTAACCATAGGATTGTTGTGGGTAGCCGATGAAAATACACCTCTCGCTTCAAGGTTCGAGCTTATAATGAGTCTCGCATCTCACGAAAGCCTCGCAACCCGAAATCTTGATGTGGTCTAGTTTGGGTACTTTACCAGTCCACATCTCATGAGGAGTTTTGGCAACTTTCTTTGTAGGGACCAGATTAAGGATATGGGCGACAGTCTCTAAGGCATACCCCCAAAATGAGATTGGCAGCGAAGCTCGATTCATCATGGAACAAACCATATCCAACAAGGTTCAATTACGCCTCTCAGCTACACCATTCAATTGTGGTGTCCTGGGAGGTGTCAATTGTCAGACAATTCCACATTCCCTAAGATAGTCAAGGAACTCTGAACTAGGATACTCACCACCTCAATCGGATCGAAGCATCTTAATGTTCCTGCCCAATTGATTCTCAACTTCCTGTTTAAATTCTTTAAACCTCTCAAAAGTATCTGACTTATGCTTGATTAAGTAGACATATCCATATCTACTATACTCATCAGTAAAAGTCAAATAATAACGATTAGCATCTCTTGTGGCATGTTTGAAAGGCCCACACACATCCGTGTGTAAAAGATCCAACAAACCTTCACCCCTCTCACAAGAACCCGTGAAGGGTGACTTTGTCATTTTTCGAAGTAAGCATGACTTGCAATTATCATCTGACTTTAGGTCAAATGAATCCAAGACTCCATCCTTTTTGAGTTGGCCTATGCATTTCTTGCTTATATGTCCAAGATGACAGTGCCATAATGATGCTTTATCCAAGTTATTATCATTAACAGAATCAATACACAATACATTATTTCCTAAGTTATCAACCACAGATATAGATACAGTTTCATACACACCATCACAAGGTAATGCTTTAAAATAAAGAGCATTATTAAAGAAAGCATTAATCGAACCAACTTCATTATCAAATGAAAAGGTGAAACCTTGTTTATACAATGCATGAAAGGAAATAATATTTCTTTCCATTTCTGGCGAATAACAACATTTATTCAAATCTAAACTAAACCCACCACTTAGCGATAAAGTATAAACTCCAATCTTAGTGACAGGTAAAGCTTTCCTATTCCCCATGATTAAGTTTATTCTTCCATGCTCCACATTCTCACTTCTTCTTAGTCCCTGCAAATCAGAACATAGATGAATACCACAACCGGTATCAAGGACCCAAGAGTTAGAATGGGGTGAGTTATTAGATAAGATAGTGTAAATACCTGCATGGTTGGGTTTAACTTTTCCATCCTTCACATCTTGCTAGTACTTTGGGCAGTACCACTTCCAATGTGACTTTTCATGGCAATAAAAGCATTCAGCCTCTTTTGGGTCAGAAGAAGGAGTGACTAAACCTTTCTTGGTTCCACTTGAAGAAGAGCAATCAAGGGTCCTAGCCTTGGTACCCTTCGTAGAGCTCCTCCTCTTCTTCCCTCGACCTTTCCCGATTGCCAAAACCGGGGCGGAGTTTGGAGTAGGAGTGTTAACAACCGACTTACCCTTAAGACCTATTTTTGCGGTCTTGAGGAGTCCCTGAAGTTTGTTGAGTGTGACCTCTTCCTTATTCATGTGATATGTCATGCGAAATTGATCATAGCACGATGGTAAGGAGTGCAAAATGATATATGTTGCAAGCTCCTCAGGGAAGTTCACATTAAGCTTCGGCAACCGATCCACATACCTTTGCATTTTCTGCATGTGGTTCATGACGGATTCCCCGTCCTTCTTCATGGTTGTTATGATGGAGCAGATGATTTCATACCTCTCTTGTCGTGCACTTTGATGGTATATTTCCATCAGATCTTGGTGCATTTCAAAAGGGTAGAAGTCCTCATAGGACTTTTGGAGTTCTGCTGTCATGGTGGCCAACATGATGCATGCCACTTTGGTAGCATCCCTTTCATGTGCCCGAAACTCAGCGATCTCCTGGGGAGTTGCAGTGGTCTCATCAATCTCCTTAAGCTCCTTGTCGAGGACATATTCTTTGTCCTCATAGCAGGTAATCATCCTGATGTTTCTGATCCATTCATTGAAGTTGGATTCATCAAAGGTGACTTTTCCACACAAGTTCATAAGGGTAAAGGAGCCATTAGGATTAGAGCCAGAAGCAGCATTGTTTGAAGACATCTGAAAGAAGAGAACAAGATTAGTTTAGATATTAAGAGAGTCCTTAATAAAACAACCAAATGTAATATTAAGGCTAGGATCCAATCACAATATATTATAACTTAGAAGAGGTATGTCGTAATCCAAGCTATAACATATTTGAAAGGTAGATGAATGACGATTCACCAATTTCCACCATGAAAACCGAAATGTAAATATTTGGTTTTTTTTAATTGGTTCTTCAGAAATTCCTAGATTCTTTTGAGATTCAACGAACTTCTCAAAGGTATGTTTCAGTCTCGAGTGTGCCCTCCACGTTTTGTGACTGGGATACCGAGGATCACAAAACGAGGTGTGAAGTAACCATGCAAATCACTTGGTACCCTTAATGTTTATTACTCAATCAATGTGCCGGTAAACCACACACGCTCCACCGATACTATGATAAACCTTAAGTCACCCTTTACCTACCTTGTTAAGTCCAACTTAGTGTGCCGGTTAACCACACACGCTCCACCAACGACTTAAACAAAGTGTAAAGTGTAATTTCATGGATTAGCACCTTATTCACATTTTTCCTAAAGTAACTAAGATTGGGAATTTAATAAAATCATTTAGTTACTTTATAATATTCATCATACTTTTAATGATAATTTATAAGTCCTTGTCCTACCCGTTCGGCTAATGACCCTCAACCGATCAAGGAAGCGGTGGGTGAGAGTAGACACCCATTAAGTTGCCATTTTATAGGAAACAACCTTATACCCCCCTTATAGACCCGCTTCGTGAATGAGGCGTACTAACGGTAAGACGACTTGATCTTATACATATATATATTATTAATGTATAATATTATAAAGTATAAGGGTTAATTTTTAACTTTTAAAAATCTAAGGGTTGGAACTAAAGTTTATTAAGTGACTTTACTTGTTCCAAAACTTGAGGGCAAGTTTTGTAACTTTACAAAACCTTTCATATTCATAACTTATGAGTTATTAAAATGAAGACTCTTCATTTTATAAATTATGTGTTCTTTTAATGGCTTTTTAACACAAAGAGACTTTTGGTTATCCATAACTTGAGGACAAGTTATGGACTCCATTAAAACACATAAAGATCATGAATTAATCATATAAACAAGTAACTCCTATGATCTATAAAGAACTCATAAGAACATGAATGTTCATATTAACATTTCAAGAACATATGAACACATATAATCATGAAAAACTGATATTAGCCATTGTAAATGGATTAGAACAACCACACCATCTAAAACAAGTTTTATAACACCAAAACAGTTTAGGGTAATGTTTCTAGTCCATTTCCAGCAGCACAAATTGAAATTATGAAAACTGCAGCCTCTACTCGTTGAGTGCAAGAACAGACTCGACGAGTAGCTTGCATTTGTTCATGGACTCGTCGAGTCCCCCCATGGACTCGGCGAGTTCATACGATTAGAAGACGAAAAACGATTTTTTCAAGAAGTTTGCAAAAAAATCAACAAACAAGCCTAGGATCTGATACCACTGATAGGTTTTGAGCATTCTAACACTTCCCAAGTGTACATGCAACCCTAATAACCTTGGATCTATGTTTGTCTAATTATCATGCAAAGTTGAATTCCAAGGTTATATTCCTATCTAGCATACATGGGGAACCTTTTTATCTTAAATGAAAGATAGAATAACATACCTTGTTGTTGATTATGATCCTTGAAACCTTGTGAGCCTAGAACCCCAAGTGTGATGCCTCAAATGCTTCACACAACACCAAATGCAAAGATGTAAACTTTGAGAGAATCTTACACTTGCAAAATCGGCTCTAGCCCTCTTGTTTCTAAGTGATTCCGATTTTAGGAGAACACCTTTGTTTATATAGTGTGTTGCATTAGGTAAACCCTAATGTAACATTACTCTTCATTTCATGATCCATGGGTTAACTCCATGGAGCATCCTATGGGTGGAACCCAACTTGATAACCCATGGAGCCTCTTAGCCCACTATATAAGATATGGAAGATTTACATAATCTACCCATATATTTAATTAGTTATCTTTTGATCACTTAATTAATTCTAAATTAATTCTTGATCAAACTAATTAAATAATATTATTAATATATTAGAACTTATAATATATTAATAAACCACAAGTGTTATTTCTCTCATTTTAGCTTATCCAATTTCATGGTGCCATCCAACCTAAATGGACCATGTCGGGTCGGGTCAAGTAGATACCAAAAATAGTTATGGAATTAGACACCTTATCCAACAAAAACTTCAAATCAAATTGAGATCAAACAACTAAAACACTTATAATTCAACTATCAAACACTCGATTTTACAACTAGAGTGCAAAATTGAATCACAACAGATGATCTAGATTGATTTTCTAAAACAAAAGAGCGGAAAATTGAGATCTAAAATGAGAGTAAAAACTTTTGCAAAAACTCAAAAAAAAAGATCAATTCTATATGAATCCTGCTCTGATACCAAATGTAGTTATAATGAAATTGAGTATGAATTATGAGATCAGAGTAATGTAAGAATGATGAACACGAGATCTAAATAAAGTCTGTTTAGCTGAATTATGCTTTTAGTATGTACAGAGAGTTTTAGACAAAAAATAACGAAAGTTCTTATCTATCTGTAGCACACATCCCATATTTATAGAGATCATGAAAGCACATAAAAAATATAAGGGACTAAACACTTAAAACTTTGATACATAAAGTGCCGTTAGAATAAAATAACAAACTATCAAATCTATCCATGACCTTCGACACCTGACGAAACTATTCAATATCTACAAGATCTAGATCTTTTAGAGTTAGGGTTTGAGCTAAATATCTTGAGGAAGGGTATTAACGGGTATAGTTGGAAACTTTTCCCTTCTAAGGACATTTCCAGCCTATACTTAATGTATGGAGCTTAGATCTGAAGATTAATGACTTAATCCATTAAGAAAGCTTAACACACTGAAGAACTCGACGAGTTGGGTAAAAGTTTCCCAATTCTGTAAAAAGAAGGACTCGCCGAATTCTAGGCAGATTCGACGAGCTGAGTGGGAAAGTCCCAATTCTCTTGATAGGAGGAACTCGATGAGTTAGATCGCGATTTCAGAGTTTTCTGATTTATGGAAATCGGCGAATTGATGGGCCAACTCGGCGAGTTGAGTCAGCCCAAAATGTTGACTTTGATTAGGGTGTTGACTTTGACTTTGACTAAAGTTGACCCTTAAGAGGTTATGAGTATAAAAGGGGTATTTAAAGGAAGTCTTTTATGTGTAGAAGTTTGAGTGGATTGATTTTAGAGTTGAGGGCGGTTTAGCTACTTACAACATTTGAGTTCAGTTTTCTCCTGTAGGAATGGGTCGAAGGCACCAATGCCGGCCCGTTTATATATTTTAGTATATTCCGGACTAAGGTTAGACGTCAGGTGGTGCCCGATGTAGGTGTATATGTTTCCGGAATCTGGTCTGATGTCGGGGAAAGCCCAAGGAATGTTTCTATGCTTGATGTCATCGTGATTCTTGCATGTGCTGGTTTTATGTGTTTCAAAACTTCGGTCCGATGCCGGGGAAAGCCCAAGGAATGTTTATATGTTTCGGATTTTGGTCCGATGTCGGGCGGGGCCGAGGAATGTTTATATGTTTATGTTATGTTTTTATTTATGTGTATTTGTTGATATGTTATATGTATACCGAGCTTTGATCGATGTCGGGCGGGGCCCGATGCTAGATTTCAGTCTGATGCAGGGCAAGGCCCGATACCAGACTTCGGTCTGATGCTGGGAAGGGCCTGATGTAGCGGGCAAGGCTCATGTTATGTTAGTATGTGATTATGTGTATGGTATTTGGTAGTTTGGGGGGACCCACAAAGCTTCGTGTTTATGGTTTATAGTTTTGGTTTCAGGTACTTCCAGTAGCAAGAGGAGGAGCTCAGGATGACTACAACGCACACACCATTTGTTTAGCTTGGGATGTTTTTACTCTGATATGTTTAACATATGTTTATGATATTTTGAGATACATGACTTAAGATTTTATGTGATGAATTGTTAACTATGGTATTATTAATGATGTAAAACGAAATTTTTGGACAGTATTTTAGGATGTTTCAAGTTAGTATTAGAGCCTTGGTTTGAGGGATTCGGGCACACTATCAGGTGTTTCTAAACTCAAACTGAGGACTTGATAGAATTTTTTCAAAGGAACAACCATTTTTACAAAAAATTATTTTGAAAAGAGAAAATGGTGTGGTGCATGCAATTAGCCAAGCTCAAGTAAGTTCTCCTAAATTATCCATACAAGTTGTTATGTGATGAGTACAAGGACTACATGCTAGATTAGGTCTAACGATCTAGGAATGATGCCTTGTATGCATGTATATGTGTATGAGAACAGCATGCTAGTTTAGGGCTAAGGATATAGGAAGGATGCCTTATATGCCTGATATATGAGCTTATTAAACTGTATGCTGGTACTGATTAGTCAGTAATATGATGCCCTGAGTAGGATATGCTTGATTATGGACACTCAATGCTTGAGTGCTGCTTGCTCTATGCTTTTTAGGAGTCCTAGTTGTCTTTAACTAACTAGTAAACGAATACGTTAAGTTACATATTACGAGGACTAAATCATTTCAGAAGGTTAAGTCTAGCTCTATTTCGTAGCTCTTTTTTGATTCTAACTGTTTTAGGTTAGGACCTCTTATTCGAAGAATTATCTGGTTTTAGTGATATGTAATGGTATTCGTGAGCTTGTTAGGGGGAGATAGCAGGGATTGCTTATGCAGCTGATGGCGGAGAGTAGGTTAGAGATTATCGTAGGGCAAGCCTAGGATGAGATTAGCACAAGAAGAAGTAGTAATAGAAGGGACTTCATGGAGTCAAGGCAGTTCTTGAGGAAAGTACTGATAGATGTGGAAGGTAGTATGGGCCCTTACTATTGAAAGAAGAGGATCCGTACTCGAATCAAGGAAGGTTGAGATGAACCTAAGGAACTTGTAGTATGTGAGATCCCTCGAGTTATGATAAGTATTATGATGGTGTATTTTAAATATGATGACACTATGCACTAGGCCAGTTGGCAACTCTGGCGCAGGTGAGAGATTAGGCTCAGGCTCTCGAGCGGGGCAACTCGATGAGTAGATGAGAGAGTTCATTTCATCTGAGGCCACACACAGTATTTTGGACCAGACTCTTGTGATCTTTGATATGGTCAAGGAGGGCATCTTCGAGATACTTGATGAGAGGTTGGGTGCATTCCGAACCAAGATGGTGGCCACGTTAGGGGCACACACAATGACATTTAGGGAGTTCCGAGCTTGTGGAGCCCTAGAATATCTTGGGGCTCGGGACCCCATTGCTAGTAGCAAATGGTTGGCTGATGTCGCTAATGCCTTCCGTACGATTCGATGTCCCAAAGGGGAGAATGTTCGGCTTGCTTCCTGTCTTCTAAAGGACAGAGCACATGACTGGTGGGAGGAGGTCGGACATGCCATTGGAGATGATGCATCTTTAGATGCGATGAACCAGAGTGACTTCTCGACCAGGTTCAGGGCTGAGTTTGCACCTGTGATTGAGGTGCAATAGCTTGCTAGGGAGTTCCAGGATCTCCATCAGACGACGGAGACGGTGACTGAGATCACCGTCATGTTCTGGGAGAGGGCCCTTCTAATTCCGCAGTACGTGGCGGACAAGGAGATGAAAAAGCCCGATACCATGACATGATGCAGAGTGATATCCGCCAGTTTTGAGCCGATCTAGCTGCAAGATGCTGGAATATATGATTATGAGGGATATATATATATATATATATATATATATATATATATATATAGAGAGAGAGAGAGAGAGAGAGAGACTTGGATTTGGAGATGGAGAAGAAGAGGAAACCAGAGGGGGTTCAGTCAGGGAGTGCGGGCAAGAAGCCCAAGGTACAAGATCACCGATCGAGGAGCCAGCAGGGCCGCAACCGCTAAGGAAAATGCGACAAGTTGCACGAGGGGACGTGCAAGGCAGGTAGTTCGTGCTGCTTCAAGTGCGGCCGAACTGGTCATGTTAGCAGAGATTGTACTGCCACCACCACCACGACAGTATCAGATCATATTTGCTTCCAGTGCAATCAGAGAGGACACAAGCAGTCCCAGTACCCGAGTTTAGCAGCAGTAGGACAGGTGGTGGCACTTGCTCCTGCAACATTGAGGATTACCGATAGCTGTCAGGGCGAGTCAGAGGCGACTGTGGTGAAGAGCAGAGTCTTCTAGTTGACAGCAGAGTAGGCACATGTAGCTCCCGATGTGGTGACGGTTATGTATCTTCTCATTTTATATTTAGTTATATTGATTATTTCTTATGCTATGTGTTTCATTATAGGATCGTTCCTTGTGAACAATATGTCTGCTCTAGTATTATTTGATTTGGGGGATACCTGATCCTTTGTGTTGCTAGCGCTCAGCAAGCGGTTTGTGGGAGCTCCAGGGGAGCTGGACTATCCACTAGATGTAGAGATAGCAGATGATAGGACCGTTCAAGTTGCGAGGGTTCATCGGGGATGTACACTACAATTGTTTGATGAGCAGTTTTTCGTAGATTTAGTCCCTATTCCCCTATGATGGAATAAGGCTATATTGGGTATGGACTAGTTGAGCCCCAATGGGTAGTGATTGATTGTGAGCAGCAGCTTGTAAGAGTTCCCCCAAGTGGGGGAGGCTTGGTGATTCAGGGCGAGAGGCCGTAGTGTGGATTGACTTTATGTTCAACAGCGAGAGCTAGACTCTACCTTCAGCAGGGTTGTGCAAGTTACGTCGCCTATGTTATGGATAGCTGGGATAAGGTTAAGGAGACCGTGGATGATGTACCGATCGTACGGGAGTACCTGGACATGTTCCCAGAGGATTTCCTGGGATACCTCCGGAGAGACAGGTAGAGTTCAGGATTAACCTAGTCCCTAGTGTAGCTCTGATAGCCAAGGCACCATATCGGTTGGCTCCTCCCGAGATGCAGGAATTGTCTACACAACAACAAGAGATGTTAGAGAAGAGGTTTATCATGCCGATCAGATCGCAATGGGGAGCCCCCGATCCTGTTTGTCAAGAAAAAGGATGGGTCATATCGGATGTGTATAGATTACCGGGAGCTGAATAAAGTAAATATGAAGAGTCGTTATCCCCTCTCGAGGATTGATGATTTAAGAGATATATTGAATGTATATGGTGTTACACAAAAAGGATCTAGATCTAGACTACATAAATAACACACACTTACACACTCACTCTTACATCTCTCAAGCACACCTCTACAAGTGGTATGAACCCACTATTTATAGAAGTGTTTACATGTCTCTCTCTCACTCTCTATCTCTCATGTGTCACAAGGCTAATACTCCACATGGAAGTGGGTTTTACAAAAAGTCAAACATTACAAAGTCATTCATGGAAAAAATTTTACCCTAACATTCTCCCCCTTAAAGTTAGGAATGAATGACCCACTTCAAATCTTCCAAAGTCAAGCACTATGCGGTTTGAGCCTCAAAGGTGACACATGTCGAAACGAACTTCAATCTTCAATTCTTACACGATTCTTCAATTTGGACTCTAGGATGTGAGACCATACAATCCGAGCAGCAACGAATGATCAAGAGTATTCCAAACTCCAAATAATCACCCAAAAGTTGCACATAAAAACACACCCCAAAAATCTTCAATAATTCCAAACCCATTTCGAATACATCACTTCCGAACATCCAATTGCATCATCTCGTAGCTTCAAAACTTCAAGATCACTTCAGTCTTCAAATCCGCGTAATATGAAAAATTCAAGTTCGAATTTCCATATAAAACTTCTCCCCCTTTTTATAATCGAAATTTGATTAGAAAACCTCCAAGGAAAAAGAACGTGATCTATTCGGAATTTTTCATGTTAAAACTCCCCCTTAACATGTGGCATAAAGTTTGTGCTTCAATCCGGAAAATCCAAAAAATATTCAATTTTTATCTTCGTTCACGGATTGCCTTTTACAAAATTTCTCAAAAATGGGTAGAAATTGTCAATTTCAAAATTCTGCAGTGATCCTTTGCGTCAAAAACAATCAAATATGCGAAACACACCCCCATTTGCGAAACTGGGTAAAATGTGTAAATTCGCACAAACTGTATGGACCAGATTTGAAAATATCCCAACTTCTCAAAATTTTTATCCCAAATGCGAAACTGGGTAAAATTTCCCATCTTGCGAAGACTACAGGGATGCGAAATGAAAATTTTGCATTTTTGTCATCTTATGATCCCATTTTGCGAAGTTGGACCATTTGTATTATTTCGTGAAAAGATCAGGGACCCAATTCTAAAATATTTGTTTTCTTCTTCCCAATTCACTAAGCAGTGAAACTTTGCATCGTCATTCGCACGTCCCTTACAAATGCTTCGCATCTTTCACCCAATTAACCAAATATGTGAACACAATCTCTATAACCAAATGTGAATCCAATGGTTATAAGCAAATGCGAATCCAATGTTATGTCTTTAACCAAATGTGAAAATTAGTTTTGAAACCCAGATGCGAATATCTCCGTAACATAACAGAATGCAAATGAACTTCCTGTTTGACTTCCAAATTGCGAACCATATCACATCCTTATATGCGAACCCAAGTGAACATTAGAATCGATCCATATATGCGAACTCGGGTTTTATATTTTCGCAAAATTGACATGAACGACTCCAAAATCTGTCCAGTTCATTCCAAAATTATCACAAATCCATCGACTCCAAGCTTTCGCATTTTGAATTTCAGTGCAAGCCAAATCATTGATTTCTCAAAATCGACACCAAAATTTTGATTATACGTTCCAAAATCTTCAATCGTTCTTAATCCTTTGAGCATTGAAATCGTTCTTAATCCTTCGTGCAAATATGAACGGACACAGTATTCGTTCATCATGAACACATATATCACTTGTGTCACTGTGTTCGACACAAAAACACAAACTCAATCAACTTTTGAAATTGAACCCAAATCAAACATAATTTCGATTCCAAATCACATTTCAGTGATGAACCTTCAATTTTGACATTTTGGTTGACCCCAATAAACACCAAAACATCAAACATTCGAATCTTGATCCAAAAATCACCGACTTTAAAAAATTATCCCAAATCGAAATTATCGATCTATCACACCAAAGACTCCGAGCGATCAACTCCAAAATCGTTCATTCCAAAATCAAATTTTCACAGTACAACCGAAAACAAACGAAATTCCAAAATTAAGTTCCATTAGCTGTTCTTCACCTTCATCAAGTGTTCTTGATCAACAATTTCATCAAAATCAAAGCACCAATTTCCGATTTCTTCACTTTAACTTGATCATAATCAATTTTGTGAGCAAACACAACACATAGAATTGATTCACAAGTCGAGTTCGACTATTAGATGTTAACGATTCAAAGAAATTGATAGAACTAAAATGAAAAGAGTTCAATTATAAACTGACGCTTAGATGAAGAAACGATGAAGAACAAATCCAATGGTACAACCAGATAAAGCTGTTGTACAAGTTGACTTGAGGAACAACACATAGATCAATTGAATTATATGAATCAATGGGCTCCACTTGTTGAAAACGGATTCAATTATACATCGACTTTTTATCGGATTAAAACAAAAATATGGGCTCCTTACTCATGAACAGTAACAGATTTAAGATTGGGCTAAATTCATTTGATCAATGAACAGTAACATCACAATTTGATATCAAATGATCTTCGTGAACAGTTATTCGACTTTATTATGTCACGAAGTTGGGCTTATGAAATATGGAATTAAACCTTTTGAGTAGGCTTGATCAAAAAAACATTTGTTGGATCACCAATGGGGTTTTTCAAGAAAAATTTGATCCAACGAGTCAAACTGATCGAAAATTAAGAACGCAACGCACGATTCAAATGAAATTAAGAGAGATCATAGAGAGAGACTCACCAAAATTGATCAAATTGTGACAAAAATTGCCAAACTGAGAATCATTCTTCAAAAATCACCTTGATCTTGAAGACCCGCTCTGATACCAATTGTAGTGACAAAGAACATGGTTTGGTATGCGGAATTAAAGGTTGCACAATTGAACATGGTGATTTGGGTGTTTAAGAGATATATTGAATGTATATGGTGTTACACAAAAAGGATCTAGATCTAGACTACATAAATAACACACACTTACACACTCACTTTTACATCTCTCAAGCACACCTCTACAAGTGGTATGAACCCACTATTTATAGAGGTGTTTACATGTCTCTCTCTCACTCTCTATCTCTCATGTGTCACAAGGCTAATACTCCACATGCAAGTGGGTTTTACAAAAAGTCAAACATTACAAAGTCATTCATGGAAAACTTTGTACCCTAACAATTTGACCAGCTTTAGGGTGCATCTTGGTTCTCCAAGATTGATTTGTAATATCACTAGATGCGAATCAATGATGCCGACGTATCGAAGACAGCTTTTCAGACTTGCTATGGTCACTTTGATTTCGTGGTGATGCCGTTTGGGCTCACCACTGCCCCTGTCGCGTTCATGGATCTCATGCACCGATTGTGCAGACCGACTCTAGAATGGTCTGTGATAGTTTTTATCGATGACATCTTGTTTTATTCCAAGAATCAGGAGCAGCATGAGGAGCGCCTGAGGGAGGTGTTGGAGACGCTGAGGAGGGAGAGACTTTTTGCAAAGTTCTCAAAGTATGAGTTTTGGTTGCGCGGGGTGCAGTCTCCGGGGTACCTTGTCAACCAGAAGGGTATTCTGGTCAACCTGGCCAAGATAGAGGTAGTGATGCAGTGGGAGGTTCTGAGGTCTCCATCTGAGATTCGAAGTTTTCTTGGTCTAGTGAGTTACTATCAGAGATTCATCCAGGATTTCTCCAAGATTGTTGTTCCTTTGATCCGACTGACCAAGAAGTCGGTGACATTCTGTTGGGGGCTTGAGCAGCAGGCAACCTTCAAGACTCTCAGACAGCGGTTATGTGAGGCACTGATTCTGAATTTAGCGGAGGGTGTCGACGACTTCGTGGTATACTATGACGCTTTGATCACGGGCATGGGTGCAATTTTGATACAGCGGGATCACGTGATAGCATACGCTTGAGGCAGTTGAAGCCTCACAAGGCGAACTACCCGACACATGATTTGGAGCTAGGGGCTGTAGTTTTCGCCCTCAAGATTTGGTGACACTACCTCTATGGGGTTCGTTGTACCATTTACATGAACCACAAGAGCTTGAGGTACCTGATGGATCGACTGAATTTGAACATGAGGCAGTGTCGTTGGTTAAATGTGGTGAAGGATTACGACTGTGAGATCCTTTATCACCCAGGGAAGGCCAATGTGGTGGCCGATGCTTTTAGCTGCAAGGAAATGGCGGCTCCGATTCGAGATATATGTCTAAGGATGACCGTGATTACTCCGTTGCTAGAATGGATCTGGGAGGCGCATGTAGAGGGTATGAAGGAAGAGCGCCGGAAGTGTGAGCGGATCATAGGCCACGTGGCCTCATTTGATAATGACATCCATAGGTTGTTGATCCAGCATGGGAGGGTCTGGGTTCCGTACTAGGGCAGTGTATGGCAGGTTCTAATGGGTGAGGCCCACAAGTCGAGGTTCTTCATCTATCCCAGGTTGACAAAGATGTATCGGGATCTTCACCCTGATTACTGGTGGCCCTGCATGAAGTAGGACATTGCTTGGTATGTAGCACGGTGCTTGACTTGCCAGAAAGTAATGGCCGAACACTAGCGACCTCACGGAAAGATGTAGCCGTTGGATATTACCGTGTGGAAATAGGAAGATATCACTATGGAATTCATCACGAAGCTTCCCAGGACCGCATGTGGTGTAGATTCGATATGGGTCATTATTGATCGGTTGACCAAGAGTGATCATTTCATCGCGATCCCAGGAGAGTATTTCAGTGGAGAAGCTAGCCAAGATCTATGTACGCGAGGTAGTCGCACGTGATGGAGTGTCAGTTTCGGTTGTGTCAGACCGAGATGTTCGTTTTAATTCCAACTTTTGGAAGCGGTTTCATGACGATATGGGTACTCGTCTTCACTTCAGTGCCGCTTTCCACCCTCAAACTGACAGGCAGTGTGAGAGGACGATTCAGACTCTAGAGGACATGCAGCGTGCGTGTGTATTAGATTTTGGAGGGAGTTGGGATACGTATCTTCTGTTAGTGGAATTTTCATATAACAACAGTTACCACACTAGCATAGATCGACCTCCCTTCGTGATGCTTTACAGGAGGAAGTGTAGGACTCCAATATGTTGGAGCGAGGTTGGTCAGAGAGTCATGAAGAGTACTGAGGTAGCACTCAAGACCACGGAGAAGATCCAGCAGGTCTGGAGCAGGCTCCAGACTGCTCAGAGTCGGTAGAAAAGCTATGTCGACAAGCGTTGTTCAGACCTAGAGTTTCAGGTAGGAGATATGGTCCTCCTGAAGATGTCACCTTGAAAAGGTGTCATCCGGTTCAAAAAGTGGGGCAAGTTGGGCCCCAGGTACATCTGCCCTTTTAGAGTTACGAATCAGGTGGGCCGTGTGGCATATCATTTGGATCTTCCAGCAGAGCTCAGCCAGATCCACAACATTTTTCATGTCTCCCAGCTGCGGAAGTGTTTGGTGGATGACTCCGCAGTTGTGCCTCTAAAGGATATATAGGTTGATGACAGCCTGGACTACATTGAGAGACCAGTAGCCATTCTTGACATGAAGACGAAGGAGCTAAGGAACAAGAGGGTTGAGCTGGTGAAGGTACAGTGGAAGCACTGCAAGGGCTCGGAGTTGACTTGGGAGTCCAAGGAGGATATGAGAGAACATTGCCCAGAGCTATTTGAGGCAGCTGACTTCGAGGACAGAGTCTAAGACAAGTGGGGGAGAATTTTAACGCCTGATTTCTGGTACACATTTAAATTATAAGTTATTCATTTTTATAGAGACTCTCGACGAGTTGGAAGCCCCAAACTTGTCGAGTAGAGATTGTCAGAACCGCATGATTTAAGCAATCTACTCGACGAGTTGAGAGACCTCAACTCGAGGAGTAAATTGGCTGGGATGAAACCCTAATTTCAAGGTCTTGCACCCTATTTAAACACCTTAACCTCCATAGGCTGGCCTTATTTATATCCTCCAAGTCCCAAACCCTAAATCTTGAAACCCTAATGCATTGTGTGAGTTTGTGAGCCATCCTTGAGAGAGTTTTGTGTGTTTGTAGCTTGTCGAAGAAGAAGAAGCTTGAGGACTCAAGAAGGAGTTTGTAGATCCAGAAACTTCACCCCATGCTCATCACTTTTTTTAAGCAAGTCTCAAACTTGCCAAATGATTTCTCCTATCCGTTTCTTAACAATTTTATTGGATTTTGGTTCAAATATCTTGATCCTTAGGAAATGGATGTCCCAAGCGAGTACCCTTTCAGATCTAGGGTCTTGTAGGGCTTTCATGGCATAAAGGTGCAAACTTTATGGCCATAGAAGTCCCATGCAACCTTTAGACTACCATTTTAGCCTCTTAATCTCAAAATGGCCATACATAAAGAGAAAGTTGAAGGTTTTACATGTTCATCTTGCCTCTAAGGTCCAGATCTCTATTTATACATCCTATCTTGAAGTATTAATGGCTTTTAGATGAAGATCTAGTTCTTTTAGAGTTAAGGTTTGAGCTAAATATCTTGGGGAAAGGTATTAGTGGGTAAAGTTGGAAACTTTACCCTTCTAAGGACATTTCCAGCCTATATCTGAAGTATGGAGCTTAGATCTGATGATTAGTGACTTAATCCATTAAGAAAGCAAAACAAACTGAAGAACTCGACGAGTTGGGTCGAAGTTTCCCAATTCTTTAAAAGGAAGGACTCGATGAGTTCTAGGCGGACTCCATGAGCTTATTGGGAAAGTCCTAATTCCGTTGATAGGAGGAACTCGACGAGTTATGAAATAACTCGACGAGTTGGATCGCGATTTCAGGGTATTCTGATTTATGGAACTCGACGATTTAATGGGCCAACTCGGCAAGTTGATTCAACCCTGAATGTTGACTTTGACCAGGGTGTTGACTTTGACTTTGACTTTGACCAAAATTGACCCTTAAGAGGTTATTAGTATGAAAGGGGTATTTAAAGGAAATCTTTTATTTGTAGGAGTTTGAGTGGATTGATTTCAGAGCCGAGGACCGTTCGGCTACTTACTGCATTTGAGGTGAGTTTTGCTCCTATAGGAACAGGTCGAAGGAACCAATGTTAGCCCATTTATGTATGTTATATATTCTGGACTAAGGTACGCCGGGCGGTGCCCGATGTAAGTGTATATGTTTCCGGATTTCGGTCTGATGTCGGGGAAAGCCCGAGGAATGTTTCTATGCTTGATGTCTTCGTGATTCTTGCATGTACTTGTTTTATATGTTTCTGAACTTCGGTCCAATGTCTGGGAAAGCACAAGGAATGTTTATATGTTTCTGGATTTTTGTCCGATGTCGGGCGGGGCCCGAGGAATGTTTATATGTTTATTTATGTGTATTTTTTGATATGTTATATGTATACCGAGCTTTGCTAGATGCCGGGCAGGGCACGATGCCGAACCGAGACCAATGTCGGACTTCGGTCTAATGCCGGACGGGGCCCGATGTAGCGGGCAAAGCCTATGTTATGTTAGTATGTGATTATGTGATTATGTGTATGGTATGTGGTAGTTTGGGGAGACTTGCTAAGTTTCATGCTTACAATTTTCAGTTTTGGTTTCAGGTACTTCTGGTAGCAAGGTGAAGAGCTCATGATGACTGCAGTGCACACCCATTTGTTTAGCCTGGGATTTTTATACTCTAATATGTTTGACAGATGTTTATAATATTTGGAGATACATGTCTTATGATTTTATGTGATGAATTGTTAACATGGTTTTATTAATGATTTAAAACGAAAATTTTGGACCGTATTTTTGGGATGTTTCATGTTTTTTCACACCTCTATTATACCTTCTTATCTATACTTTCATCAATTTATAGCTATTAATATTGTTCATAAAGTCGTGTGTACCTTCGGGATCCGTTACTCGTTTCATTGTAAACATTATAATGCTTTGCTTTCACTAACAAACTACTTTGTTTCTTTTAAATACATATACATACACACATAAACACATACATACACATACACATTTAAATACACACATACACATAGATATATACATACATACATACATACATACATACATACATATATATATATATATATATATATATATATATATATATATATATATATATATATGTATGTATGTATAGTTCCCTTGATTATCATCATTTTTCAGTATTTATACATTAAACTTATATTATTTCACCTTATTGATGTGTAAGCATTGTTTTTCGTTTAATCGTTTGTTTGTGTGTTAAACACATTCATTACCACTATTATATATTATCATTATGTTTATAAATATTATTATTATTTATAGTGTGATTTTTAATTTTCATGTCTTAAATATGTAGAAAACGATATACAATTTTTTTTTGAGACTCGAATAAAATAATAATAATAATAATAATAATAATAATAATAATAATAATAATAATAATAATAATAATGATAAACCCATCGTTAGTACGTAACTATTTTGTAACTAATCTCGTCGATCGGTACTTTGTAGAATTTATGTAGCTAATTATCTACGGGATACCTACTAATTTACATTCGTGGCTATTTCATAGCTATTCTGTTATCAAATTAGGGTATCAAATTCCATAGGTATTATGTAGGTAATTATGTACAGATATTTTCCATATTTTCCATGACTCTTTTGTATAGTAAAACCCTTTGTTTACTAGTATATATATATATATATATATATATATATATATATATATATATATATATATATATATATAGGGGAGGGTTAATGCGAAAATACAAATAATTTGCTAAAACGCGAAAATAAGAAAAAACTATGAGATTTTGCCACCTCAATCTTATATTTTGGATAATAATCCATCCAAACTTTGAATTGATTACACATGAGAAATTATTTCATATTAGCAAAATATGAGTTTTGACATTTTTATTATGAAAACATAAATTTAAAAGTGGTCAAGAACGTGAAAAAAAATAGTTGATAAAATTGTCTTTAAATCTATATTATCATAACACAATCCAATATAAACTTATTATCATTAATTTATTGCTAATAAATTTAATTTTTATAGTACTTGTGTTTGATTTTTATAAGATAAAATTTGTTTTCATATTTTCGCAGGATATTTATAGCAACTTTTAAATTGAATTTAGATTTTAAACAATTATTAGTTATAGATTGATTTTCCTTAAAATTTAGACAATTAGTAGTTACTCAATATTTAAACATCAATAAATTTAATACATCAATAAACCGGCACCGGCAGCGACCATCCACAACCACTACCAGTGTCAGGGACTCCATGTCTAACTTAGACATTATAGAGAAAGAGACAGATAGTAAGATATGAGAGAAGGAGAATGAGAGAAAGATTAAGTCCTTGGAAACAGAACGAGAAAAGGATAATTAGCATTGGATAGGCGGCGTGAACCTTGCTGGCAACTGCCTGCAACGTTTTCGGGAATCACCCGAAGCCATCACCGTCAGAGACAAAAGGAGAGAAAGAGAACGAGCATGAAACCATTGCAATATTAATGACAAAAATCAACTGAAGGTCGCCGTTAAACATTGTCGGGAAATGCGTGAAAGTCGTCGGATATCGCCCCTCTCTCCCTTGGCAGCTGCATCTTTGGATTAGGGTTAAGAGAAAGTAAACTATTTATACCCTAGAATTTTACAGTAATAGCCTATCTATCTTTAAAATATTTCATTTTATACCCTTATATTTATATATTTTATAGTTGTTGTGGTTTCCCATACAAAAAATTTAAATTCCATATTACAAGTTAATTCATTCAAGCGCACTAAATAGTAAATAAACATTTCAATCGTAACTCTTTATACAAGTGATCATATCCAATACAATTGTATTATGATACTTGCACTTCATATACTTAAAATTAAATGTCTTTCGTTTTTTAGTCGACACATACAACTTTTTTTTTAATTATTTTTAAGATCACATGTATTTTAATACTACACTATGTTTCATTATTTTTAGATAAGTTATTCACAAAATAATTAAAATAAATATAGTTTTAAACATCAAATTTTAGTAGTTTTTTATATATTAAATGTTTATATATTAAAATACTATTAATCATAGTAATCATAAATGCTATTAAGATATCTAATCATTAACTTAATGACTAGTAAAACAATGAACGTATTATAAAACTGTTGGATAGGTGTCTAAGTCCATAACTATAATTGGAATATACTTGATTTGATAGTAACATGGTCCTTTTGGGTTGCCTTCACCATACACTACTAGAAAATAGCCCTTTAATGACGCGCAAACAATGACACACAGTGATAGAGAACGCGCATTTGTGCGTGCCCTAAAAACTGATGTCAGTTTTCCAAAAGTTTAAGGATAGTGGACACGCATTTATGCGTGCCCTAAAATTAGTGTCTGAAAAAAAAATGCGGAGGGCACCTTTCATAAAATGTGCATCATGCAAATGTGTCGCTTTATAATTTTTAAGTGAAACACGCGTTTTAAGCGGGAAATGAAATCAACGAAAATTACCCCCGCCTATTGGATCCCAAAAATTAAACCCCCCGCCTCTTCGACTTAGCAAGAAAAAGCCCTAGGTCCTTCATCTTAATCTTCAGCAGTGGAATACCTAGGTCAATTCTTCAAGGTTCAACAACAGATTTGTAACCATCAAATGTATACGATTCTGGATCTCAGCATGATTATGGCGCTTTGGAGCCAGCGACGTGAACATCATTCGTGAGAAAAGTTCATAAAAAACTCAAGAATTTCTATGGTTTCGATTACTAAGTAAGGTACAGGGAGGTGTAATCGTTTTGGACTCTTTACTTATTGAGTTGAACTTGAACCCTAAAAACTCAATCCAAACTTCGAACTTCTCTAATTCTCTCTTCTTCTGTTCCCTAATCTCGATTCCATTCCGATCGAGCTCTAATAAAGTAACCAACTCTGTAATTCCAGACTATTCTACCCTTTAGTGATCTAGTCTCCAACCTCCACTATTGTACGGTCTATACAACGTTAAGAACATTGAAGGAGGCAACCTCCGCCGGGCAGCCCTCAGGTTTCAACAAGTTCCAAGGTTTGGTTTAGCTATCTTTCCGATCCCACTTCCCTGTCACTTTCTTTCTTCTCTTTTAACCTTTAATGGTGTTTCAAATTTAGAGTTTTAGCAGGAAAACTGGATGACGTTCTTCTTGGATTTGAAACTCTCAAACCCTATCTAGTGAGTTAATGACAATTCACTTCCCCAAAAATTGATGATCTTCTTCTTGGATTTCTTGGTCCTGTTTGAAATAAGAAAGGGAAAAATATATTGAGGCGCTAGTTAGATCCAATACTCTTGCACTGAATTAGTTGAATCCGTCTTTGTAAAATATATAATTGTAGGTAAATTGGGCTTAAGTTCACTTTGTTAAAATAATTTTCAATTTATGAATAGTTCTTGAATTGTTAAAATCATCTTTATTCTAGATCAAAAACCCTTCCAATTTCAAAATGAAGGTATATTTCAAAATGCGAATCCATGTCATTAGTTATTAACTTTTTCTTAATGCTAATTTGTTCACACAAATTCTAACCACTTTGATTGAGTCCCGCTCAATGGTGACTCATGCTAAGTTGTTTTAGGTTGGTCTTCTTTATTCAAGCTATATATCATGGGGATTTGGCATTATATGTCAAGACTCCCAGAGAACTCTTAGCTGGTACTCCAAGACTTAGGGCATATATTTGAAGTTTGAACATCATTCTTTACATTATAAGTTAAGAAAAATGGGGAGTTACTTTGGCAATATTATGGATTTTAATTTGATTTTTAAGATGTTAGTTTTTAAACCATATGAATATGATATGGTTATGAAGGTGCAATAGAGCTTTCAATATTAGTGGATTTCTATGGACGTGAAATAGCAGCATATGATATACAAACATCAAGATGCGACTTGTATGGACAGGTTAGATTAACATTATCTTTTTAAATAATCATATATATATTTTTTTCATTTTTAAAATTACTGTAGATGTATCCATCTCTGAAGTATAATTATTTGACAGGAAAAGAAGTATCCTAAAAGAGTTATGTTGATATATGACAGACTCCACTATGATGCTTTGGCTGTATGTGATTGATTCTCTATTTATCCTTTTATTTAAATACACAACAGTAGTAAATTTATGATGCCAACCTAACTTTCTCTCTTTAATCATTCTTTATGCATAAGATCATAAACAAACATCTGTGTTCCTGTTAGGTATTAACTTAATTTTACCCAAACAATATATATATATATATATATATATATATATATATATATATATATATATATATATATATGGGCAAGGCTGTTTTTTTACTTGATACATTAATATTGTCTGACTTAATCCATTCATCCACACATTTCCCTACCCTTCATCATCCCTTCTTTTAGATTTTATTTCTAACTATGTCTACAATAATAAACAATTATATATTTTCAATCCACAAAAGCTACAACCACACGAAATGTCTTAAGACGATTTTCCATGTGTGTCTGAATCTAGCTGTAGACAAACTCAAGGTGCTTTTTATTTCCCCATGAACATCTTATCTTTATTCTTATATGCGCAATAGAAAGTTAAAATCAATATATTAAAAAACTGGTAAATTGTCCAGTAGTAGGTGAATGCAGAAGAGAAGTACCTTTTGTTATATTAACTTAAATTGACGCATATGCAAAAGCTTTACAACTTGTAGAGTCAAGTTCTTATTTTGGGATGAAAGCTACACAAGTAAAACTTTTTAAACAGGTAAAGTTTCACATCTGGGATTATTTTTGCTACAATAGAAAGGCATAATTGGCATTATAAATTCATGCTACCATGTTTCAGGAAAATGTTGCTTGCTTGGCTGATAATGATGATAAGCTTGTTGTAGATCCAAATAATAAGTACAGAATACAAGTGAAGAATTTTGTAAAGTATATAATATTAGTAATATTCCCAATTATAAACCCCTTTTATTTCACTTATTAGACAAAACCTCATGGCCATGGTGATGTTCATTCACTTCTTTATTCATGTAGTCTTCTTGAAGAATGGTATATATACATTTTCTTATTTGATTGGTTTTTGTTTTTATTAGAGCATTTATCTAATTATTCTTTATTGAGCTATATTTTTAGGAAAGATGCTAGTTTGAGTTGGGTCTTGATGGCGGTGACGATAATAATGCCATTGTTCTTTATTGGGCTCTAATTCAAGGTTCATTTAAAAGACTGCTTTAACAGTATTTTCATATAAACTTTTATATAAAAAAATTATTTTATTTATTTATTTATTCAGGCAATTCCTGCAGCATTGGGAGTTAGTGCAACTAAAGACTAGTCTGCAAAGTTTCTCAAAGCCTTAAAGGTATTTTTTTCATATAAACCTAAAGACTAAGTTCATCCGCCTTTATTTACTTTTTTTTTTATAAAACACCATGAAATTGTCCCAATGTCTACTTAAATTTGTATTTTTTTTCTTATAAACCTAAAGACTAAGTTCATATGCCAAGAACTAGTTGAATCTCTTGGAACAATGGTTGAAACAGAGCCTAATTGTCCCAATCACTTCTTACAATGGTGTATTGTTGGATTTGCTTTATTGGTTATAATGTTAATCAGATTGCCAAATTTAGATTCCCCAAAATTTGTTCAAACTTGCATATTCAATTCACATTTTTACGAATTTTGTGGCGGCAAGGATAAAAAAATTGACCGAATCATGGAAAAATTTGTTGAAAGATATTGTAAGTGCAACCCTAATTCCTTCACTAGTGTTGACACAACATATGTTCTTGCATATTCTGTGATTATGCTCAATACGGATGCCCATAACAACATCGTCAAAGATAAGGTTAGGATTTCAATCTTTTATTTATTCCCAGTTTATATATTCATTTATTTTTCTGATTTTGATGCTTTGGTTTGTTTATATGTAAGATGAGTAAAGCTGATTTTATTCGGAACAACCTTGGGATTGATGATGAAAAGGACTTAGCTGAAGAGTATTTGAGTACTCTTTATGATCAAATTGGGAAAAAGGAAATTAAGATGAAAGCAGATGCAGATATAAAGCAAAAAATGTTGATGCTGTCAAGGTATTTAATATTCCCTTTCTTTTTTGTCATTTTCCAAAAATATTTAAACTGACATGTATTTTCTTTATGCAAAGGACTTAGCTGAAGAGTCTTGTTGTTGCTTCATTGATTGTTGAAGTTCCTGTTGAAGATTGGGGAGATGGTGGCATAATGAATTGGGTTATTGATGAGATGAACTCAAATCTTGATATCGTTCCAAGTTTCCTAGAACTACTCAGAATCTTACCTGAGGTTTTAAAATTCACCAGACGCTTATCTGTATTATTATTAAATTGGTTTTTGGAGTTTCTAATAATCTATTATTATGCTTAAAAATAGGAAGTTTTTAATTACAAAATAGATGCACGTCCTGATAGACATAGAAAATTTGAAAATGAACTTGTCTCTACAATGGATGTTGCTCTTGGGATTTTGACTGCATGTTTAAATATTCCAGAATTAAAAGAACATATGGCTTTTTGTGTTTTTCTTTTTCTTTTTCTTTTTAGAAATAACAAATTACTATTAGTAGTTAGAATCTGCAAAGGGGTAAATAAATTTAATTTAATTAGGATTTGTGCATACATTGTATTAGTCATTAATCATATTTGTGTGCTTTTTTGTTGGGCAGGATCGTCAGGCAGGATCATCTAGGCATAATTATAATATAAAACTATAAAAAATTTCATTTTTTGATATATATTTTTTGTTTTGTTTTGCAGAGGATAATAAAGAGCAAAGTGATAGTGATGCCCTTGAGAATAATCCACAGTACACAACCATTTATGTAGGCAACCTTAGCCATGAAGAAGTACTTTTTCTACAAATGTTGCTTAAGGTATTGGAGGGCCTTTATGTAATGTGATGGATCAACCTCTTTTAAAGTTTCATCTACATCTAGTTTTATTCTTCTGACATGCTTTTTGTATTTGGTTTAACAGATGAGGATCATAATCAAACCCAAGCCTTGTGTTGTTGTGGGGCCTTTATGTAATGCACAACAGGTTTCCATGATGGCATAAAAGTGGTATTAAGTATTTGCATTCTTATTATATTATACCCCTCAAACTTTCCCAAATTACCCCTTCCTCTATAATGTTTTTTTGTTTATGTGTATTTTGTGCATCATATAAAGTTGATGGAAGAAAGGAATATGAAGCCACTTGATTTAAATCTTACACCATTATCAGCAAGATGTAGTAAAGACTTGGAGTTGAATTTGGCTAAGTCATTATTAAGTGAGATGGGCCAATGTACAACTGCTTATCCATATAATCAGGTGCTTGGAGCATTAGTCTTAAAGAATTATGAAAAGCAAGATGCAACTTTACTTAGTTGGAATTTGATGTACAGAGTAGAATTGATGCAAATTTATATATTGTAAGAAATAGAATTGTATGACATTAAGTTTTATGCAATGGATTGTATTTTTTGTATATGGTATTTTATTTCAGTTATGAGACATTAAATGCAAATTTAATTTAAAAATTAATAAATATATAAATATATATTTTAAACATTTAAATTTATGATACGTAAAAATGTGTGTCATCTTCATTTATGACATGGCCTTTCTTGACAGGGGTTTTAATGATATACATTGTGTGTCATAAATGCGCGTCATCTATAGACGACGCACAAAAGCGTGTCGTCTCTCGTTATGATAGGGCCTTCCTTGACGCGCATTGCGCGTCGTCTGAGCATTTTACGACACGAATTACGCGTCGTAAACGACTGTTTTTCTCGTAGTGATAACAACTTGACATGATGAATTATGGAGAAAGAGGTTGATAAATGATTTATTAATATATTATAAAAATAATATATTAATTGAGAAATCATATTATTTAATTAGTATTGATAAGTAATTAATTTGGAATTAATTTAGTGATCAAAAGAGACCGATTAAAAGTAAGGGGACTGATATTGCAAATCATTGATAATTGCAAGTTAGGCTAATGGACTCCTAATGGAAGGAATGTGTCACACCCCCAAAACCGATGAACAGCGGAAATGTTCTGGGGTGGAGGACGTCATGTATAGTATCACAACAATCTAAAGTAGTAAACAAGCAACAACATCATCCATTGCATTAATAGTATAATATCATACAAGTGTGTTCTGTCCAGTTTTATAGACACCAAAAATTATATACATCAAAATAAAAGAGGAGTCTTGAACGAGCTCCTTCTTCTCCAGAACCTGGCACCTGTACCTGTCTACTGGTGACCTGAGAATACAAGTTATTTTGAAAGCGAGTATCAGCTTTAAAGCTGGTGTGATCATAAGTATATTAGTGTCTGTGTTTGTATGAAAGCATTTGTAAGGTGTTTTGTAAGATGTATTGTGTATGTTTGTAAAAGTTTTGTATTTGATTGAACTCTCCTAGAAAACCCTATGTTTTCTATGAAAAGTAGCCTTCTACCAAGGCATCTAGTATTTGTGTGTGTGTCTCTTCTAAAAGTGTGTATCTTCCAAAATCCGTCTATCATTAATCAAAATATAGTTTTTACATTATTGTTTATTGTGTGATTATCACAAAGTAAAAAGCAAAGGAAAAATGTTATAGTACTATAATGTAGTAATTAGTAATTACTGCTGTACTACTACCTTAAGCCAAATGTAAATTTTAAGGTAACATGTCATCGGCCAGTATCTTGCTACCGACTTAGCTGAAAACGACAATGTAAGATGTCGTAAAAATGACGTTTGGCACCTGTAGACTTGCAAGTCCCACTGTAGCGAGCAGCAAGGTGTAGGATAGTCAATCCAGTATAGATCTATACGCAAACTCAATACAGTCCCCAATGTAGGAGATTCTTATACAAAAACAGTCATGACAGGTAGTGCCATGCCCTGCTTAATGGCTCACATATATGTGGTTAATGTATATGCAATGTGATTTGTGTGCTAGTTGTATTGTGTGTTCTTTCTCTGTCTTGCCTGTATGTTTGTTTCTCATCATAATGTTTATTGTTTGTTTCTCATCACTCTGTTTCATGTTTGATTCTTATCATAGTATGTATTGACTCATGTATGAACTGACTCATTGTATCTTTCATTGTTCTAGTAATAGTATCTTCCTAAACTACCCCTATGGTAGCTTACTAGAAAAGTATGAACATGTTTGTATACCCTTGCTACCCAAGGGCATGGAATTGAAAGAAATAACCTTTTATATCTATATACATATACATAATATATAACTGGGATTCAAACGACCTTCGGACAACTAACCTTGATACCCTAAGACCACATCAAACAAGAACAGGAAACAGGGTAGACTAGCAGTCCTAAGTCCTTTCAATCCTACTTATATAACTATATTTATACAGATACACAGAATATAAGTTTAAAAGAGTTTAAGTAAAATTATTTGACAATTAAAGGAGTTTGTAAGACAGTTTGAGGTAAAACAGTTTGATAAATAGTTTGGAAAGTAAGAAAAACCATTTGCTGGGTAGTAATTAATCACATGTGATTGATATAATAACTATAATTGTTCAACTTGTATTCCCCCCATAAAAGCATTTAAAAACATTTCAAAGGTTAATTTAGGGGTTTGAACTCACCTGTAGTGAGTGGTTCTGATGACAATGTTGGATCAGTTGCTAAGTACCAAGTGGTGACTTGAGTACACACGCGGATCCTATTTAGCATATATTGGCACATATATGAATATAATTAGTGTTATGAACAACTAATTAATGAATTGGGACCACCTTAGGGACTAGTAAACACTTATATTGAAGTGTTACAACCATATATGATTGTATGAAGGGTTATAAGGCTATACAAGAGAGTGTATGGCCAAAATAGACACTATATGTGTGTGTGCGGCCAGGTGTATTGCCAGCACGTGTGTGCGGCCAGGTGTGCTGCCAGAAGGCGTGTGCTGCCAGAAAGCATGGTGTTCTTGGTGGTCTTGGTGTTCTTGGTGTTCTTGGTGTTCTTGGTGAAAGATGTTACCTTTCCGGATGATACTTGAGAGGATTTTTGGGTCTTTGCTTTGTACAAGTGTAAGAAATGAATAAAATGACTAAGGATAGTATATATAGGGGAGTGAGTGCGGCTGGAGGTGTGTGTGGTTGGCCTGTGTGCGGCTGGCTGGCCGCACACTCTAGTGTGCGGCTGCACACACCTGATTTGGTGTGTTTGGTCCGTTTTTACAATGCTACACCCAATCTAACCCATCCTCCGACACGTACCTCACTTATACTAAGCTTTAAGCACTCTTTTAGACCCAAAACTTCATTGTAAAATAGCAAATCAAAGCTAACTTTAATAACAATGAAGAATGAAAGCTAGAAAATTCGGGTTGTCACATCATCCCCTCATTAGAAGGAATTTCGTCCCGAAATTAGAATTGAAGCAAATAAGTAATTACAAGTAACTAAGTAAAAAGATGAGGGTATTTCAGTTTCATCTGATCCTCTCGTTCCCAAGTGAATTCAGGTCCTCGCTTAGCGTTCCAGCGAACCTTTACTATCGGGATACGGCTTTGTTTTGTTTGCTTGACCTCTCGGTCCATGATCTCTACTGGTTCTTCCACGAAGTTGAGGCTCTCGTTGATCTCGATCTCATCGAGCGGGATTACAAGAGTCTCGTCGGACAGACACTTTTTCAAGTTCAATACGTGGAAGGTAGAATGTACGTTACTAAGTTCGATCGGTAGATTGAGTTTGTAAGCTACTAGGCCGATTATGGCAAGAATCTCAAAAGGCCCAATGTACCTTGGATTTAGCTTTCCATGCTTTCCGAAGCGTATTAAGCCCTTCCAGGGTGAGACCTTCAATAAAACACGACCGCCCACCTGGAATTCCAACGGTTTTCTACGTTTATCGGCGTAGCTTTTCTGTCGGTCTCTGGAGGCCTTTAATCGTTCACGGATCCGAACGATCTTCTGCGTCTTTTCCCGTATGATCTCCGGACCTGTGAGAGTGCTTTCAGGAACTCGTCCTTTAGCTAACTGGGTATCACCCACCTCAGCCCAGCACAGAGAGGATCTGCACTTGCGGCCATAGAGGGCCTCGAATAGAGCAACCTTTATGCTTGTGTGATAACTGTTGTTGTAGGAAAATTCAACCAGGGGTAAATTAGTATCCCATGCCTTCCCAAGGTCGATCACGCAGGCTCGCAACATATCTTCCAAGGTTTGAATAGTCGTCTCACTTTGTCCGTCTATCTGCGGATGGTACGCTGTACTCATGTCCAGCCTAGTTCCTAAGGAACTCTGTAGCGACTGCCAGAACCTAGAAGTGAACCTACTATCTCTGTCCGAGATAATGGATATGGGAACACCGTGCAGTCGTATTATCTCCCTAATGTAATTTCTTGTAAGTTTCTCCATCTTGTTTGTTTCCTTGATAGGTAGGAAGTGCGCGGACTTGGTCAATCTGTCGACGATGATCCATATGGTATCAAGTCCACCCATTGTCTTGGGCAACTTGGTAATGAAATCGATAGTGATCCGCTCCCACTTCCATTCCGGGATCTCAGGCTGTTGAAGGAGGCCTGAGGGTTTCTGGTACTCGACCTTGACCTTTACGCAAGTAAGGCATTTACTCACGAAGGTAGCAATCTCCGCTTTCATGTTAGGCCACCAGTATAACTTTTTAAGATCCAGATACATCTTATCTGAACCTAGGTAGACGGAATAACGAGTGTTGTGCGCCTCGTCCATGACTAAGTCTCTGAAACCACCAAGTTTCGGGGTCCAGATCCGATTCATGAGATAATAAGCTCCGCCAACCTTGACTTCCAAGTTCTTATCCATCCCTCGCAGGGATTCACTGGTCACATTTTCAGGTTTCAAAGCGTCGAGCTGAGCCGCCTGTATTTGTGTGGATAAGTGTAAATGGATAGTCATAGTCAATGATTTGACTCGATGACCAGAATATTCCTTCCGACTCAGGGCGTCAGCTACTACGTTGGCCATGTCGGGATGATAACGAATTTCTCATTCGTAGTCACTGAGTAGCTCGACCCACCGTCGTTGTCTCATGTTGAGCTCCTTTTGGTCGAATATGTGTTAAAGGCTCTTGTGGTCTGTAAAGATTGTGCTCTTCGTTCCGTACAAATAATGTCTCTAGATCTTCAGAGCAAATACAACTACTCCTAGTTCAAGATCATGGGTCGTGTAGTTGACCTCATGTGTCTTCAGCTGTCTCGAGGCATAGGCGATGACCTTACCTCGCTGCATCAGAACACATCCGAGTCATTGATTCGATGCATCACAATAGACAACGAAGTCTTCTATCCCTTCGGGGAGGGATAGTATTGGTGCGATACACAAGGCTCATTTGAGCGTTTGGAACGCTCTTTCCTGCTTTTCTTCCCAGTCAAAGGATACGCCTTTCTGGGTAAGTGTTGTAAGAGGCTTCGCTATGCGGGAGAAGTTCTGAATGAACATGCGATAGTAGCCAGCGAAGCCTAGAAATTGACGAACTTCTGTCGGCGTCTTCGGCGCTGACCAGCTCTCAATGGCTTTAATTTTGGAAGGGTCCATGTGTATTCCCTCTTCGCTAACTACGTGCCCTAAGAATTCGACTCGACGGATTCAAAATTCACATTTCGAGAACTTCGCATAAAGCTTCTCCACGTGCAGGGTTTCTAAAACTAATTGTAGATGTTGGCTATGTTCCTCCTTACTTCGAGAGTAGATAAGTATGCCATCGATGAAGACGATGACGAACTGATCTAAGTAAGGACGACACACCCTATTCGTCAAATCCATGAATACTACGGGTGCGTTTGTTAATTCGAACGGCATTACTACGAATTCATAGTGCCCATAACGAGTTCGGAAGGCTGTCTTCGAAACATCCTCCCCTAGCACTCGTAGTTGGTGATATCCGGATCTTAAGTCGATTTTTGAAAAGAAGTTCGCCCCTTGAAGTTGATCGAATAAATCGTCTATCCTTGGCAAAGGATAATGATTCTTAACGGTTAGCTTGTTGAGCTCCCTGTAGTCGATGCGCATTTGAAACGATCCGTCTTTCTTCTTGACGAACAAGATTGGGGCTCCCAGGGTGAGAAGCTTGGTCTTATAAAGCCTTTGCTGAGCAATTCGTTAAGTTGACAGGATAGTTCTTGCATCTCTGCAGGTGCTAGATGATAAGGCGATTTGGCTACGGGGGTAGCCCCTGGAACTAAGTCGATTCTGAACTCGACTTGTCTTTGCGGAGGTAATCCTGGTAGTTCTTCTGGAAAAAGGTTGGGAAAGTTTCGTACTATTGGAATGTTCTGAATAGATTTTTTTTCTTGGCTCACATCGACCACATGAGCAAGGAATGCGCGACATTCCTTTCGCAAGAATTTTTGAGCTTGAATTCTCGAGATGATACAAAGGTTCGTGCCGGGTTTGTCGCCATAAACTATTAGGGTTTTGCCAGACGAAAGATTAAGGCGGACAGCCTTTTCGTAACACATGATGTCGGCACGCTGAAGACTCAACCAATCCATGCCAATGATGGCGTCGAAACTTTTAATTGAGACTGGCATCAGATCGATCGAGAATGAATGACTATCTAAAGTTAAAGTACACCCTATGTATATGCAGCTAGTACTCTCTGTCTTCCCATTAGTCATTTCTATTGTGAACAGTTCTTTGAGTGCTCGTGATTTTTGCTTAAGCAAAAGAGCAAATTTTTGATTCACGAAGCTTCTCTCCGCTCCACTATCAAATAGAATGCATGCATAAGAGTTATCGAGGAGGAACGTAGCAGTGACCACTGTGGGGTCGGCAATAGCCTCCTCATGGCCTATAGCCAGAACTCTTCCTACTCCACCGGCATTTCCTGCCTTAGGGCAGTTCCTTTTGTAGTGGCCCACATCGCCACAGTTGTAGCAAGCTTGACCCACTCCAGCGCCGGGGACTTGGGTGATTGGCCTCGCCGGAGCTTTGCAGAAACGGGCAATGTGCCCCTTCCTGTTGCAGTTTACACACTGCATTTCCCGACAGGCTCCTACATGGTGGTAGTTATATTTGTTGCAGAGCGGCAAGTTTCCAGAATACTGCTTTAATGGAGTAGCAGCAGTGGCATGTACTGTAGCAGCATGAACTACCACGATCTGTTGTTTCTTGGCAGCCTTATTCCTTTTCTTGTCATCCCAGAATTTCCGCTTAGACTCAGTGGTTCTGACAGGTTCTGAGATGGCCAGGGTGGTTGTTGTTGTTGCGGCCGGGGTACGAGCCCCATGGTCAATTAGTTGTTGTGCCAATCGCTTGGCATTGTCGAACGTAGTAGGGCGTGATGCCAAAACATTGCCCTGATATGGTGGCATTACTCCCCATATAAACCTTTCAATCTTCTTTCCCTCTGTATGAATCATATTGGGACAGGGGGTCACCAGTTCACAGAACCTGGCGGTATATGTGGCGATGTCGTAGCCCTTCACGGTTAGGCGCCAAAGTTCTTCCTCCAGCTTTTGAATCTCGCCGCTCGGGCAGTACTCCTCACTCATGAGGTCTTTCAAGGTATCCCAGCCCATATCATTTGCCACTGGAAGAGATAGTGACTTAACATGGCCATTCCACCACGTTAGGGATTTTGTTTCAAAGGTGCAAGTTGCGAACTTCACCTTTCTCCCTTCAGGACAGGAGCAGATAGCGAAAACCGATTCGGTTTTCTTGAACCATTGTGAGAGGGCAATGACTCCGCCAGTTCCTTTAAAGGACATTAGCTTGCAGTTCGTGAAATCTTTGTAGGAGCACTCTTTTGAGTGCACAGGGGTTTCAACCTGTATGGTTGGAATAGGAGTCCCTCCTCCAGTGGAACTTGAGGAATGATATTTAGCCATGGCCATTGCCACAGTTGCAGCTACAGCAGAATTGAGGGTTGCTGTATCAAATTGAGAAATAGGTGGTGGTGGAGGATTGTTTCTTGGTGACTTGCGTGGAGGCATCTTTTAACTGAAAGTTTAGAAAGGTATAAATATTGATAAGAATTTGATAGGAAAATTGATGAGAATGACACATGGACTAGCTCTCCATAGCCTAACAGTATAATTGAATGAATATGATTGAATGAAGACGAAAGCAGTTTGGATGATAATTTCCATTAGATGGAATTACAGATGTAATAAGTTTAGGAAAAAATGACCTAGGAGTAGGTCTTACATCAACCAAGATGGAAAATTTTGATAGAATTATTACCTAATCAAGACCTAACAGGTCTAAGATTTACAGGGATAGGAAAATTAGCCTATAGTTTTTACATAACTAGGTTATATCCAAAAGAAAAGTTAATAAGATTCTATCGGCGACGAGAACTGCTAGAGTGAGTCCTCGAATCCGACAGAAGGCGCTCGATGTCCCTTAAACGCCTATCCGATCTTGCTTGCTGAGCTCGAAGTTCCCTGACTTCAGCTCGGGTTTCAGCAAGCTCCTTCTGAAGCATTGCATTGCTAACCTGAGCCCTTTCCTGAGCAGACACTAGTTGGCGAATATGGATAGTGTTAACACCCGTGTTGGCATCAATCTCCAAGATTCGGTTGACAAATGATTGCCTCAATATCGTGTTCCGAGACATCCTACTAACCATAATGGATAGGACTCTGTCAGCAGAACCTCCATCAGTGAGGTTGTAGAAAAACTTCTGTCTCCATTGTAGGGAATGGGTTGACCTTGTTCATGGCTCCAGGTATTCAAGTTTGTTGCCCACAGAGGTGTGGGTCCTTGAAATGCGGGTCGGGGGTTGTTATTTAGAGCTTGACCTACTTGAGGTAGGTTGTTGACTTCAGGCTCTTAGTCAGAACCATCAGAAAAGCCTTCAGCTTCATGATCATCCATCCAAAGGAATTGGGTGATCAACTTCTGGTTCATCTTCTAGCCATCCTACATTGCCGTGGTTGGGGAAGTACGAATCTCCGGGGATATGGAATCCAACCATTTAATCTATGCGAGAATAGGGATAAGGAAATAAGTAATAAACAAACTAACTAGATAATTATTAGATGATCTTTATTAGTTACTCCAATACTTGTTTAGTGCATACCAGCTATATGTACTCATGACAAGATAGCCCTTCGAATAAGTGAATCCTAACTTTAAGCCCACAATCAAATAAGAACAGGAAGTAAAGCAAAGATTTACAGATTCTAAGGCTACGATATCCTAGGCAAATATACCCGTAATGTATCCACTAAGCAACTATTGACATACTAATAACGACCTTTAATTCTCAGATAAGTGATTATTGTAACACAAAATACTCCTATAGTATTTTAAGTTTAATGTTCTGTTCTATTGTTCTTGTTGTAGTAGTGTTGGTAAGTTTTTAGACTTGTTGCAACCTCACAACCACACTTAGGCACATGCTAGTCAACCCTCGGATAATATAGTTGATCAGGCTATATCTTCCCAGTTTTGACTATATGTCTCTAAGTCCACTTGTGCTGTCCAACAATCGTAATACTTTTGTTTTGTCCTAGTGACACTGATTTTAGTATGAATGCAGGTATGTATACTTGGTTAAATATTTTATTATTTAAAAGTATAAACTCTTTATCAGAGTAATTTAAATCCCGCTTGTGTTTATAGTTCATACATATTTTATGGGTTGATACACTCGATTCACTATAAACAATGCTTTGATACCAATCTGTCACACCCCCAAAACCGATGAACAGCGAAAACGTTCTGGGGTGGAGGACGTCATGTACAGTATCACAACAATGCAAAGTAGTAAATAAGCAACAACATCATCCATTGCATTAATAGTATAATATCATACAAGTGTGTTCTGTCCAGTTTTATAGACACCAAAAATTATATACATCAAAATAAAAGAGGAGTCTTAAACGAGCTCCTTCTTCTCCAAAACCTAGCACCTGTACCTGTCTACTGGTGACCTGAGAATACAAGTTATTTTGAAAGCGAGTATCAACTTTAAAGCTGGTGTGATCATAAGTATATTAGTTTCTGTGTTTGTATGAAAGCATTTGTAAGGTGTTTTGTAAGATGTACTGTGTATGTTTGTAAAAGTTTTGTATTTGATTGAACTCTCCTAGAAAACCCTATGTTTTCTACTAAAAGTAGCCTTCTACCAAGGCATCTAGTATTTGTGTGTGTGTGTCTCTTGTAAAAGTGTGTATCTTCCCAAATCCGACTATCATTAATCAAAATATGGTTTTTACATTATTGTTTATTGTGTGATTATCACAAAGTAAAAAGTAAAGGGAAAATGTTATAGTACTGTAATGTAGTAATTAGTAATTACTGTTGTACTACTACCTTAAGCCAAATGTAAATTTTAAGGTAACATG
Organism: Lactuca serriola; assembly: GCF_051521515.1. Classification (NCBI taxonomy): domain Eukaryota; kingdom Viridiplantae; phylum Streptophyta; class Magnoliopsida; order Asterales; family Asteraceae; genus Lactuca; species Lactuca serriola. Next base: position 320,979,478 of record NC_136411.1, read on the forward strand.
TGATCGGCCTGTATCTTGCTACCGACTTAGCTGAAAACGACAATGTAAGATGTCGTAAAAATGACGTTTGGCACCCGTAGACTTGCAAGTCCCACTATAGCGAGCAACAAGGTGTAGGATAGTCAATCCAGTATAGATCTATACGCAAACTCAATACGCTCCCCAATGAAGGAGATTCTGATACAAAAACAGTCATGGTAGGTAGTGCCATGCCCTGCTTAATGGCTCACATATATGTGGTTAATGCATATGCAATGTGATTTGTGTGCTAGCTGTATTGTGTGTTCTTTCTCTATCTAGCCTGTATGTTTGTTTCTCATCATAATGTTTATTGTTTGTTTCTCATCATTCTGTTTCATGTTTGATTCTTATCATAGTATGTATTGACTCACGTATGAACTGACTCATTGTATGTTTCATTGTTCTAGTAATAGTATCTTCCTAAACTACCCCTATGGTAGCTTACTAGAAAAGTATGAACATGTTTGTATACCCTTGCTACCCAAGGGCATGGAATTGAAAGAAATAACCTTTTATATCTATATACATATACATAATATATAACTGGGATTCAAACGACCTTCGGACAACTAACCTTGATACCCTAAGACCACATCAAACAAGAACAGGAAGCAGGGTAGACTAGCAGTCCTAAGTCCTTTCAATCCTACTTATATAACTATATTTATACAGATACACAGAATATAAGTTTAAAAGAGTTTAAGTAAAAGTATTTGACAATTAAAGGATTTTGTAAGACAGTTTGATAAATAGTTTGGAAAGTAAGAAAAACCATTTGCTGGGTAGTGATTAATCACATGTGATTGATAGAATAACTATAATTGTTCAACTTGTATTCCCCCCCCCCCCATAAAAGCATTTAAAAACATTTCAAAGGTAAATTAGGGGTATGAACTCACCTGTAGTGAGTGGTTCTGATGACAATGTTGGATCAGTTGCTAAGTACCAAGTGGTGACTTGAGTACACACGCGAATCCTATTTAGCATATATTGGCACATATATTAATATAATTAGTGTTATGAACAACGAATTAATGAATTAGGACCACCTTAGGGACTAGTAAACACTTATATTGAAGTGTTACAACAATATATGATTGTATGAAGGGTTATAAGGCTATACAAGAGAGTGTATGGCCAAAATACACACTATATGTGTGTGTGCGGCCAGGTGTGCTGCCAGCACGCCCTGTGTGCGGCCAGGTGTGCTGCCAGAAAACAAGGTGTTCTTGGTGTTCTTGGTGAAAGATGTTACCTTTCCGGATGATACTTGTGAGGATTTTCGGGTCCTTGCTTTGTAGAAGTGTAAGAAATGAATAAAATGACTAAGGATAGTATATATAGGGGAGTGAGTGCGGCTGGAGGTGTGTGTGGTTGGCCTGTGTGCGGCTGGCTGGCCGCACACTCTAGTGTGCGGCCGGACACACCTGATTTGGTGTGTTTGGCCCGTTTTTACAATGCTACACCCAATCTAACCCATCCTCCGACACGTACCTCACTTATACTAAGATTTAAGCACTCTTTTAGACCCAAAAGTTCATTATAAAATAGCAAATCGAAGCTAACTTTAATAACAATGAAGAATGAAAGCTAGAAATTTCGGGTTGTCACAGAATGGACAAATTTTTGGGAAGCCCATAGAGATTTCGTCCAAAGGTCTTTCTAGAAGGATTCCATGGATTGCTTAAGGCCTAAGCAAAGAATTAGGGTTTTCATCTAAAACCCTAACAACTCAACTATATAAAGAACCCCTAGGCTACCAGTTTTCGGCTCGATGTATTCATAGAGAACCGTAGCCGAAATCTAGTAGCCTCCATCACCTCTCACTTGTTCATCCTTTTCTAAGTGGTGTTTGTGACTCCATTAGAGGTGAAACATTTCTAAGCTCTTGAAGGTTAAGATCAAGCTACTAACAAGAATGCTATTCTTCTAAACCCTGATATGATTAGATTTCCATTTTCTTGTATGCTAGATTAGGGTTTTGATTTGGAAAATTAATTTGCATGTATAACCTGCGAAAAACCTAGTTCCAAAGCAATTAGAGTTGCATGTGTACATAGGAATGTTGTAATGCTCATAACCCATTAGTGGTATCAAATCTTAGAGTGTTTTTCTATTATATATGATGTAATTGTAATGTTTTCATAGCTAGATCAAATTCGTTTTTGGCCACTGACTGTTGAACTCAACGAGTTGGACCAACCTCGACGAGTCCATGCCCAGACTCGACGAGTTGGTTCGTCTGATTTTTCCGATTTTAGGCCTAAATTAGATAAGGATCATTACCTTAAATTCTTTTAACTGCTTAAAATCGAATTTTATGATATGGTAATGAATATCCTCATCTAATTAAAAGATAATGGTCAAATTTTAAGATAATGTTCAATATTATATGACTAGTTTAATTTTTTAAAATTTAATCTAGAAAGTTTTGATAGGACATTAATTCCTCATTAATAAGTATAATGAAACCAATAAAGTAACTAAATGTTTTTATAAATTCCCAATCTTAGTTACTTTAGAAAAATATGAAAATGATGTTATTCCATGAAATTGCACTTTACACATTGCCAAGTCGTTAGTGGAGTGTGTGTGATTAACTGACACACTACTTAGACTAACAAGTGTGCCAAAGGGTAGCTCGAGATTTATCATAGATCAATAGACTGTGTGTGGTTAATCGACACATTGATTAGGTGGTAAATGACATCGAGAGTGCCAAGCTAATTTGCATGGTTATTCACACCTTGTTTGTTATCCTCGATATCCCACTCACAAACTTGAAGGGCATAATCGAGATTAAACATGCCATTGAAAAGTTTAATGAATCTCAAAAGAATCTAGGAATTTCATTTCATTTAAAACCTAACTCTTCATTTTTTTATTGGTGGAATTGGTAAATCGTCATTTGCCTACCTTCAAATAATTTGCAATTGGATTACAGTATCCCTCTTCCGAATTGTCAATTATTGTGTTGAGTCATAGCCTTAATATTCATTTGGGTATTATATTAAGGATACTTTATCTAATCTAGACTTTGTTCTTTTTCTTTTTCAGATGCCTGGCTCAAACAACGCTTCTGGATCGAATTCCAACTCCTCAAGCTCCTTTTCTCGCATGAACATTTGTGCAATGATCACTTTCGATGGATCCAACTTCCATGATTGGATTCGAAACATTCGAATGGCCTTGCGATATGAAGAGAAGGAATACGTTCTCGACAAGCAACTCAATGAGATCGATGAAGCGAAATCTACTCCTGAATAGATAGCTGAGTGTAAGGCTCACAAAAAGGATGAGACAAAGATGTCGTGTATCATGGTAGCCACTATGACTCCTGAGCTACATCGGTTCTACGAGGACTACTAGCCTTACGATATGTGCCAAGATATGATGGAAAAGTACCATCAAATTGCGCATCAAGAAATGTACGAGATTTTTGCCTCGTTAATAACATCCAAGATGAAGGATGGAGAGTCCATCACGAGCCACTTGCAAAGAATGCAAAGATATGTGGTGAAGTTGAATGTCAACTTTGACAAAGAGTTGACGATTGATATAATCCTCCACTCTTTGTAGCCTTGTTATGATCATTTCAAGATGACTTATCATATGAAGAATGAGGAAGTCACTTTGAGCAAACTTCAAGGTTTGTTGAGAAGTGCTGAAAGTGGACTTAAAGGCAAAGCTGTTCAGTCTACGCCTGCAAGAACCACAAGGGAAGAAAAGGAAAGATCCCTCCAAGAACCACAAGGGAAAGTCCCATGATGGATCCTCTACAAATGGATCCTATGGTAAAGCCGGTTCGGCCACTCATCCGATCCTAAAGAAGCAACGTGCTTCTACTGTCACAACAAGGGGCATTGGAAACGAAGCTACCCTAAATACTTGCAGGACATCAAGGATGGGAAGATAAAGCCCACCTTTGCAGGTATTTATACTATTCAATCTAATTACTCATCACATGCTAGTTCTTGGGTCCTTGATATAGGATGTGGTCTTCACATTTGTTCTGATTTGCAGGGGCTAAGAAGAAGTAGGGATGTGGAGCATAGGAAGATGAAACTGATAATGGGGAATAGGAAATCGTCACCTGTCACCAAGATCGAGATTTACTCTTTAGTGCTTAGTAGTTGGTTAGGATTAGAGTTGAATGATTGTTGCTACTCGTCAGAGATGACGAGCAATATTATTTCTTTTCATGGTTTGTACAAACAAGGTTTTAGATTTTCATTTAACAATGAAGTTGGTTCTATTAATGCTTTCTATAATGATATTTTTTATTTTGAAGCATTGCCTTGTAATGGTGTATATGAAAATGTGATCGTTGTAGATAACTTAGGAAATAATGTGTTGCACATCGATTCGTCTACTGTGTTAGACAAGGAATGCTTGTGGCATTGTCGTCATGGACATGTCAACAAGATGCACATAGCCCAACTCCAAAAGGATGTAGTCTTGGAGTCATTTGACCTAAAGTCAGATGACACGTGTGAATCTTGTTTGCTTGGAAAGATGACTAAATAACCTTTCACTAGTACTTGTGAAAGAGGCAAGGGATCGTTGGATCTCATACACACAAATGTGTGTTGGGCCCTTTAGATCCATCACATGGGATGCTAATCGCTTCTATGTGACCTTTACCGACGATTATATCAGATAGGGATATATCTACTCAATCAAGCACAAGTCGAAAACCTTTGAAAAGTTCAAAGAATTTAAGCAAGAAGTGGTGAATCAATTAGGCAGGAAGATAAAGATGCTTAGATCCGATAGGGGTGTTGAGTATCTTAGTATCGAGTTCCACGACTATCTTAAGGAATGTGGAATTGTTTCAAAATTGACGCCGCCTAGAACACCACAGCTCAATGGTGCGGCTAAGAGGAACAATCAAACCTTGTTGGACATGGTTCGTTCCATGATGAGTCGATCTTCGTTACCTATCTCATTCTAGGGGTATTCCTTAGAGACTGTCGCCCATATCCTTAATCTAGTCCCAACTAAGAAGGTTGCCAAAACACCTCACGAGATGTGGATAGGGAAAGTTTCCTCGTTGGCACATATCAAGGCTTGGGGTTGTGAAGTTTTCATATGACGAGAGACTTACGACAAGCTTGAACCTCAAAGCGAGTGGTGTATTTTCATCGGCTACCCACAGAAATCCTTTGGATATCTTTTCTACAAACCTAATGACAACGTGGCCTTGGTAGCAAGGAGAGGGGTTTTCCATGAAAAAGAACTCATATTCCAAGAGGACAGTGGGAGGCAAATTGATCTTGAAGAGCTTCAAGAGTTAAACGATGAAGGAACCTCTAACACTAGTGCTCAACCTGAGGAAGAGATTCATGTTAAATCGATTGATGAGTCATTACCTGCAAGACATTCTTCTCGAGTTAGAATGACACAAGAGTTTTATGGTTTTGATACTACTACAGAAGGTGATACATTTATCAGTGATAGTACACTGGTAAATTTGGATGAGCCTGCTAACTACAAGGAAGCCATGGCGGGCCCCAAGTCTGCAAAATGGAAAGAGGCAATGGACAACAAGATCTAGTCCATGTATGGTAATCAAGTTTGGAACTTGGTTGAAAATGTACATGGTCGAAAGACAGTTGGGTGCAATGGATCTTCAAGAAGAAGACCGACATGGATGGTAAGGTGCATACATTCAAGGCACAGCTGGTTGCAAAGGACTTTACTTAAACCCCGGGGTTGACTATGATGTGACCTTCCCACCAGTGTACAAGATCAAGTCTATTAGGGTTATGTTGGAAATTGTTGCATTTCAAGATTATGAAATTTGGCAGATGGATGTCAAAACTATCTTCCTTAATGGGAAGCTGGCTGATGATGTTTACATGTGTCAACCAGAAGGTTTTGTGGCTGATTAATACCCCAATAGAGTATGCAAGCTTGAGAAATCCATTTATGGGTTAAAGCAAGCGTCTCACAGATGAAATCTTTGCTTCGACGAAAAAATGCCAAAGAGTATGGTTTCTCTAGAAGCGAGGATAAGTCCTATGTGTATGTCAAGGCTAGTGGGATGTGATAACTGGAAATTTTTTTGGGTCAAACCAAGTCCAAGGAGTCTTATGTATAAGTATATCCACAATATATATTTTTTTAACTTGATGCAATAATGTTATTTGAAAATTAAGAGGGCACCATGTAGCACCTAGTTCCTGGTATGTATTTTATTCTAGTATCTTGCATTTTGGCCTTGGACTTGGCGAGTTGAGGTCCAAATCGTCGAGTCGGAGCGTGTTGGACACAGAAGTTTAATGACCTACTCGACGAGTCCGTGATGTCCGGACAAAACCCTAGATGAGGGTTTGCACCCTATTTAAACCACTTGTTCAGCCTCCCTTTCGTCCCCAATGCTTCCAGAACTCCCCTCAAGCAAACCCTTGTCGTTTTTTAGAAGAGCTAAGGCATTTTTGGTGGATCTTGCTAGTTGTGACCATAAGGAGGAAGGGAAAAGCTTGAGGAAACAAATGAAGACCAAGGGTACCCGAGTTTGTGCATCATCCACATCTCATTGGAGGTATAAAGGTGTAACCTTGCTCTTTCATTTGTTAGATCCCTTTTTGGGGAGATTTAGGGCTTTTATAAGCCATTTTTGGTGACCAACCACGATTGCAAGCATGGGTTGAGACTCCAGAATCAAGCCATTAAGGGAGTCACAAGGTAGTTAGGGGTTGCTTTTTCACCCATCTAAGGCCCCATGCATCATAAGAGCTTATTTTATGACCATTTGAGCTCAAAGTCCCATGCATGCACGTAAAGTTTGAAACTTTACATGATAGATCGATTGAAGGAGTTTAGATCTACCTTTTGGTCAAGAGTTGTACGCTGGAAATCGAGAAATGAGACTTGGACATGCCTGACTCGATGAGTCGTTCTTGAGACTCGGCAAGTCCGAGGCAAAACTCCCCTTTTCTGTTAAGGTTTGAAGGAACACAGTCGAGCTCTAGAAGGGTTTTTAGAGGGTCTATGGGAGCGACCCAACGTATTGGACTTAGCCATAGATCTTGAGTTCATGTGACTCGACGAGTGCGAGAACGGACTCGGCGAGTCCAAGGCAATCTCCTTCAGTTGAAGATGAACTCGACGAGTTGTCCATACAACTCGGCGAGTCGAGGTCAGGAGTTGTTTATCAGATGAAGGTGAACTTGACGAGTTGTTCATCCGACTCAGCGAGTCAGATGAAGACTCATTCGACGTTCATAAAGAAGGGAGAACTCGTCGAGGCGTTGCCGAACTCGATGAGTAGAGTCGTGGATAAGGACGTGTAAAGAGTTAGGGACTCGACGAGTTGGCGGCCCAAATCGACGAGTCGGGTCAACTGGAAGTTGACTTTGACATGGAATTGGATAGGGGTAAAATAGTCATTTTACCCTAAGAGTAGATATCAGATTCTAACTAGGTGTTTTTTGGGATTATAGACGGAGGGTTACCGGAGCAGCAGTCAGTGAGTTGTCGAGCAGTTTTTCAGCAATCAACCTTACGAGGTGAGTTACCTTCCAGTAGCGGTGGGTCTACGACCATAATGTCGGCCCACTAGTAGGAGTTGTATGTTAGATGATTGTCTTTGTGATATTCATCTAGATTTGCTGCTACCTGTTATGTTTATGTGCTTTCATGATATGTGTTTATGTGGTAATAGTAGTAGGAGGTGAAATAGTCCCCGGTTGTCCGATGAAATAGACCAACGGGTACGTCAAGCACCCCATAATGGCTTGACCTAGGTACGTCAAACACCCCATAATGGTTTGACCTGGGTAAGTCAGACACCCCATAATTGTCTGACAGTACATTATGTTATGCTATGTGTTTATGTGGTAGCAGTAGGGGGTGAAATAGTCCCTAGTAGTCAGGTGAAATAGACCGACGGGTACGTCAAGCACCCTAGAATGGCTTGACCTGGGTACCTCAAACACCTCAGAATGGTTTGACCTGGGTAAGTCTGGCGCCCCAGAATTGCCTGACAGTATATTGTATTGTATGTGGTACTGTGTGGGAACTCACTAAGCTTCGTGCTTATAGTTTTCAGTTTTGTTTCAGGTACCTCTTCAGCGAAGGGGAAGGAGCCGGGGCGGTAGCTGCATATCATACACACACCTTAGATTCTGCTTTATGAGTTTTCCTTGGGATTGTACTCTGATATTATAACTATTTCATGATCTGGATTTTCAGACATTATACACAATTTTATGAAATGTTATGATTTGACAGTGTTTTCCTACGAACGTTTTAATTAAAATAATTTATAAAAATGAAATTTTTGGATGCGAAAAATGGGTTGTTACAAGTTGGTATCAGAGCCTTGGTTTGAGGGATTCGGACACACCCTTGGGGGTGTCTGGACTCAAATCGAGGGATTAAAAGATTTTACAAGAAAATGGTTTTCTAAAGAATAAGATAAAGAGTTTTGAGAAAGGACAGAGTGTGTGATGAGCGCAACCGGTTGAGCTCAAGTAAGCTTTCCCCAAAGTATCCATACAAGTTTATGTTATATTTATTAGCTTCAGTAGAACATCATGCTAGAATAGAATTAAGGATCTTAGGATGATGCCTTATGTGGCTGCTTTATGTGTTTCAGCTTATGTGAATTGCATGCTAGTATTGAGTAGACATCAGTAGGATGGCCTGTTAGGTTATGCCTGATAGTATGAACTTAGCATTGTATGCTAGTGCAATTTCCTGTTATGAGGATAGGGTTGCTTGAGATCGTTCCCTTTTTGTATGAATGCAGCTTGCTTTGTGCTTTGTGGGACTCTGAGTGATGGGAGTTAGCTATTAGGTGAATACGCTAAAGTCACATGTGATCAGGGTTGAATAATCCTAGAGAATTGCATTTGACCCTATTTCGCAGCTCTTGTTTGAGTCCTAACCGTTGAAGGGATGAGTCCCTTACTCGAAGGATTATCCGAGCCTCGTTGCATGTGATTGTATTCAAGTAATGGCTGTTTGGCATTACAAAGAGGCCTTTAGTAGCTGAGGACTGGTTTGGGTGAGGTTAGAGGTACCCTAGGGCGAGCCTAGGATGGGAATAGCTGAGATCAGTAGTAGTAGAAGGGACTTGGTGGAGTCAAGGCGGTTCTTGAGGAAAGTATGGATAGATGTGGAAGGTAGGGTGGGCCCATACTACTGAAAGCAGAGGATCCGTACTTGAATCAAGGAAGGCTGAGGCAAGACCAAGGAACTTGTGATAGATGTGATCCCTCTGGATGTATTAGCATCACTGATGGTTGTCATTATGTATTACAGAATGGTGGTGCTACGTCCGAGACCAGCAGTTGGCAGCTCGGGAGAGGGATCGGGTTCGGGTTCGGGCTCCGAACGAGTGGATGAGAGGCTATGCAAGTTCATCGCGTCTAAGATCACTAGAGGCATCCTTGATGCGACCGCGGTCATCTTTGGGTCGATCTAGGAAGGGATTGTCGAGCTGATGGAGGATCGCCTCCGGGCATTCAGGAGTGACAGGGCTACCACTCAGTCAGGATCACGCACACTATCCTTTAAGGACTTCATGGGTAGTGGTGCACCTGATTTCCATGGGGCGAAGGAACCCATTGCTGCCAGACGATGGATTGCAGACATTGAATCTACACAGTTGACCAGCTTTTGCCCCGAGGGGTCGAAGGTACGATTTGCAGCAGGGTGTTTGAGGGACCAGGCTACGGATTGGTGAGAGACGGTTGGTGAATCTTTGGGAGCCTCGGTTGTTGAGGCTATGAAATGGTCGGATTTTGTGACCCGGTTCAAAGCTGAGTTCGCGCCTGCGGTGGAACTTCAGCAGTTGGCCCATAAGTTCCTGGGTATGAGGCAGACGACTGAGTCAGTGGAGGAGATCACCGCCAAGTTTCGAGAGAGAGCCTTATTGGTGCCCAATATGTAGGAGACGAGGCTATGAGGAGGACCCGCTACCACGAAATGCTGCGAGCCGACATTCGGGAGCATGTTAACTTCTCAGCTTGTCCCACCCTGGATTCTACGATTGCCAGGGCAAAGGAGAGGGAGATTGATCTGGAGCACATCCGAAAGAGGAAGGTAGAGGAGGGGCAGGTGACTGGGCTTCGGGGAAGAAGCCCAAAGGATCATATGCAGGGCCGAAAGGCCAACAGAGCCGTAGCCGCTGTAGGAAATGCGGCAAGTTGCATGAGGAAGTTTGTAAGGTGGGAGCGTCTGGCTGCTACAAGTGCGGCAAGACGGGGCACTTCAGCAGGGATTATACCGCCCCTGCACCTATCTTTCAGACATCAGAGTAATTGTGTTTCCACTGCAACCAGAGCGGCCACAAGAAGGCCAATTGTCCCCAATTGACAACAGCAGCAGCCACGCCAGTGAAGGCGCCAACCCCAGTAACCCTGCGGATTACTAATGGCCTGCAGGGCAAGGCGGAGGCTCTAGTGGTGAGGAGTCGGGCCTTCCAGTTGACTACCAAGGAGGCATGCACCGCACCCGATGTAGTGATGGGTATGATTCTTCCCCAATGATCTATTTATATGAAGTTCATGATATTAATATATGCTCTGTATATGCATGTTTAGGGTCGTTCCATGTCAGCGGTATTCCTGTACACGTGTTGTTTGATTCAGGTGCCACTCGATCTTTTGTTTCTCTTGCACTTAACAAAGGGTTCCCGAGTCTTCGGGCATGTTGGATCGCCCTTTAGAGGTAGAGATTGTCGATGATCGATCGGTGCGAACATCAACTGTATTATGAGATTGTGTGCTGAGATTATTCGATGAGCACTACCTAGTAGACTTGGTTCCCATACCTTTGTGGGGGAACAAGGTTATTATTGGCATGGATTGGCTAAGCCCCAATGGGGCGGTGATTGACTGCGCGCAGCAGTTAGTGCGGATCAGGACACCAAGTGGAGGAGAGTTGGTGATTCGAGGCGAGAGGCAACAACGAGGACCAACCATATGTTCGGCAGCGAGGGCCAGGCGTTACTTTCAGCAGGGTTGCACAGGATATGTCGCCTATGTCATGGATACCCGGGAGGCGGGTGAGGCGACGGTGAGTGACGTTCCGGTGGTGTGAGACTATGCAGATGTGTTCCCAGAGGAGCTTCCTGAGATACCTCCAGAGCGAAAGGTGGGGTTCAGGATCGACCTAGTCCCTGGTGCGGCTCCGATAGCCAATGCACCATATCGATTGGCTCCTCCCGAGATGCAGTAGTTGTCTACACAGCTGTAAGAGCTGCTAGACAAAGGACTTATCAGGCCAAGTAGTTCGCCTTGGGGAGCCCCGATTCTGTTTGTCAAGAAGAAGGACGGGTCACATTGCATGTGCATAGACTACCGGGATCTGAACAAGGTAACGGTGAAGAACCGTTACCTACTCCCGAGGATTGACGACCTTTTTGACCAGCTTTAGGGAGCATCTAGGATTTCCAAGATTGATCTGCGCTCGGGATACCATCAGATGAGGGTCAGTGAGGAGGATGTGCAAAAGACTACGTTTCGGACTCGCTATGGCCATTATGAGTTCGTGGTGATGCCCTTCGGATTCACCAATGCTCCTGTCGCGTTCATGGATCTCATGAACCGCGTATGTAGGCCGATGTTGGATCAGTCTGTGATAGTATTTATTGATGATATTTTGGTTTACTCCAAGACGCAGGAGCAACATGCAAATCACCTGCGAGAGGTTTTGGATACTTTGAGGAGGGGGAGCTTGTACCCCAAGTTCTCCAAGTGTGAGTTCTGGTTGCGCGAGGTGTAGTTTCTTGGGCACCTTGTTAATCAGAACAGGATTCTGGCCGACCCGGCCAACGTGGAGGTCGTGATGAGATGGGAGATTCCGAAGTCTCCATTTGAGATTCGGAGTTTCCTGAGATTAGCCGGCTACTATCGGAGATTGATCCACGATTTCTCCAAGATAGTCGTGCCCTTGACTCGGCTTACGAAGAAGGACGTAGTTTTCCATTGGGGACCCGAGCAGCTGGCCGCATTCGAGTCTCTGAGGCAGAGATTGTGTGAGGTTTCGATCCTAGCCCTACCTAAGGGCGTAGAGGATTTTGTGGTATACTATGACGCGTCTATTGCGGGTTTCGGCGCGGTTTTGATGCAGAGAGGTCACGTTATTGCTTACGCTTCGAGGCAGCTGAAGCCTCACGACGCGAATTATCCGACGCATGATTTAGAATTGGGGTTGTTGTTTTTGCCCTCAAGATTTGGCATCATTACCTCTATGGGGTTCGTTGTACCATTTACACGGACCACAAGAGCCTGAAGTATCTCATGGATCAGCCAAATCTGAACATGAGGTAGCGTCGGTGGTTGGACGCGGTGAAGGATTATGATTGTGAGGTCCTTTACCACCTGGGGAAGGCCAACGTGGTGGCCTATGCACTTAGCCGCAAGGCAGCGCCGATCAGAGATATCTGCATGCGGATGACAGTAGTGACCCCATTGTTGGAGCAGATCCGAGAGGCTCAACAGGAGGCTATGAAGGAGGAACACCGGAAGAGTAAGCGTATAGTGGGTCAGGTTTCCTCCTTCGACTATGACAGCAGGGGATTATTGTCACTGCACCACAGGGTGTGGGTTACATTCTCCATTCATCCCGGGGTGACGAAGATGTATAGGGATCTTCGTCTTGATTATTGGTGGCCCTGCATGAAACGAGATGTAGCATGGTATGTGGAGCGGCGCTTGACCTGTACGAAGGTCAAGGCCGAGCACCAGAGGCCACACGACAAGATGCAGTTGTTGGATATTCCCCTATGGAAGTGGGAAGATATTACTATGGATTTCGTCACCAAGCTTCCTAGGACCGCGTGGGGAGTGGATTCCATATGGGTCATCGTGGATCGGTTGACCAAGAGTGCCCATTTTATACCGATCCAGGAGAGCATATCGGCCAAGAAGCTAGCCGATATTTATATTCGAGAGGTGGTGGCTCGACATGGGGTGCCGGTCTCCGCGATTTATGACAGGGATGTTCGGTTCACTTCCAGGTTTTGGAAGAAATTCCACGACGAATTGGGTACTCATCTGCATTTCAGAACCACCTTTCATCCGCAGACGGATGGTCAGAGCAAGCGGACCATCCAGACTCTGGAAGATATGCTGCGGGCATGTGTGTTAGATTTTGGAGGTAGCTGGGATACTTACCTTCTGTTGGCTGAGTTCTCTTACAACAACAACTACCATGCGAGTATCGATAGTCCTCCCTTTGAGGTGTTATACAGGAGGAAGTGCAGGACCCCGATATGTTGGGGCGAGGTTAGCCAGAGGGTCAGGGGGAGCACCGATGTAGTGCTCAAGACGACAGAAATGATTCAACATGTAACGACCCAAAAATCACAACTAAAAATTTCTTTTAAAACATTACTAAAATCATATTTATAAAAACTGTATCATAAGTCATAACATAATTTTTTGAGTATTAATTCAAAACATAATCTCATTATCAGAGTCAAACATTCCCAGGCTAACTGACTATGGTGTGTGCACTGCAACCTCTCCGAGCTCCTCTTTTGAAAACTGAGTACCTAAAACCAAAAACTGAAACCGTAAGCATGAAGCTTAGCGAGCTCCCCCAATCTACCACATACATACAATAACATATAAAGCACATACTGGGCTTTTCCCACTGCATCGGACCGAGGTCCGGGCTAACTAGGGCCTTGCCCCCTGCATCGTATCGATGTTCAGAAACTGACTGGGACCTTGTCCCCTGCATCGGACCAAAGTCCGGACTAACAGGGGCCTTGCCCCCTACATCGGACAGAAGTCCGGAAGTTGATTGGGACCCTGTCCCCTACATCGGACCAAAGTTCGGACTAACTGCATCAGACCGAAGTCCGGAACTAACTAAACAAAGCATAACATAACATATCAACTAGCGTAAACAAACATATACTACATACTGCATCGGGCCGTAGCCCGGGACACATAACACATAAGTCCTGTTTGAGCCACAAAGGCATCGAACATACTAACTACTGCATTGGACCGAAGTCCGGAAACTACTGCTAGCTAAATGGGCCGGCATTGTGGCCTTAGACCCGTTCTTACTGGAAGGAAACTCACCTGAACTGCTGAGCTCTGCCGATAACCCTCTATTCCGCTGCTCCTCTAGCTCTCCGAGCTACCAATATCAATATGACACTTAGTCAGACAGTCCTCCAAAAGTCAACTAATTCAACTCTGGTCAAAGTCAATGTCCTGGTCAACCCTACTCGTCGAGTCTGCCTACTGACTCGCCGAGTTCATACGCTTAGAATCCATTCATTCGCGACTCGACTCGCCGATTCAACCCTTGACTCACCAAGTCTACCGATTTCCGAGTCCTGACCTGACCAACTCACTGAGTCCCCACTGAACTCACTGATCCGAGTCTTAACTCAAAGGGTTTGGGGTTTCGCGACTTGACTTGCCGAGTCCAAGAACAAACTCGCCGAGTCCGAGGCAATCTTCAATAGACTCGCCAAGTTGTTCATCCAACTCGTCGATTTCGTCTCCATCTTCATACTACTCGCCGAGTCCACTCGAAGGACTCGCCGAGTCTATTCAGTCCTTCATATTTTCAGAGGCTTTTGAGTCATCCATGGACTCCAAACTGTAGATCCACTCTTCTAAAGCCTATTCCTTACATATAGTGGCAAACTTTACGTGTAGCTACGGAGATCTAGGCTCAAAACACTATACTAGAGTTTAAGACAAAGGGGCTTAACAAACAACCCATAGACTGATGCTTTATGATTCTCTAGGCCAAGATACACTTAGATCTGAAGTAACAACTTCAGATCTGGGCTTCTAACTCGAAATGGTTCATAAACATGCCCTAAAAGCCCCAAATCTCAAGATAAAGGTTGATCTATATGCAAAAGAGGGAAGGTAGCGACTAAATACCTTCAAATGTTCTGGAAAACCCCACAAACTCTGGATCTATTACCAATCCTTGAATCCCCAATGGGTGCCTTCTTCCTTCTTCCTTCAAATCACCCAAAATGGCAAGAAAGCTTGAATGAGCAACAATGGAGGCTTAGGGTTTCGGGTTCTGGACAATAGGGGCCACAAATGAGCCCTAGGGAAGAGAATAAGATGCTTAAATAGTGTACCAAGTGTCGAAATTAGGGTTTCCCAACCCAGACCAGACTCACCAAGTCCACTTGCCGACTCGCCGAGTCGGTCACTCACTTTACACCCGGATCCCGCTCCGACTCGCCGAGTTCCTCCCTAGACTCGCTGATTCAACCCTCTTTAACTTAGGGTTTTTTCTTTCCTTTCTTGACCTTTCTGATTTTGGGTGTTACAACTCTCTCCCACTTAAACTAAACTTCGTGCTTGAAGTTCTCTATGGTCAACTTACCTGCAATCCGCCTCAACACCCTTCCTGGTGACTTTAACCCTTTTGTCCATCACTCCAGCCACTCACAATGCTGGTCACTACTATTGGTACATCCTGAATTCTTCTATTTTCCATAATTTCCTTAACGTTACTTCCTCCGACTGAAAATTATGTTGCCCCTCATCCGCCTACCGGATGCACTGAGACTACCTTGGTCCAACTAATCAGCCGATATCTGGGTTACCAGACTCCCACCGGTCACTACACCCCATCGCAATCTCCTAGTCGCTTCCAGCAACTTCTGAAGATACTTCGACTATCTATAACTGTTCTATCCATTCTGCCACCCATACTGAATTGATGCTGCTGGAACCAGCCTGCTTATCTCTCATCTAACTACTCAACTTCCAAAAACTTGAGTCTCACTTCCTGAAAGAAAGGCTACCTGCCTAATTTCCCTTGCAGATCACTTATACTTGGCAGAAGACTCAACTGATCCTGCTGAGAGGGACTTGCCATTTCCAAATCAACCAACTATACCGTCAACACTTGAATTCCAACACAAATACTAATATTGTCCATAACTCTAAAACTATCCGAACACTGAACTGCCTGCAACACTGAACTGCCTGATACGCTGAACTGCATGAAACATTGAACTGCCTGAAACACTGAACTGCCTGAAATGCTGAACTGCCTGAAACACTGAACTGCCTGAAACACTGAACTGCATGAAACACTGAACTGACTGAAGCACCGAACTGCCTATATGGTTGCTTCCCAAAATATCTCAAGACCTTCCTGGTCTCCAATCATTCGTCGGTTATCTGCAACACCGAGTTCCAACTCAACTGTGGAGTCAAAGGACTCCGCACTTAGTCGCTCCCACGACTTTTGAACGAAATCTTTCTCTGGAACTAGTTTCCACTAGTTATCCTGTCACCGTGGCTCTAACAACCTCCCGATCCACCGATCAGGTCCAAACGTCACATCCTGACATCATCAATTCCACGACTAAAAACATGATGGCTCCCAGACTAATGGTAGCCCTTAACATACACAAACCCAAATGGTCCACTGCTACCCTGATCTCATAACTATGGTGACGATCCGACTGTCGAATCGCCGGCTTAACCATAACTGAATCATTTGGGAAATCCAAAATCTAACCCGTGGATTCCCATATCTTCACTGCTGCACCCGAACTGCTGGGTACTATTGTTTCCCCCGCATCCAAACAACGCGCTCATGCTATCTACTAACCTGACGAATGGTACGGCTACATCCGCAGACTTACAACACTATACTACTAGATGACTGCTAGTGAATGCTACGGCTACATCCGCAGACTTACAACACTATACTACTATTTGACTGCTAGTGAATGCTACGGCTACCCCCGCAGACTTACAACACTACTACTATCTGACTGCTAGTGAATGCTACGGATACACCCGCAGACTTACAACACTCTACTACTATCTGACTGCTTACTAACTACTATCCGAGGACATCCTGACTATTCCTAGTCCTGCTAGTGATTCCTCATCTTGATTTCTCAAAACCAGCCCTCAGCCATCGAATACTGCATCAACCTCGACGTCTTATATACTTGATATACTTAGCGTTTCGTCGAGGAATTCTTCAGCTTGGTTCCCAAACCAACCGTCTACTAATTCGGATACATGAAACTATTGTTGGGAAGTTTCCAAACTCCCAACTCTTGAATCTACACAACCCTGCATGCTGTCTCTGCCACGGGCTACTAACACAAAAGCATCTCTTGCTAACCGTTATCAGGATGCTCATTCCGACTCACTAAAGTCCTTCAGGCGGTCCTCCAATCCTGGATTCCCAACCAGCTACTAACCATCTCGATTACATGAACTAACTATTGGGAAGTTCCTCAAACTCCCAATCCTGAACTCCTCAATCCGCCAATCGTTGTGCTACTATCTTTTCTTCTCAGAGGCTGCGTACTCTTTCTGGGTCTACGTGTTCTTATCCTTGTATACTCGGAGGGTTCTCCCCCACTTAGATCCGGCAAACTCCTCACTGCTTACTGGTCGAAAGGATTCCCCAACCTTCCTCCCATTAAAGGGCAATCTACTTCCTGCCAACGTTTGTTGGAATAGTGTCTAAGGCTGCAACTATATTAGGCAAGTATTTGACCCGATTGTGCATGGTCCTTTTGGGTTGCCTTCACCATAGCAACTTGACAGGATGATTTATTATGAGAGAATAGATATTATTAATATATTATGAGAATAATCTAAGGAATAATAATATTGTTATTTGATTAATATAAGTCATAGATTAATTAGTATTAATTTGGCGACTTAAAGAGATTAATTAAATAAGAGGGTATAAACTGTCAAGTGTTTGATAGTTGCACTTTGGGCTGTAAATCCTTAGGGGATACAGGTTGGACGAATTCTAGGGCTTGGGATAGCCTCAAATTCGTCCAAGGCTTATCTTTGGTAAGGATTAGGATTACTTAGAGCTTAAGTTATCCAATTAGGGTTTAAGGGTGAAACCCTAGGAGCCTTACAAGTATAAATAGACCCCTAGGGCAAGGGAAATCGGCATCTCTTCAAAAGAAAAGAAACCCTGGCCGATTTCTTCCCTAACCTCTCTCTAAAATCATCCTCCTTGCTAGTTGGTGTTTGTAAGCCATTAGAGGAGTGACAATTGTGACTCTAGAGCTCCAAGACAACAAGATCAAACAAGAGATTTAAAGGTAAACTTCTACATCTAATTTTGTATTGTTCTTATACCTAATTAGTCATTAGAAGTCTTGGATTCAAAGCATGTTTAATTAGAGAAACTTAGATCCAAGCATCAAGGTTTGCATGTGCACATAGGAATGTTCATATGGCCTAAACCCATCAATGGTATCAGAGCCTAGATTGGTTACTATTAAATTGTTGCTTGTTTATTTGAATCTTACTTGCAAAATTCATAATTTGTGTTTCTGAGTCATGGACTCGGTGAGTCCCATAGTGGACTCGGCGAGTTGGCCTGACTCGGCGAGTCCAGTTGGGTACTCGGCGAGTCCGAGCGTCAGGAAGGGCCAAATTCGAGATTTTTTGATATTTATCTTATGGAAACTTGCCTTTATCATATTAGATCAACCCTAATCCGATTTTTTGATATATATGACTATAATCTTGATCTAATTAAAGATATTTATCAATTAATAAAATATTTAATTTCCTTATGTGATAATTAATTAATTATTTTGATTAAATTGGTAAATTATTATGCAAGAAATCTTAAATAAATCAAATATGGATAATTATGGAATTAATTGTTAATTAAGATTATTTGTTATTTGATCCTCCATGTTTTTAAATGTTTAAAACTTGCCCTCAAGTTTTGAAATTTATGTTTTGTGATTAAAAGTTTTAATTTAGACAATTTAAATTTCAAACCCTAGAATTTTACAAGTTTAAAATACGACCATATACTAATATAATATTACAAGATTAATATATATATATATATATATATATATATATATATATATATATATATATATATGTATAACTATAATGCTAGTCTTACCGTTAGTAGGCCTTATTCACGAAGCTGATCTATAAGGTGGGTATAAGGTTGCGGCCTATAAAATGGCGCTTAATGGGTGTACACTCACACCCACCGCTTGCTTGATCGGTGGAGGGTCGTTAGCCGAACGGGTAGGATAGGGCAACCTCATCCTCTCATTAAAAGTATAATATGAAATACAAAGTAACTACATGTTGTTCAAAAATTTCCCAATCTTAGTTACTTTAGGAAAAGTGAATTGATGCAATCCCATGAAATTACACTTTTCACCTTGCTAAGAAGTTAGTGGAGCGTGTGTGGTTTACCGGCACACTAATTGGTTCTAAGCGAAGGTGGCAAAGGGTGATTCATTGTTTATCATAGTTCGATGGAGCGTGTGTGGTTTACTGGCACATCGAATGGGTGATCGTTACAATGAAGGCGCCATGTGAATTTGCATGGTAATTCACACCCGCTTTGTGATCCTCGGTATCCCAGTCACAAACAAGAGGGGCATATCGAGATTTAAACATGCCATTGAAATGTTTCAATGAATCTCATCTAAACCTAGGAATTCTCAATACATTTAGAACTTAGAGTTATGTTTTTCATGATGGAGAATTAGTGAATCGTCATTCACTTACCTTCAAATTGTTTGCATGTTAGATTACAGCATCCCTTGTCTAATATGTAAATATTGTTGTTGGATCCTGTCACACCCCCAAACCTGAACGGCGGAAATGTTCGGGGGCGGATGACTTCATGTGGTAACGTAACAAATGAATACATAGTAAAGAAAGCAATACAACCATCATATATATAATTGAAAGTTTACATTTGTCAAAAGTTACATGTTCAAAACTCAATTACAATATGATGTCAAAATACGAGATTAAACTGGCGCCGCAGCATCCCTTCATCAAAAGCGAAATGAATACCTGAAATTTACTGATTTCCTGGGACATACAAGTAATTTTGAAAGAGTAGATCAGCATTTAAGCTGGTGAATTTCATAAGTATTTAAGTGACAATGTTTGAATGAAATGAAATGTTTTATCTTTGTTTGTTTGTGTTTAGAAAATCCTATATTTTCTACTAGTATAAAAGTAGCCTTCACTCAAGACCAATGTTTGTTTCCAAAATGTATGTATATGTAAAATAACCAATGAGTTTGAAAACCTTGTAAATCAATGCATTTTTAATACCCCTTGTGAGTTTTATAACCATACTATTGACTCTGAATGCCTATACACAACGTTCTTCAGGCGTTGGAATGTTATGACGTTTGTCACCCCAAACGGTGGACTGCAGCTAACAGTCAGGGCGCGGGTTGTCAAGCCCGTATAGATCTATACACAAACACCATGCTCCCCCTCCAAGGGATTCTGGTATATAATACAGGACTTGAAATGTGTACTCGAACGTACATGAAGTTAGTGTCTCACAAATCCGTGGTATAAAAGCAGATCTACTTGTTAAAATGTTACGTTTGTTCTTGTATACGAAAGTAAACTTCTTGAAATGTATGTTTCTAGTATATAAGAGTTAGAAATCTGTTCGTAAAACTATACCTATTATAGTTTTCAAAAAGTGTGTCTTGTTTGTTTAGAAATACCTAGAAAAAGAATCACTTGTTTATGAAAGCATAGATTTTTGGTGTAGAGTCTAAGATAGACAAGAATAATCTAAGAACAGTTTAGTTCATACATGCATTACAACAACTTTATATTTTAAAAGATAGAATGCTATTGTAACATATGTTTTGTATATATAAAATTTCCTTAAAGGTTTATAAATCGCATGTGATTCGAATATATAACAGCATATAAAAGAGTTTCTTTATGTAACACACGATAATACTCGTGTGTTTTACTTGTAATCCCCCCCTCCTTGAAAGCATATAAAAGCATTTAGAATATTTAAAAAGGTTGATTAAGGGGTATGAAACTCACTTGAAAGTTTTGGAGATAGCGAGATGGAAAACCGGGCAGAGTTTCGTCTCGGGAAACGGATTTTCCTCGGGATTCTCGGGAATCTCGGGAGTAAAATTGACCTTCGGGACTTGAGCCAAAAAGACCAGAGCTTCTGGTTTGAACGGACACGGAAAACGAGGCAAAGTTGAGAGAGAGAGGAGAGAAATGAGCCCTTTCTTTGGAAACCCTCGCATCCTATTTATAGTAAGGCTGGTCTGCCTCGGTACGCGGGGCGTACGCTCGTACGCAGCGCGTACGCGTACGTCATGCATGACCGAAGCCTCGACTGCCTCGGTTCGGATGGGACGGGTTGCTGGGTACGCGGGTCGGATGGGACGTCGGGTCGGACAGGTCGGGGCTTCGGACGGGTCGGACGGGTCGGTTTCTTCGGATAGCGCGACGTGGACGATCAGAGGCCAATCCTCTCGGTTATGCGGGGCGTACAGGAGTACGCAGCGTGTACCTCGGATGAGGACGCTGACTCCCCTTCGGATAATATCCGAATTTTGAATAAAATAAATAATTAATGTATTTAATAAACTTCAAAAATTCATATCTTCTTCATACGAACTCCATTTTCGATGGTCTTTATATCCTCGCGTAGGTGAGACTACGCTCTACAACTTTCGTTTAGACTCCGTCGGCAAATTCCAAAATTATTTTTTTATTATTTATTAAAAACCCATCGTGTTTAAGGAATTTCTTTGAAAATTCATAACTTCTTTATCTGATGTCGGTTTTTGCCAGACTTTTTACCGCTGGAATACCATTGTCGAGACCTTCGATTCTCGTTTAGGTCATTCCGGCCAAAAGTCGCTCGATTTCCGATTCGAGTTTTTAGCTGTCTGTTGCTAAGCCGAACTTGGAAAAATCATAACTTCGCTATATGAAGTCGGATTTGGGCGTTCTTTTCACGTACGATCATGGTTCAAAGACATTTAATCATAGAAGGAAATTAAATAGAACTTATTTGTACATTTTATTATGAAAGTAAATTTTATTACTCAGAAGTGGTTACAATACTTGACCCATTTTGGTCGTTACAAAGAGTTGAAATATCGGGTTGTCACAGATCCTAGCCCTAATTTTTCTTATTGGGTGATAATTAGGAATTCATATTCTAATCTATCTTTGTCCTTTCTATTTGTAGATGTCGAACGCAAACAACGTTGCTGCTAGTTCATTCACATTGATGAGCCTTTGTCAAAAGGTCACTTTCGATGGGACGAACTTTAGCGAATGGATATGATACATTCGCACTATTGCTCGCTACGAGGATAAAGAGTATGTCCTCGATGAGAAGCTCGAGAAAATCAATCCTGAAATCGCTACTCCGGCTTAAATGACCGCTTTTGAAACTCACGAGCGTGATGCAACGAAGGTACATTGCATCATGATAGCCACTATGAACTCCGAATTCCAAAAGTCCTATGAGGACATGTACCCGTACGAGATGCATCAAGACTTGTTGGAGAGATACCACCAAAACGTGAGACAAGAGCGTTATGAGATTTTCACTAACATGATTTCCGCTAAGATGGGTCATGGAGAGTCTCTTACCGTGCACCTGCAAAAGATGCAAAGGTATGTCGACCGTCTTCGCAAGTTGAATGTTGACTTTGGGGAAGACTTGGCGATCGACATGGTGCTTCACTCTTTGCCTCCAAGCTACAATCAATTTAGGATGACCTACCACATGAACAAAGAGGAGGTCACCCTAAGCAAACTCCAAGGTCTCTTGAGGGTCGCTGAGAGCAACTTCAAGGACAAGTCTGTTGCACCAACTCCTAATCCACCCGCTACTCCTGTTTTGGCTATTGGACAAGGAAAGGGAAAGAAGAGGAAGGCTTCGTCTAAGAACTATTGCAAGGTTAAAGCCTGAGATGGTACCTCTTCTAGTGGGACCAAAGTTGATCCTGCTAAGCCCTGCCCTAACCCAAAGGAGGCAGAGTGCCACCACTGTCACAAGATAGGACATTGGAAGAGAAGTTGCCCAAAGTACCTGCAAGCCATCAAGGAAGGAAAGATCAAGCCGTTTTTCGCAGGTATATACACAATTAAATCTAACGATTCATTTCATGCTATTTCTTGGGTTCTTGATACCGGTTGTGGTTACCCAATTTGTTCTAATGTGCAGGGACTAAGAAGAAATAGGGATGTGGAGCATGGAAGGATTAATCTAATCATGGGGAATAGAAGATCGTCGCCTATGACCAAGATTGGAGTGTATTCTTTAGTGCTTAGGAATGGTTTAAGTTTAGATTTGAACAATTGTTGCTATTCGCCAGAAATGGCTAGAAACATCATTTCATTTCATGGTTTGTTTAGACAAGGTTTTAGATTTTCTTTTAATAATGAGAATGGTTCTATTTTGGCTTATCTAAATGGTGTCTTTTATTTTGAAGCAATACCGTGTAATGGAATTTATGAAACCGTTATGATTGTAGATAACTTAGGTAATCATGTTTTATGCATGGATTCTTCCAATAGTATGGATAGAGCATCCTTGTGGCATTGTCGTCTTGGACATGTCAACAAGAAACGCATAGCCCAACTCCAAAAGGATGGAGTGTTGAAGTCATTCGACCTTAGAGAAGATGACACATGCGAGTCTTGTTTGCTTGGAAAGATGACTAAGTCACCCTTCACTGGTTCTTGCGAAAGGGGTGAGGGTCTATTGGACCTAATACATACCGATGTATGTGGACCGTTTAGATCAACCACGAAGGATGGGAACCGCTTCTATGTGACTTTTACCGATGACTATAGTAGATATGGGTATATCTACTTAATCAAGCAAAAGTCAGAAACTTTTGAAAAGTTCAAAGAGTTCAAGAATGAAGTGGAGAATTAATTGGGCAGGAAAATCAAGATGCTTCGATCCGAACAAGGAGGAGAGTACGTAAGTCTTGAATTCCACGATTATCTCAAGGAGTGTGGAATAGTTTCACAATTGACGCCTCCTAGGACATTGCAGTTGAATGGTGTGGCAGAAAGGCATAATCGAACCTTATTGGATATGGTTCGCTCTATGATGAGTCGTGCTTCACTATCAATCTCTTTTTGGGGGTATGCCTTAGAGACTGCTGCCCATATCCTTAACCGAGTCCCTCGTTAAGAAGGTGGCCAAAACATCTCACGAGATGTGGACAGGGAAAGCTCCCTCGTTAGCACATAATAAGGTTTGGGGTTGTGAGGATTTCGTAAGACGAGATACTCGCGACAAGCTCGAACCTCATAGTGAGCGATGTATTTTCATCGGTTACCCACAGAAATCCTTTGGATATCTCTTCTATAGACCGAAGGACAATGTTGTCTTTGTTGCGAGGAGAGGAGTTTTCCGAGAGCGAGAACTCATAGGCCAAGGAGACAATGGGAGGCAAATCGAGCTTGAAGAGATTCAAGAGTCAATAGATGAAGGAACCTCTACCGCTGGCACTCAACCCGAGGAGGAAACTCCGGTTGAACCGATTGACGAGTCCTTACCTCTTAGACATTCCGAAAGAGTTAGAGTTCAACCCCAGTTTTATGGTTTTCATATTACTACCGAAGGGGACATGTATATTAGTGATGGTACACTAATAAACCTTGATGAACCTAATAGCTGTAAGGAAGCCATGGCAGGCCCAGAGTCTGCAAAATGGAAAGAAGCAATGGATAGCGAGATCCAATCCATGTATGATAACCAAGTTTGGAATTTGGTTGATAATGTGCCCGGACGTAAGACCGTTGGGTGCAAATGGATCTTCAAGAAGAAGACCGATGTGGATGGAAAAGTACACACGTATAAGGCGCGATTGGTTGCGAAGGGCTTTACTCAAACTCCTGGAGTTGACTATGAAGAGACCTTCTCACCAGTTGCAAAGATAAAATATATTAGAGTGATGCTAGCTATTGCCGCATTTCATGATTATGAGATTTGGCAAATGGATGTCAAGACCGCTTTCCTTAACGGGAAGTTGGCTGAGGATGTTTACATGGCTCGGCCAGAGGGGTTTGTGGATCTGAAGCATCCGAATAGAGTGTGTAAGCTTGAGAAGTCCAT
Organism: Lactuca serriola; assembly: GCF_051521515.1. Lineage (NCBI taxonomy): Eukaryota > Viridiplantae > Streptophyta > Magnoliopsida > Asterales > Asteraceae > Lactuca > Lactuca serriola. The sequence continues at coordinate 321,004,378 of NC_136411.1, forward strand.
TTATAGACTTAAGCAAGCGTCTCGCAGATGGAATCTTTGCTTCGATGACAAAGTCAAAGAGTTTGGATTCGTACGAAGCGAAGATGAATCATGTGTATTTGTCAAAGCCAGTGGGAGTATAGTAAGCTTCCTCGTTCTATATGTCGATGACATATTATTCATAGGAAATGACATCCCGACTCTGTAGGAGGTTAAGTCCTGGCTCGGGAAGTGCTTCGCTATGAAGGACCTCGGAGAGGCTTCCTATATTTTGGGAATAAGGATAGTAAGAGAGAGAAGTAATAGACTAATAGGACTTAGTCAGAAAACTTACTTAGAGAAAGTACCAAAACGTTTTAGTATGGAAAACTCAAAGAAGGGAGAATTACCAATACAAAGTAATGCCAAGTTGAGTAAGACTCAAAGCCTGAGTACCGAAGTTGACATAGCAGAAATGAGCTGAATACCATACGCTTCCGCAGTTGGCTCAATCATGTATGCTATGACTTGTACTCGCCCTGATGTAGCCTTTGCTTTGAGCATGGTTAGTAGATATCAAGGGAACCCTGGCAGAGCCCATTGGATTGCGATGAAGAATATCCTTAAGTACCTTCGGAGGACGAAGGAATGGTTTTTAGTCCTCGGAGGGAGTGATGACTTGAAGGTGCGAGGGTATGGTGATGCCAACTTTCAGACCGACAGGGACAACTATCATTCGCAGTCGGGCTGGGTCTTTACCCTGAATGGAGGAGTAGTGACGTGGAAAAGTTCCAAACAAGAAACTGTAGCTAATTCAACGTACGAATCAGAATACATTGCAGTGAGCGAAGCGTCGAAGGAGGCAATATGGTTGAAGAACTTCATTGGTGACCTTGGAGTTGTACCAGCCATAAAGGAGCCCATGGAGATTTTCTGTGATAATGAAGGAGCGGTTGCCTTGACCAAGGAACCAAGGGATCATGGTAGATCTCGACATATCAACAGAAAATATCACTTTATTAGACATCATGTAGAAGAAGGACAACTCATAGTGAAGAGGATATCATCAGAAGATAACCCAGCAGATCCGCTTACGAAGGGACTGAGTAGGGTTAAGCACTTGCAACATACTAGGAGTATTGGGCTGAAGGATGATATTAGCATAGATTAGATAGTATTAGAAAAGTGTAATAGATAAATGTAATTAACATTTGATGATTAAATAAAGGAGTTTTATTTATGAGTAATGTTACTGTCTTATGTTAATTATTTAACTATTGTTTCTCTTTGCATGTTTTGACTTCCAGAATAATTGAGTTTATTAAGAATAATCGAATTATTCAAATTGTCCACAATCGTTCATATGTTGGAAGTAGATATGAATGAAGATTGTCATGAATTGGTGTGTAGATTGTCTGAATGGTTTTAGACATAGCAAAGGGTTTCTGCAACATTCATGAGTGCTTATGAACTAGTTTTGAGCATTGGAACAAACCCGCGCTTGTTGGAATCACCTTATGGAATATGACAAAAAGGGTGATCGCAAGACGATAATATCATATAGTCTTAAAACCTAGATATATGGTTTGTTATTTGTTAATTGGTTGTACATTGATAATGCGAAAATGCATCAGTAACTCGATGTTATAAAACGCATTGTTGTGTATAGTTGATTAATGAATAAGTAAATGCATATAAGTCAAAGTTTATCTGTAACTTTTATCCTAAGAGGGTAAAAGCGATATCTCGGCCGCTCGATGATTTGATTTGACTTATGTGCCGGGCCCAGTCAGAACTGAATTGATGTGTTCGATTAAGTTCTATGTCAAATGAATCGTAGATCGAGAAACCAAAATGCTAGACTAATTATTCTATAGAATTGTCAGCATGATATCTAACAGAGGACTGTACGATCCCTTATCTAAAGGACAAGATTGATTAGATCAGAGTTTGACAGCGTCTTTGAGAGCTACGATTGCAAATCGAATTGTACTTGTGCATATAGTTACTAGACTTATCCAAGTGGGAGACTGTTGGAATAGTGTCTAAGGCTGCAACTATATTAGGCAAGTATTTGACCTGATTGTGCATGGTCCTTTTGGGTTGCCTTCACCATAGCAACTTGACAGGATGATTTATTATGAGAGAATAGATATTATTAATATATTATGAGAATAATATAAGGAATAATAATATTTTTATTTGATTAATATAAGTCATAGATTAATTAGTATTAATTTGGTGACTTAAAGAGATTAATTAAATAAGAGGGTATAAACTGTCAATTGTTTGATAGTTGCACTTTGGGCTGTAAATCCTTAAGGGATAGAGGTTGGACGAATTCTAGGGCTTGGGATAGCCTCAAATTCGTCCAAGGCTTATCTTTGGTAAGGATTAGGATTACTTAGAGCTTAAGTTATCCAATTAGGGTTTAAGGGTGAAACCCTAGGAGCCTTACAAGTATAAATAGACCCCTAGGGCAAGGGAAATCGGCATCTCTTCAAAAGAAAAGAAACCCTGGCCGATTTCTTCCCTAACCTCTCTCTCAAATCATCCTCCTTGCTAGTTGGTGTTTGTAAGCCATTAGAGGAGTGACAATTGTGACTCTAGAGCTCCAAGACAACAAGATCAAACAAGAGATTTAAAGGTAAACTTCTAAATCTGATTTTGTATTGTTCTTATACCTAATTAGTCATTAGAAGTCTTAGATTCAACGCATGTTTAATTAGAAAAACCTAGATCCAAGCACCAGGGTTTGCATGTGCACATAGGAATGTTCATATGGCCTAAACCCATCAACGTTTACCTCTGCTGGCACTCCAGCTAACTTTTACCAGATTCGAACCATTCTTGCTAACTAACCGAGCACCCTTCAATCCTTAACCGAACTTGTTTTAATGACTGCATCCTGAGAGCCTGCGTTTAGGGTTAACATCTCTAACCCACTTCCTTACCGACCGCTAGCTACTCCACTAGAAACTCTGGATTGCCACTACTGAGAATATGACTAATCATTACCTGACTAACACCTTCCGCAAGTAGTGAGGCACTACTAAATCTTACACATACATGCTACAGTTACTGTATCCGAAGTAACCTGCCCTAGAGGGGACGACCTCCAATTTACCATTCTAATTCCAAGGTATGCAAATGGCATATAACTTAACCATAGGCAGGTAATATAATACCCAAACACATATGCTTATTGATATCAATACAGCAACATAACAATACTATCATGAATAATAATTGACCAGAATGTAAAAGATATGTACCCCCATCGTTCAGTGCTGCTAGAAATCCTTGTTGAAATCAATTGGAATACTCGGCTCCGAGCCGTAGGCGCCCTTGCCCGACCCTGATGTCCGCTGGTGCCTCTCGAAATCCCAGGGGCAGGAGCTGGCACCTGCCCTGCTGTATACAAACTAGGACAGTGGGCCTTCTTGTGGCCCCTCTGACTGCAATGGAAACATATCAGATCAAGTCCCTGGGTGATTGTAATAGTACAATCTCTGCCAAAATGGCCAATCTGGCCACACTTGAAACATCCAGCATCGCCACCACTTCTACGCCTGCACGCACCCATGTGCGTCCTACGACACTTCCCGCATCGACTATGGCTCTGATAGTCCCTCATCCTCAAATCCGACCCCTTGGGCCTCTTGCCCGAACCTGTGGCTACCTGAGTCTCATCCGTTTTCCTCTTCCTTTCTGACTCCCTGCCCGCCTCTCGCTCCTGCGTTACTTCATCGACACCATCCATCGACTGAACAACAGCTGTCTGATCCTGGAGCTTCGCGATCAACCTATCAGTGATCCTCATGACCATGTCGGGCAGATCCTCGCGAATGGCTTGCGAAACCTCCTTAACTATCCAATCATGCAGAGGTCTCTCTTGGAGACAGGATGCCCCACTCACTTCTGTCCCCTGACGGCAAAAACTAGAAATGGGATCTCCCTCCCTGTGGATCCTTGAACTCCATAAGAATCAGGATCTAAATGAGCCTCAATCTGTCCTGAAACTATCTCGGCCTTAAAGGCCTCAAGATGATTCTCCATAAATTGAATTTTGGGTTAAAAGTGTCAAATTTTGAAAGTTGAAACCAAGAATAACGGGTTATGAATTAAATTTCGAAAGATTGTAACAAGGGATCAGGTAGCCGAGTTGGATAAGGCGCTGTGTTTATAACCCTGAGGTCCCAAGTTCGAACCTCGGCACCCCCAAATCCGCCTCCTATTTTTTAAATGCGAAGCGAGGCTGACCGAGGCTGCTGCTTGCGAGGCCGGAAACACTACTGGGCCCTAATCCTCGGACCGTAAACTCCGGAAACCCTAGCCTAAATGCCGCCGCCGCCGACTGTAAACTGTTTCCGGCTGTAAACCTTCAACAGATTCACGAAAAAACGACGTTTTTCACCCCTTTTTGCTCCAAACCTCGATCAAAAACTCGTTTTTATGAAAAATGCAAAGAAGAAACCCCCCTTAATTTTCAGAGATCTATCCAAAAACGCCAAAATATTTCGAAAATAAGATCAAATATGCTCCAAATTTGGCAAAATTGACTGATACAATCCTTGCTCTGATACCAATTGTAAGTCCCCAAAATGCTCGTGTATCAATCAGATTCGTTTGATGGTGCGGAATCCCAATCGAACGGATGATGTCATACCAAATAGAAGAGAAGGAGGAGACGAATACCTTGAATCTTGAATGTATTGATTAGAATTAAGTTCCTTACAATAGATTCACACACACAAAAATGCTCTCTTCTTCTCTCTAGTTTCTCTCTTCTCACGTTCATCAATCTCTACTCCTCACCCCTAACACCTATATATACATGGGGAACATGGGTCGGAGAACATGGGCTGTAAATGGGTTTACGGCCATAAACCTGTTTACGACCGTAAACACAACCGTAAACACGTATACTGCCGTAAACACCAAGTTGTTTACGGTCCAAGACACAAAAATACATTTTCCTAGAAAAGTAAAGTATAAACCATATTTTTGACCCCAAAAAAACTATTTGATTCTTGTTTGATTTGCATGAACTTTTAGAGGCTTAATTCAACATAAATTTCCAAGTGTATATTATCTTTAATCATACAAATGGTGTGTAATAACCCATTTTTCGCATCCAAAAATTTCATTTTTATAAATTATTTTAATTAAAACGTTCGAAGGAAAACACTGTCAAATCATAACATTTCATAAAACTATGTATAATGTCTGAAAATCCAGATCATGAAATAGTGATAATATCATAGTACAATCCCAAGGAAAACTCATAAAGCAGAATCTAAGGTGTGTGTATGATGTGCAGCTACCGCGCCAGCTCCTTCCCCTTCGCTGAAGAGGTACCTGAAACAAAACTGAAAACTGTAAGTATGAAGCTTAGTGAGTTCCCCCACAGTACCACATACCATACAATATATTGTCAGACAATTCTGAGGTGCCAGACTTACCTAGGTCAAACCATTCTGGGGTGTTTGGCGTACCCAGGTCAAGCCATTCTGGGGTGCTTGACGTACCCGTCGGTCTATTTCACCCGACTACCGGGGACTATTTCACCCCTACTGCTACCACATAAACACATAGCATAACATAATGTACTGTCAGAAAATTCTAGGGTGTCTGACTTACCCAGGTAAAACCATTTTGGGGTGTTTGACGTACCCAGGTCAAGCCATTCTGGGGTGCTTGACGTACCCGTCGGTCTATTTCATCCGACAACCGGGGACTATTTCACCCCTACTGCTACTACCACATAAACACATATCATGAAAGCACATAAACATAACAGGTAGCAGCAAATCTAGATGAATATCACAAAGACAATCATCTAACATACAACTCCTACTAGTGGGCCAACATTGTGGCCGTAGACCCACCGCTACTGGAAGGTAACTCAACTCGTAAGGCTGACTGCTGAAAAACTACTCGACAACTGACTGACTGCTGCTCTGGTAACCCTACGACTATAATCCCACAAAACACCCAGTTAGAATCGGATATCTACTCTTACGGTAAAATGATTATTTTACCCCTACCCAAGTCCAAGTCAAAGTCAACTTCAAGTTGACCCAACTCGTTGAGTTTGTCTGCCAACTCGTCGTGTCCCTAACTCTTTACCCGTCCTTATCCATGACTCTACTCGTCGAGTTCAGCAACGACTCGACGAGTTATCCCTTCTTTATGAACGTCGAATGAGTCTTCATCCGACTCGCCGATTTGGATGAACAACTCGTCGAGTTCACCTTCATTTGATAAACAAGTCCTGACCCGGACTCGCCGAGTTGTTTGAACAACTCGTCGAGTTAAACTTCAACGGAAGGAGATTGCCTTGGACTCGCCGAGTCCGTTCTTGCACTCGTCGAGTACCATGAACTCCAGATCTAAGGCTAAGTCCAATACGTTGGGTCACTCCCATGGACCCTCTAAAAACCCTTGTAGAGCTCGACTGTGTTCCTTCAAACCTTAACAGAAAAGGGGAGTTTTGCCTCGGACTCGTCGAGTCCCAAGAACGAATCATCGAGTCAGGCATGTCCAAGTCTCATTTCTCGGTTTCCAGCGTACAACTCTTGACCAAAAGGTAGATCTAAACTCCTTCAATCGATCTATCATGTAAAGTTACAAACTTTACGTGGATGCATGGGACTTTGAGCTCAAAAGGTCATAAAATAAGCTCTTAGGATGCATGGGGCCTTAGATGGGTGAAAAAGCAACCCCTAACTACCTTGTGCATCCTTTAATGGCTTGATTATGGAGTCTCAACCCTCAACCATGCTTGCATTCATGGTTGGTCACCAAAAATGGCTTATAAAAGCCCTAAATCTCCCCAAAAAGGGATCTAACAAATGAAATTGCAAGGTTACAGCTTTATACCTCCAATGAGTTGTGGATGATGCACAAACTCGGGTTCCCTTGGTGATCACTTGTTTCCTCAAGCCTTTCCCTTCCTCCTTATGGTCACAACTAGCAAGATCCACCAAAAATGCCTTAGAACTTCTCAAAAACGGCTAGGGTTTGCTTAAGGGGAGTTCTGGAAGCATTTGGGACGAAAGGGAGGTAGAACAAGTGGTTTAAATAGGGTGCAAACCCTTATCTAGGGTTTTGTCCGAACAGTGCCTACTCGCCGAGTCCGGGCGCGGACTCGTCGAGTAGGTCATTAAACTTCTGTGTCCAACACGCTCCGAATCGACGAGTTGGACCTCAACTTGCCGAGTCCATGGCCAAAAGGCAAGATACTAGAATAAAATACATACCAGGAACCAGGTGCTACAAATCCCCCACCCCCCCCCCCCCCCCCCGCGCTTATTTTAGACTTCATCCTCGAAGTCTGCTGTTAGATCCTGGAAGAGTTCTGGATAATGCTTCATCATCTCTTCCACCGGCTCCCATGTCCATGTCGAGCCCTTCCGATGCTGCCATTGCACCTTCACCAGCTCGACCTTCTTGTTCCTCAGATCGTTCGACTTCCGGTCGAGGATTGCCACAGGCCGCTCAATGTAGTTCTGGCTATCATCAACTTGAATATCCTTTAGGGGCACCACTGTCGAGTCGTCCACCAGGCATTTCTGTAGCTGGGAGACGTAATCTGACTGAGTTCGGCTGGCAGGTCCAGCCAATACGCCACCTTGCTCACCCAGGCTATGACCTTGAAAGGTCCAATATACCTGGGGCCCAACTTGCCCCGCTTCCTGAATCCGATGATGCCTTTCCAAGGAGACACCTTCATGAGAACCATATCCCCGACCTAGAACTCTAGGTCTGAACGACGCTTGTCGGCATAGCTTTTCTGCCGACTCTGTGCAGTCTGAAGTTTGCTCCTGACCTGTTGTGTAACACCCGAAATCAGAAAGGTCAAGAAAGGAAAGGAAAAACCATAAGTTAAAGAAGGTTGACTCAGTGAGTCTAGGAAGGAACTCGGCGAGTCGGAGCGGGATTCGGGTGTAAAGTGAGTGACCGACTCGGCGAGCCGGCAAGTGGACTCGGCGAGTCTGTTCTGGGTTGGGAAACCCTAATTTCGGCACTTGGTACCCTATTTAAGCATCTTATTCTCTTCCCTAGGGCTCATTTGCGGCCCCTATAGTCCAAAACCGGAAACCCTAAGCCTCCATTGTTTCTCATTCAAGCTTTCTTGCCATTTTGGATGATTTGAAGGAAGAAGGAAGAAGGCACCCATTGGGGATTCAAGGATTGGCACTAGATCCAGAGTTTGTGGGGTTTTCCAGAACATTTCAAGGTAATGAGTCGCTACCTTCCCTCTTTTGCATATAGATCAACCTTTATCTTGAGATTTGGGGCTTTTAGGGCAAGTTTATGAACCATTTCGAGTTAGAAGCCAAGATCTGAAGTTACTACTACAGATCTAAGTGTATCTTGGCCTAGAGAATCATAAAGCATCAGTCTATGGGTTGATTGTTAAGCCCCTTTGTCTTAAACTCTAGTTTATAGTGTTTTGAGCCTAGATCTCCGTAGCTACATGTAAAGTTTGCCACTCTACGTAAGGAATAGGCTTTAGAAGAGTGGATCTACAGTTTGGAGTCCATGCATGACTCAAAAGCCTCTGAATATATGAAGGACTGAATAGACTCGGCGAGTCCTTCGAGTGGACTCGGCGAGTAGTATGAAGATGGAGACGAAATCGATGAGTTGGATGAACAAATCGGCGAGTCTGTTGAAGATTGCCTCAAACTCGGCGAGTTTGTTCTTGGACTCGGCGAGTCAAGTCACGAAACCCCAAACCCTTCGATTTAAGACTCGGATCAGTGAGTTGAGTGGGGACTCAGTGAGTTGGTCAGGTCAGGACTCGGAAATCGGTAGACTCGGTGAGTCAAGGGTTGAATCGGCGAGTCGAGTCGCGAATGAATGGATTCTGAGCGTATGAACTCGGTGAGTCAGTAGGCAGACTCAACGAGTTGGGTTGACCAGGACATTGACTTTGACCAGAGTTGACTTAGTTGACTTTTGGAGGACTGTCAGACTAAGTGTCATATTGATATTGGTAGCTCGGAGAGCTAGAGGAGCAGCGGAATAGAGGGTTATCGGCAGAGCTCAGCAGTTCAGGTGAGTTTCCTTCCAGTAAGAACGGGTCTAAGGCCACAATGCCGGCCCATTTAGCTAGCAGTAGTTTCCGGACTTCGGTCCAATGCAGTAGTTAGTATGTTCGATGCCTTCATGGCTCAAACAAGACTTATGTGTTATGTGTCCCGGGCTACGGCCCGATGCAGTATGTAGTATATGTGTGTTTACGCTAGTTGATATGTTATGTTATGCTTCGTTTAGTTAGTTCCGGACTTCGGTCTGATGCAGTTAGTCCAGAATTTGGTCCGATGTAGGGGACAGGGTCCCAGTCAGCTTCCGGACTTCGGTCCGATGCAGGGGGCAAGGCCCCTGTTAGTCCGGACTTTGGTCCGATGCAGGGGACAAGGTCCCAGTCAGTTTCCGAACATCGGTCTGATGCAGGGGGCAAGGCCCTAGTTAGCCCGGACCTCGGTCCGATGCAATTTAAAAATAACCAGCTAAAAGGTCTAGGGTATGATTGTGTTCCTCTTCCTTTCAATCATAACTACACATCCATCCCTATGACACAGGAAGAAATTGACAAGGAGGCACATCTTCATTATGGCAAACCATCTGGATTTGTGTTAGGAGGTATTCAGGTTGAAGATTCTAATGTTTCTACTTTATGTGCAGGTAAAGTAGTAGAAGATGAGAACAAGTGGAAAACCATTGAACAAACCAATATCTCCTTGAGCTCTGAATCTGTTGCTTCGAACTCAATTGCTTCTGATCAACCTGCTGTTGAGAAATACAGGCCACCAATTCCAATGAAACAGAGTTCCTGTTGTAATTGTGCTTGTGAGAACAATAAGAGACAAGGAAAGGATATGCCACCAAGGGCAGGAAGAAATAAATTCACAGTGAAGAAAAAGACTTGTTTTCATTGTGGAACACCTGGACACATTGCCAGAAATTGTCCTAATCGTGCATACATTCCGTACTACGCACAAGGATGGCAAAACGCGCCAAGTGGGAGATACTTCAAAAGAAACCCTTCCAGGTCACGTTCAGACAATGGTGACTGGAACGTGCAGAAGGCCAAAAATCAAACCCACAAGGCCAAGAATCTGAATCCCAAAGGCAAGAAGGGAATGTCGGCTGAGAAGCCCAATCCAAGAGATGCTCCAGTAAAATAAATACCGGTTAGGTCATAGTCATCTCAACGGCCGACATCAAGATCAAAAGCAAGTACTAAGGCACCCATCCGATCCAACAAGAAATGGGTTAAACCCGACTATAGATGGGTACCAAAGGTAAAATCTCCCAAATCAATTAATGCTTCTAATATTTCTACATCTTTTGGTTGTGATAAGTAGGATATGTCATGGGAGAGAGTACCCTACACTGATGACAAAGGTCGACCCAGTTTCAAAATGGATTGGATTCCAAAGACCAGTTGATCCCGCTCTGTGTCGGAGCAGCTATGGAGGCATATCATCAGACTTTGGTTTGTTGGTAGTGGTTGTTCCAGGCACATGATAGGGGGCATCTCTTAATTGTACAACACTTGGAACATTATTTGAGAGTATGTGTCCGTTGCGGGAACGGAATAAAGGAAGGGATCACTCATGGGGTTAGTGCTTAACGATGTGAAGAATTTTTGGATCTGTTCTGAGATTACGCATGCTGTTCTCAAACCTTCTGGATGCAAATTCAATCGGTGACTTACGATTTGAATTTTCTTCTCTATATTCCTAAGTTTTTCTTAAGCTGATTTGCTTTAAAGACTAATTTTTGTTTTAGGATAGTTTAAATTTGCGCATTTACTTTCGTTTCTCTCCTATGCACAAATTTAGGGGGAGAAATAAAAACAAAACAAAAATTAGAAAATTTTTTAATTTAAAAAAAAAATCCAAAAACATTAGAAAATCAGAAAATAAAAAATATGGTGTTAATGGAATGTGCTTGCAGGAGATGTTTTGGGAAGTGATATAATCATGTGATAACAGGCAATCTGAATCTGTGTAAGGGACTGAATCTGAATTGTCTAGGCTCTGTGTTCGATGCGCTGGTAGGCACGAAAGATTTAAAATGGACTTGACTAGGCATAGATGAACTTAAGGAATCTAGAAACTTGAAAAATCTTGACCTAGATAGATCCATTTTTCCTGACAATACGACGCTCAGATAGGTTGAGCAGGGAGATCCACATGAAAAAATATCGGTCACATTAAAAGAACCCGTATTTAGAATTGTGGATTAACTTTTCCTTGATGTGCAGATTCTATCCTTAATTCTGGTTTTGATGGGGTGACTGGGGAATTCAGAACTAGGTCTGTAGAAGGTTATTTTCTTGCATTCTGACTGTTAGTCATATGTTGCCTCCTTTGCGTGATCGAGAGATCCGACCTAGACTGTAACATATGCAATTCTATCTCTCTGCATCTTCTATCTATGCAATTATTTTTATCTGTTAGCCATATACTGTCTCCTCTGTGTGACTCATAATCTGACCTAGTACACAGTAAATGCAAATTCTCTTCTCAATCCCTCTAAAACTTCATTTAGTCATATGTTTCATCCTCTGCATGATTGGAAGAGATCCGACCTGGATGTATGGCATATGCACTCTAAATCTATTTTCTCTCTTAATAATTGTCTGCTCACCAGGTGTAAGGAGTATTCTAGAAGTCCTTGATGGCTGGAGCATATCAGGAAGCGGGAAACACGTTCTAGTACAATTAAAATTTGAACACATACATATTGTCTGTAGATGTCGCTGCTCAATTTAGGTGGACAACAATATCTTTGGTCGTCGTCAGTTGAATGGTCCTTAAGGAATATTATCTAGGAACTTAGGATCACATTGTCTTGTCACTTATAGTATGTCCTAATTTTGTCACAATCTCTTGTGTTTAAGTGGACCACAATATCGGCGATTGACCAGATCTATTCATGAAGGGAGAGGTATTGATAAACGGATAAAGGCTGTCTAAAAACTTTGATCCCAAACCACTCTTAAAGTTAGCTATTATTTTTGTTTTTGTTAAGTTTGTTCATAGTGTTCTTCTAATTTAAATATTATGGGAGAATTAAATTTTAAAAAAAATCAGAAAATTTCAAAAATCAAACAAAAATTAGAAATTTAAAAATCCAAAAATAGTGTTATTTCTATTTTGTTTTTGTTTTAAGTTTTCTTTTAGTTTTGTTTTGTCTTGAAAAGTGATTTTAGGTGTAGATGAAACTCATGGAGTTTGTGTCGAAAATTTATGAGCCAAAGGTTCATCCGTGATCATCGAAGAATTCTCATTCGAAGGAGCAAGAAATGAAGATTATTCTTTCAACATTCAATCTTTCAACCCCGGAAGCAAGGTGAAGCTGGAATTGAAGATTATGTAACGGATTGCATTGAATCCTCCTCAATCAATCTGCTGCTATCGATGAACCTGCTGAAGTGATCGAGAAAATTATTTCTCTCTGAAGATTCTCAAGCTGAAAGCACCAATTTTCAAGAATCTCTACAAGAAGCCTCCTCACCCAATGTGCATTAAATGTCAAATACTGAAGAAATTCCCAACTGCTCAAGATGAAGTCATTTATTGAAGATTCATCAAGTTCATCTTGAAGTTATGAAGAATTTGAAGATAAATGTTGAAGCCAATCTCCCAATGAAGATGAACAAGAAAAGCCAGCTACTTTTTAGAGAGAGCTTGTTGGTCATTTAGAAAAGAAAGTTATAAACCAAGGGGGAGATTGTTGGGTCAAAAATATGCTTTATACTTTACGTTTCAAGGAAAATGTATTTTTGTGTCTTGGACCGTAAACATCTTTTGTCACACCCCCAAACCAGAACGGTGGAAACGTTCGGGGGCGGAGGACGTCATATTCAGTATCATAACATTTCATAGAAAGGAAAGTACACACCACCATATATAAATATATTTGAAAAGTTTACATAATTGTATGTGTTACATGTTTGCAAAAGACATCAAATACAATATGGTGATCGAAAATATGTTACTAACGCCAGCGCGTTAGTCTTCAAAAGTAGTTGCTACCTGGTCTAGCGGTTACCTGAGAATACAAGTTATTTCAAAGAAAAAGTGTCAACATTTAAGTTGGTGAGTTCATAAGTGGTGTTTTGAGAAAATGTATGCCATTCGAAAGTGCGTGTACGTTTTCCAGAAAATCCCTTATTTTCTATTAGATGTATGAAATGAGTTGGAAAGATTGTTGTATGTACTATATGTATTTGAACCAGGAAAATCCCTTATTTTCCTAAAAGTGAAATGCAGTCTCAAATGACGAAGACCGTAAGCTATAAGAAACTATGACATGCTCAAAAGAATGATGTTGTAAATCGTTATTGTACAAAATGAATGTATATGAACCAGGAAATCCCTTATTTTCCTAAAAGTGAAGTGCAGTCTTATTGTTAAGTAAAACTAGTTGTGGAAGTGTTTTAACCTGAGTTTTGATCATGCTGATAATACCCTAGAATATAGTTATTACCCCCCAAGCATGATTGAGTTATGTATTACTACGTGCATGAGTCATTGTTTCCGTGTGTTGTGAGTTCCTCATAACCATACTAGACGCAGTACCTAATGTTGACATTTGTCACCCCAATAACGGACTGTAGCTAACAGTCAGGGTGCGGAGTTGTCAGCCCCGTATAGATCTATACACACTTGTCACGCTCTCCCTCCAAGAGACTCTGGTTATAGGTGGGGACTTTCGTTTGGTACAAACAAAGCCATATGCCATCACATGATTGCTAACAACAAGTTCACGAGTAATATGATGAAAATCGTTCGTATGAAATGATTTAGTTTTCTACCGTGTTACAAAAACGTGATGATCAGTTGAGTTTTCTTGTAAAAGCATCATGTTATAGTTGAAATGGTTACTCTTGATATGATGTAGTATGCAAACGTATAAATAAAACCTATTTCTATTTATGAAACATATTGTACCCCAAGAGGGTAAAGTTGTGTTGTGAGGTGTTTTGCATGATAATAACTTCATAAGATAGTTAAAACAACAGTATGAAAAGTATATCAAAAGATCGATGTTTCACACGATTTTAGTCGTGTGTTTACTTGTATTCCCCCCTAAAAGAGTATAAAAAGAATTTAAAAACGTATTTAAAGTGTGTTTGCAGGGGTATGAACTCACCTGAAATTTTGAAGAAAGCGAGCAGAAAACCGGGCAGAGTTTCGTCTCTGGAAACAGATTTTTCTCAGGATTCTCGGGAATCTCGGGAGTAAAATCGACCTTCGGGACTTGAGCAAAATGACCAGGGCTTCAGGTTTGAACGGGCACGGAAAACGAGGCAAAATGCAAGAGAAAGGAGAAGAAATGAGCAAGTTTTTCAGAAACCTTCGCACCCGTTTTATAGGGTCTGGAAGCCTCGCGTACACGGGGCGTACGCTCGTACCAGGGCGTACGAGACGTCATGGCTTACCGCATCCTCGGAAGAAACATCGGAGCGACGTGGACAGTCCGGAGCCCTTGATTTGAGTACGCGGGGCGTACGAGGGTACGCAGGGCGTACGAAGGATCAGACCGCTGACTCGTTCTTCGGATAATACCGGGGGTTTATATTTAAATTTATATTTATTTTAAATAAACTTCTAAAATTCATATCTCCTTCATACGAACTCCGTTTTCGACGTTCTTTATATCCACGCGAAGGTGAGACTACGATCTACAACTTTCGTTTAGACTCCGTTGGCAAATTATGAAATTATTTTTATTATTTATTTATTAAAATGATGTGATTAAGGAATTTCTTTAAAAATTCATAACTTCGTTATCTGACGTTGGTTTTTGCCAGACTTTTTACCGCTGAAATACCATTGTCGAGACCTTCTATTCTCATTTAGGTCATTCCGGCCAAAAGTTGCTCGATCTCCGATTCGAGTTTTTACGTAACTTCGTATTGCCAGTTTTTGTCGGAAAACCTAGAATGGTCATAACTTCTTCGTTATAACTCGGATTTTAGCGTTCTTTATCTGTATGAAAACCTTGTTACAATATCTACCACTTAGTATACTTAATTACGGTTTTATAAAAGTTTAAATTTTGACCTGAATTTTTGTTGTTGTTACATCTTTGTGTTTACGGCAGTATACATGTTTATGGTTGTGTTTATGGCCGTAAATAGTTTTACGGCCGTAAACCCATTTACGGCCCATGTTCTCTGGCCCATGTTCCCCTTGTATATATATATATGTGTGTTAGGGGTGAAGAGTAGAGATTGATGAATGTGAGAAGAGAGAAACTAGAGAGAAGAAGAGAGCATTTTTTTGTGTGTGTGAATCTATTGTAAGGAACTTAATTCTAATCAATACATTCAAGATTCAAGTTATTCTTCTCCTCCTTCTCTTCTATTTGATCTGACATCATTCGTTTGATTGGGATTCCGCACCATCAAACGGATCTGATTGATACACGAGCATTTTGGGGACTTACAGTTTTAACAAAACAACATGTAGTTATACAAGGACCTTGAATTGTTGAGTTTTGAGGCTATCATATTCGTAAATTATATTGCCCCAAAACAAAAACACCTTGTCTACAAAGCACTAAGGCTGAAATCAACTGCATGCAACCCCACTAGGACCGAAAACACACCTTAAGGACCCACTTAGGCCGAAATCACCATGGGAAGAAACCTAGGACCGAAAACAAAAAGTAAAGTCAAGCCTAGGACCGAAATCACATGTGATTTCGGTCATACTAGGGTGAATTAAAGAGGTTTGCGGTCTAGGATGACGATAAGACAATAAAAGTTGACTTTATGATTTGATTTCTCACCCATTTCCAATACAATCACAGTATCCCACGTATTACCCACCAAACAGCCATACATTAACCTCCAGTTATCCAATTAAACTTCACGTCAATTCCTTTTATTTAAACAAGATTAACATCACAAAACCTCACCATTACTTCATTCTATTTCCTATTAAATTCCTCCCTCTCTCAAGAACCCATTTGCAAGTTTCAAAGGATTTAAGCCCCAAGTTCAATCCTTAGATTTCTTTGGTAAGTATTTTCATAATACCCTAGTGTATATACGATTTTATGTTAGTTTCACCATTTTACACACATTTTTTTGTGTTGACATTATTAGGATAATAACATTTCCTTGAAGTTCATCCACTCCCTTTCAAGTGCCAAGTTCGAAATCCTCATATCAATCCATTAATTCATCCACGAAAACCACTCAAGGTGAGTTCATACCCACCTTTTTCAAAAAATTTCAAGTTTTTATTTATTTTTTTTTTTTTTGGGGGGATTCAAGCAAAACTATATTATAACAAAATTTAGTTATATGTGTTCATCTATATGTTGTGTATAAGGGTTTATGAGCATGCTATGTGATGTTACTAGTTATTTTCAAGCCTTCATGCAATATTGTTAAGTTATAGTTGGAAACTATATAAAAACAAGTTTTAAATGTACTACATGAACCAAAAGGGAAAATTATGACTTTCATGATAAAAAGGAAATTTCCTATCAAGAATGAGTTTTCATAACTATTCTAAGACAAATTTTCCCTTGAGTTCAACCAAGTTATGAACTTTCTAAACCTATTATTTTATACAAAAAAATTATATAAATGGGTTTTACATTTCATTAACGCTACAACTTGTTCAGTAAAACTATAATGGGTATAGTTTAGGTTTAATTTAAACTAGCTCTCAATTTTCGGGCATCTTCACAGATAAATATTTCAAAACTATCACTATGTCACTCTATAAAACTACTATACAAAGGAAATGCTTTTACATACAAAAAGAATATACACTACATTACATGTAAACCGTTGGTACAGTTTGTGAGACACACTCTCTTCACGTACTTTACCTAAAGTACACCTCAAGTCCTACATTATAACGAGATTCTCCTGGAGGGAGAGTGAGACATTTCTGTATAAATCTATACGAGATTCACAGCCCCGCACCTAAGCTGTCTCCCTACAGTTAGACTGCAGGTCTAGGGTGACAAATGTCTACCAAATCTGACGCCTGAAGAACGTTGTATAGGCCGCTAGTCATATTAAGTATGGTAATAATAACTCACATAGGGTATTAACAATCATTTGGTTTACGGGGCTAATGCATCTTCATTTACTTTTATAAAATATATAAAGCTATATGATACTACTTTACATTACAATACTACTTACATTTTCAGTCTTAGGGTTTTAAGACTACATCTTACATTTAAGAAAATATTGGATTTTCTAGAAAGCTTTACGTTGTCATTTACAAGCAAACAATACATATTTTATTCATACAAAATGCTTATGAACTCACCAACTTCAATGTTGAAGCTTTTCAAAACTACTTGTATTCTCAAGAACCCAATGAGCAGGTATTACGAAAACCTTTTTGAGGACAGGCGTCACTACATCATGATTTTTACTTTTAAATTTCTTGTACTTAAATTTTGAGCAAACGAAGTCTATAAACAGTGTAAACTTGTATTCTCCATGTATGAATGTTTGTGATGCTATGATTCATCTATACTCAATTGTTATGATACTTTACAATGACGTCATCCGTCCCGAGACATTTCCGTCGTTCCGGTTCGGGGGTGTGACATGGGAGTATAGTTCGCTTTCTAGTTTTGTATGTTGATGACATACTGCTCATAGGAAACGACATCCCGACCTTGCAGGAGGTTAAGTCCTGGCTTGGGAAGTGTTTCGCTATGAAAGATCTAGGGGAAGCTGCTTATATTCTGGGGATAAGGATGTTGAGAAATAGGAATAGAAGACTAATAGGACTTAGTCAAAGTACTTACTTGGACAAGGTGCTGAAATGTTTTAGCATGGAGAATTCCATGAAAGGGGAACTACCAATACAGAGTTATCCCAAGCTGAGTAAGACTCAAAGTCCGAGTACCGATGCCGAGATAGCGGGAATGAATCGAGTGCCATATGGTTCCACCATTGGCTCGATCATGTACGCTATGACATGTACTAGCCTTGATGTAGCTTTTGCGTTGAGCATGGTTAGCCGATAACAAGGGAACCCGGGTAGAGCTCAGTGAACAGCAGTGAAGAACATTCTTAAGTACCTGTAAAGGACTAAGGACTGGGTCCTTATACTAGGTGGAAGTGATGACTTGAGAGTGACAGGGTATATTGACACCAATTTTCAGAACGATAGTGATAATTTATGTAACAACCCGATATTTCAAGTCAATGTAATGACTTAAAGTCAAATACTGTAACCTATTTTTGAGTTAATAAAATAGCGTAAAAAATGAGATGTTCAAAAATCTCAATTTGGATGTACCAAGTGGTAGATATCGTAACAAGGTTTTCAAAAATATAAAGAACACTAAAATCCGAGTTATAACGAAGAAGTTATGACCAATCGAAGATCCGCAACAAAACCTGTAAAACCCTGTTAAGCATAAAACAAAAAATTCCAATGAAATGCTTTTTTTAGCCTTAGGTATCTAAATGAAAGTCGTAGATATCATTAAACCGTAAAAATACATAAAAAGAATGTCCAAATCTGACTTTGTATGAGGAAGTTATGATTTTTCTAAGTTTCGGATACAACAGTAAACAACTAAAAACTCCAAATAGAGATCGAGCGACTTTTAGCCGACACAACCTAAACGAGAATCGAAGATCTCGACAATAGTAGTGCAATTGCAAAAAGACAGACGAAAACGGACGTCGGATGAAGAAGTTATGGATTTTTAACGTACTTTTCCAGTCCCGGCCTGTTAAAAATATAATATTAAAAATAAATTCAAAATTAGCCGATGGAGTTTAAACGAAAGTTGTAGAGCATAACCTCACATATGCGTGGATATAAAGAACGTCAAAATCGGAACTTGTATGCAAGAGATATGAATTTCTGAAGCTCAGGACACGAATTCCAACACTGTCAGGAAACTCACGACGTGAGCCAGAAGCCCACGACGTGAGCTTGTGATTGATGTGCGCCAGAGATGGGCTATCAGACGTCGCGTCTAAGGAATAGATAAGGACCAAACTCACGTCGTGAACAACTCCATGCTCACGACGTGAATCCCAAAAATGCACCTATAAATGGAAACCAAAGGTCTCGGGTTTAGGCTGCTAAATTCAACTCTCCTTTCTACTTTTACATTGTGTTAAGCATCCCGAGACTACCCCGATGCCCCGGTTACATCTCCAAGCCCTGACGGAAGCCTGAAGTCCTGATGTTCCCGAGAAACTTGCTTCTTTCTAGTCAAAGTGTTGTCCGAGTTAAACATCGTCTTCATCAAACCGTCACTCTTACCAAATGAGTTCATACCCCTATCACTACACTTTTAAATGATTCCTAAATGTTTTTTAAAAATGTTGGCATGCGAAACATCTTATGACACCACTTTACCCTCTCGGGATGAAATGTGTTTATAAATAATAACATGCTTTATTTATATGTTTGCATAACATATCATGACAAGGGTAACCATTTCCACTATAACATTACGTATAGATAAGAAAATACATATCATTATTATGCCTTTATCAACACTGTGAAAAGGGTAATCATTTCGGACATAAACATATACATTTCAAAAATACGTGACTTAATTAAGAATATGTGAGTCATTCGTCTTCATTGTACCTATCAATGTATACAAGAAAGCCCTGTTTTATAACCAGAGTCTCCATCCGGAGAACGTGATAAGTGTGCATAGATCTATATGGGACTAATGATCCCGCACCCTAGCTATTAGCTACAGCCGAACCGACAGGTTAAGGGTGACAAGTGTCATAACATTTTGATGCCTGAAGAACATCGTTGCAGGCAAATTCATCTTAGTACGGTTATGAAAACTCACAAGATAGACAATTATTATGGTATTATGTTTTACAGGAAAAGTAATATTACAGTTATTTTTACGTAAACATACAAGCTTCCTATAGTTTTGTTTACTAATAAAACCATACATTATCAGTTTAAGTATGACATATTTACTTACAAGTTACAGTCGAGGAACATTAAGACCGCTTTTCAACTTTGGGAAAATATAAGATTTTCCTGGTTCAATACATCCATCTTATACAGCTATAAATCATAACTCTTTTTATAGAAAATATCAGATTTTTTGGGAAACAAACGTGAACTTTCGAATGGATACATTTATTCAAATAACTACTTATGAACTCACCAACTTAATTGTTGAAGCTTTTTCTTTGAAATAACTTGTATTCTCAAGGAACCACTAAACCAGGTTAGCAACTACATATGGGGATTAACACTCTGGCGTTAGTAACATCTTTTGGAACATCATATTGTAATTAAGCAAGTCAAGTCTTTCAAAAGAGTGAGAGAAGAAGAGATATGTGTTACAATTAGCATGCTTGCAGAAAGGTGTGGTTCAACAGTTGATTTGGGTGGATTGATAGTTTCACTTGCAAATAAAATAAATTGTAGGGTGGCTTTTGGAAGAACATATGATCATCATGGGTCAAAGTTCACAAGTTTATTGATAAGGTTCATGAATATGCTAGGTGTTTTTTTTGTTGGGGATTATATTCCATGGTTGTCATGGGTGGATCAACTCAAAAATTTAGAGGGCAATGCAAAGAAATTGCTATAGAGTTTGATGATTTTCTTGACCGTGTTCTTAAAGAACATAGAAGTAAGAAAAAAGGGGAAGATGCTAAGAGCGACGATACTCTTAAAGGGGTCATATTGGTATGATAATTTCTCCCTCTATATCTCCAGATTAACGAGCTATGATTAAACTTGCTAATGATGAAATTACCAGTATACTTAATAAGGGCAATAATTAATACATTATTCATGCTTTCTATATATAAGGGTGTACGTAGTCAAGGATATAATAGAAATAATATGTTGCGATACAGTTGCTGTTGCATTTTCTACCATCTCTCTTGCATTAATTATTAAGTAATGCTTTTGTCATATACGTACACATATCTACCTTGAGTTCTAAATTTTTACTCGAAAAAATGATTTTATTAAGAAGCTACCCAGAAGCTAGAGAGGAAATTACATAAAAGAAAGCGGGTTATAACAACCAACTGATTTTTGATGAACTTTTAAACGATATGGCATGCACCTTTTCTTAATTAAGTTTTATATATCACTAATATTCTGTCTGGTTAGAGAAAACATGCAATTAAAACTTATTCTTTCATTTTGGAGTCTGCATATCCATATGATAATCTTGAAAATTTTAGCTGATTCTCATAACATGCTAAGTATAATCACATAAAACAACTAATGTTTAAGTGTCTTGTAGGACATGTTTTCTGCTGGAACGGATACGACTTTCACAAGTTTAGAGTGGGCAGTTAGTGAGCTTATAAAGCACCCATCAGTAATGAAAAAGTTACAGCAAGAAACAACAATAATTGCACAAGGCAGATCCACGATTCTGGAGGAGGATTTGGAAAAGATGCAATACCTAAAAGCTGTCATAAAAGAGTCCTTGCGATTGCATGCTACAGTCCCATTTCTTCCTCGAGAAACAACTGAAGACGTGAAACTAATGGGGTACGATATTCCAGTAGGCACACAGGTGCTAGTCAATGCTTGGGCCATAGGAAGAGATCCTGCCGTGTGGAAAGACTCAAAAAAATTTATGCCAGAGAGGTTCTTGCAGGACAATTCAACTGACTATAAAAGCCTTCATTATGATTGGCTTCCATTTGGTGCTGGTCGAAGAGGGTGCCCAGGTATTCAATTTGGTACAACTATCATGGAGCTTGCTTTAGCAAATATGGTTCATAAGTTCGATTTTGCATTGCCAAATGGAGTAAAAAACGACGATATTGACATGAGTGAGACATATGGCATTACACTCCACAAGAAGTCCTCTTTACTGGTGGTTGCGAGTCAGCGATTCTAGTTGTTGCTCATAAACCGTATTAACTTAATAAGTTATCCAACTTCAACTCGGTTCATTTAGCTACAATAATAAATCAACTAGTTTGAATTGTTTTTGTTATTTGGGAATATTGTTGTTGTGCGGAAGCATAAATAAAACGTGTTTGTGGTAATACCATATATATATTTTCGGGGTTCAGGCCTTTATAGAACACAACTAGAAAATTGGATGGTTATGTACAAGCAATTTTGTTGGAATCTAGTAGGAAACAACATTATGAACAAAGTTCCGACGCAACCATGTTTGTTGGAAAAAGGGTACCAACATGCAAAAATAGTAAACACATAAAAACAATTTAATACAAATCAAAAATAATAGTAAACACATAAAAACAATTTAATACAAATCCAAAATGGTAACAACATTTCAACAAAATGATAGGTACTATCTAAATATCCACAAAATGATAGCTATTATCTAAATATTCAATACTTCGTCCAAACGATAGTTACCATCTAATACTTCACCAAAATAATTAGGTTTTTGTACTTCTCTTACATGCTTAATAAAAAGTTTCTAACAACAAAACTAACAAACATCTTTTGGAGGATTAGTAAGTTGTCTCATCAATTGAGTCAATTGTTGTTCAATTATTTATTGTTTTTGTTGTATCAAAATTCTTTCCCTCTCCACATTTTCAAGTTGGGTTCATAACTCCTTATCCTAAAAACAAAGGTATAATTAGCAAACAAAAAAAAACAAAAAACATGTATCAACATTCTTTATCCATTATAGAAACATAAAAAAAAAAAAAAAAAAACATATTCCATAATAGCAACGTACTTTACGTCGACCATGGCTTCGGAGAATGGCCGTTTTTTTTTTCTTCATCTAAGTGTAAAAACAGCTTGGTTAAAATGAGAAGAGATTAAGTATCCTGGATTTTGTGGGAATTGCAAAGAAAATTTCGGCAAACAACCAATGAAAGCCAAAACACGTAATTAACATTGTGGAATACCCGTTTTACTACATATTTGATTTGATTTCTTAATTTCTTAACATTTATTCTTTTCATTTGTTTTGTAGATTTAATGATGTATTTTTATTTTCTTATTATTTCTAATGTAAATAACTTCATAATTTCCGTTTTATTTTGTTGTTTAAACCAAAATCTATTTTTTTAGTTTTTGGTATTAATTGTTTATCAATTGTTTTATATAATATATATCAAAATGTAAAAAACAATCAACTTAATATTTTGGAGGGAATGAAATGTAAGAAGGGAAAAGGTAAAACAAAAATTGTCAAAGGTTTTCAATTCCCGTTATAATGTTTCCTAGGAAATTACAACGGTATTATAATTTTAAATATTAATTAAAGTTTTGGCGGTGTTTCGTAGGAAATACCAACATTTTTCCGACGGAATTGCTAGGGTATACACTTCCGTAGATAAATTGTTGGAACACCTTTTTGTTGCAAGTTTGTAGGAATTTAGATAAATATTTCCAACAGAATTTGTTTGTAGGAAATATTTGGTATATATTTTCTAACAGTGGAAATGACGACTTTGTTGCAATCTAACCTAATAAATGAAAATTTATAAGGTATTTAATTATATTAAACTCTTAGAATAATTGTTATACAAACATTAATTTCCTTTCTTTTTTAATTCCCTGATAATATGCATATGTTAACAAATCCAAAATTATATAATATCGAAGAAAAAGATTTCACAAGATCATGATACAAATTTCAATATTTCTGGTATTGTAAAAAATATGCATGCTTACAATTTTTTATATTAAATCTTTTTTTAACCCGTGTAATACACGGGTCTCACACCTAGTCTATCTTAATAAATGAAGATCATTTTGCCAAATGTCATCTTCTCATTAAATTTGCCACATGTAATTTTGTAAAATTTTTTATTAAATTTAAATCCACATGTCATTTTGTAGTTTTTTTGAATTAAATCCATTAATATGCCACATAATACTAAATTTATATATGTAAAGTATTAAATATATTTAATGTCATAATAAATGCAAAGAATCTTAAAAAATATATAAGATATATTAAAATTCATTGAATATGATAATAAATTTAATGAATATTACAAAACAATCATTGATATTATGGATGATCTTCTGAATAGTGATTCTATTTATTCATTAATTGAATATGTCTATTTATTTTAAACTTTGGTATATAATTTTTAATCAACCCATGTAATACACGAGTTTCACACCTAGTACCGTATATATTTTCTTCTTTAATGTTTTGTTCTAACGTTAAGAAATTGTTCTCCCATGTAATGCACACCAAGAGTTCTTCACCATTAATAATCTTTTCCATTGCGAGTTCCATACCCAACTGCGAATACGCCACATCTATAACAAATTATGAAAGTGTAGAGTTGAATGGTAACGAAGATAGTTTGGTTTGTGACAACCTTTTTCTGGATCGATTCTTCCTTGACTAGAATGTGTTCATAACAATAGATGTAAGAAAATTTTGCATTCTATAAATTTAAATCAAGCAAGATGAATTAAGAGTTGTTTAGTAGCCTCTTAATTAAAAATTAAGAAGGAGGCTCTTAATTTTTCAAATATAAGGCGTTGATAGCATATGAAAAAAGGCTCTTAATATTTTAGAAGATTATAAATATTTAGATGCGGAGGTATATCATAATTAAAGCAAAAGACATTGGTGCCCTACATGCCCAAACATTTGTGCCCTACATGCCCAAACATTTGTGCCCTACATGCCCACATTCTTGTCCCTCTCATACCTTCTCTTGTAACATCCATAAAATTCATGCCAATTTAAAACTTTTTAAATCTTTCAAAAACCAATAATTATTACAAATTTCTTTTCAAAATGGTTTCATATCAAAGTATCTCATAATCAAATCATAAAAATATAAGGAGGTGCACAATCACACCTTCACCTTCCCGTGATCATCAGAAGTACCTGAAACATAATTAACAACTATAATCCCGAAGCTTAGTGGGTTCCCTCAAAATACCAACGCCATAAAAACATAGCTATATCATAGCAAACAAATAAACAGTATGCATAATGAGTTATCAGCCTGACTGGACCGCCTCACTGGGCCATCAGTCTAGCTGGACTGCTCTCCGAGCCATCGGCACGTCTGGACCGCCTCTCAGGTCCTTCAGCCTATACGGACCGCTCGTCGGGCCTTCGGCCTGACTAGTTCGCCCTAACTGGTTAGACATATAAAACTCAGGCTAAACAATACTACCGCTCAAGTAAGTATAGTGAGAAGACTCCCCTCGTAAGTAAGCAAGTAGATCTAGTACCCCATGAATAATTTAGACTCCACCTACATAATATAATTATCTCTAATAAGCAATTTGTGATAAACACTCCGAGATGTTAAGCTAACTCCTCCACTAAATCCCAAAGGGTTGAAAATACCATTTTACCCTTCCAAGGTCTCCAAGACCCACAGTTGACCAAACCCTAAATGTCAACGCTCAAGTCAACAGTCCATGTTGACTAAACTCGTCGTGTGCAACTATGCGGCTCCTCGAGTTCCTTCGTGTTCTCTGAAGTATCGGGAAAATCCAACTCAACTTGTCTAGTTGTCTCATCAACCCATTGACTTGTAGCGCTTCCATTCTATCGGGGAAAACCCTAGCTGACTCGTCGAGTTGGCTCATGCACTCGTCGATTGCCTCTAGACCAATTCCCATTCAGACGATTCTAAGTAGAAATAATGTCCCAAACTCTAGATCTATCTTCCCAAGGCTGAAATACCACGTAAAGCTACAAACTTTACATCCATGCATGGCATCTAGGGCTCGAAATGCCAAAATAAGCTCTATATGGGGTTTAATGCATAAAAGCTTGTCACTAGCTTGATAAAGCGTGGATCTTTGGGGTCAAAGGACCTCATATTTGTCTAGATCTGAAGTCTTTACTCCATGGCAAGCTCAAACGACTCTAAAACTCAAAGAAGGATGGAAAAAGTCCCTAAACACCCTAGAAAATAGATCTATCCAAATAATGAGCGAGGTGGTAGCTTTTTACCTTCAAACAGAAGCTAGGAATGCATGAACACCGGATCCAGGAGCCCCCTCTCGTCCCAAGCCTTTTGCTCATCAATCTTCCTCCAAATATGCACTAAAATATGTAATATTAGCCTCTATTTCTGTCACACAACTGTATAGCTCGATTAGGGTTTCTCTCAGAGTGTTAAGATGATAAGGGAGGCGGAAATGAAGGCTTAAGGTCCTTTAAATATGACACAAACCCTGAAAATTAGGGTTTTCTCACTCAGCACCTACCCGTCGAGTTGGGGTCCTCCAACTCGTCGAGTAGACTCTAAAATCATGCGGCCATTAACTCCTCTACTCGGCGAGTTGGTCGAGTTGATCTAACATTATCAATATAAATTAATTAAATATTATACCTGGGAGTCGGGCATAGGCGGATCCAATTAAGGACTGTGGGTATCACAGGAGGCCCCAAAAAAAATTTAATAGTACAAATTTTTTCTAGAAATTTTTATTTATACTGTAGGAAAAAGTTAAAATATTTTTGAGCTACCCTAATTTTTTTTATGCTTTTGTCAATGTTTAATTCAATTTAATAAGCAACCCAATTGCTCAAACATAAAGCCCAAGTGTGTAATACCAAAAAACTAATGAACGATCAATCCCCATATCGTGATTTTAGAATTTGTTTCCCAATTCCCTCCTTGTCCCTGCCCGTCTGCGACACATGTTGCTGCCCTCTTTCTTCTGCCGCTAATGGGTGGCGGTGGTGGGTGTTTTCCGACAAAATCCTCCGGTGGCCGGTGGTGGGTGATTATTGATCAAAGTGGTGCACAATGAAGCAAGTAAGTAGAAATTTTCTGATTATTTTTTGGTTAATTGAAATTCAATTTTTTGGCATTGTGTTGAAAAAATAGAAATTACCAATTAGGATTGTTAAATTAGAGACATAAGGTCACTAATTAGTGATTATTTGTTGTTGAAACTTGAAATCAAGTTATAGAATTAGAGTTGATTGTTGATATATTTTCATTGTAGGTTGCTATTAACAAGTTTTTCAAAAGACAATTAGATGTTGGAGACAATAATGGTGAAGGAACTTCAACAAACAAATAGGGTTAATGAAAATACACAAGTTCCACAGCCTAATCAACATAGGCCAAAACCAAAAGAACCACAATCTAATGAACCTATTCCAAAACCACAAGAACCACAATCTAATGAGCATACTCAAAAACCAAAAGTGCCACAATCTTTTGATTTGAATGATCTTCCTTCGGACCCAGGGGGAGAGACCAAAGATTACATATTATAATCCTAATCAAAGGGATGAAATAAGTAAGCAAGTAGATCTAGTACCCCACGAATAATTTAGACTCCACCTACATAATATAATTATCTCTAATAAGCAATTTGTGATAAACACTCCGAGATGTTAAGCTAACTCCGACACTAAATCCCAAAGGGTTGAAAAATACCATTTTACCCTTCCAAGGTCTCCAAGACCCACAGTTGACCAAACCCTAAATGTCAACGCTCAAGTCAACGGTCCATGTTGACTAAACTCGTCGTGTGCAACTATGCGGCTCCTTGAGTTCCTTCGTGTTCTCTGAAGTATCGGGAAAATCCAACTCAACTTGTCTAGTTGTCTCATCAACCCATCGACTTGTAGCGCTTCCATTCTATCGGGGAAAACCCTAGCTGACTCGTCGAGTTGGCTCATGCACTCGTCGATTGCCTCTAGACCAATTCCCATTCAGACGATTCTAAGTAGAAATAATGTCCCAAACTCTAGATCTATCTTCCCAAGGCTGAAATACCACGTAAAGCTACAAACTTTACATCCATGCATGGCATCTAGGGCTCAAAATGCCAAAATAAGCTCTATATGGGGTTTAATGCATAAAAGCTTGTCACTAGCTTGATAAAGCGTGGATCTTTGGGGTCAAAGGACCTCATATTTGTCTAGATCTGAAGTCTCTACTCCATGGCAAGCTCAAACGACTCTAAAACTCAAAGAAGGATGGACAAAGTCCCTAAACACCCTAGAAAATAGATCTATCCAAATAATGAGCGAGGTGGTAGCTTTTTACCTTCAAACAGAAGCTAGGAATGCATGAACACCGGATCCAGGAGCCCCCTCTCGTCCCAAGCCTTTTGCTCATCAATCTTCCTCCAAATATGCACTAAAATATGTAATATTAGCCTCTATTTCTGTCACACAACTGTATAGCTCGATTAGGGTTTCTCTCAGAGTGTTAAGATGATAAGGGAGGCGGAAATGAAGGCTTAAGGTCCTTTAAATATGACACAAACCCTGAAAATTAGGGTTTTCTCACTCAGCACCTACCCGTCGAGTTGGGGTCCTCCAACTCGTCGAGTAGACTCTAAAATCATGCGGCCATTAACTCCTCTACTCGGCGAGTTGGTCGAGTTGATCTAACATTATCAATATAAATTAATTAAATATTATACCTGGGAGTCGGGCATAGGCGGATCCAATTAAGGACCGTGGGTATCACAGGAGGCCCCAAAAAAAATTTAATAGTACAAATTTTTTCTAGAAATTTTTATTTATACTGTAGGAAAAAGTTAAAATATTTTTGAGCTACCCTAATTTTTTTTATGCTTTTGTCAATGTTTAATTCAATTTAATAAGCAACCCAATTGCTCAAACATAAAGCCCAAGTGTGTAATACCAAAAAACTAATGAATGATCAATCCCCATATCGTGATTTTAGAATTTGTTTCCCAATTCCCTCCTTGTCCCTGCCCGTCTGCGACACATGTTGCTGCCCTCTTTCTTCTGCCGCTAATGGGTGGCCGGTGGTGGGTGTTTTCCGACAAAATCCTCCGGTGGCCGGTGGTGGGTGATTATTGATCAAAGTGGTGCACAATGAAGCAAGTAAGTAGAAATTTTCTGATTATTTTTTGGTTAATTGAAATTCAATTTTTTGGCATTGTGTTGAAAAAATAGAAATTACCAATTAGGATTGTTAAATTAGAGACATAAGGTCACTAATTAGTGATTATTTGTTGTTGAAACTTGAAATCAAGTTATAGAATTAGAGTTGATTGTTGATATATTTTCATCGTAGGTTGCTATTAACAAGTTTTTCAAAAGACAATTAGATGTTGGAGACAATAATGGTGAAGGAACTTCAACAAAAAAATAGGGTTAATGAAAATACACAAGTTCCACAGCCTAATCAACATAGGCCAAAACCAAAAGAACCACAATCTAATGAACCTATTCCAAAACCACAAGAACCACAATCTAATGAGCATACTCAAAAACCAAAAGTGCCACAATCTTTTGATTTGAATGATCTTCCTTCGGACCCAGGGGGAGAGACCAAAGATTACATATTATAATCCTAATCAAAGGGATGAAATAAGTAAGCAAGTAGATCTAGTACCCCACGAATAATTTAGACTCCACCTACATAATATAATTATCTCTAATAAGCAATTTGTGATAAACACTCCGAGATGTTAAGCTAACTCCGACACTAAATCCCAAAGGGTTGAAAATACCATTTTACCCTTCCAAGGTCTCCAAGACCCACAGTTGACCAAACCCTAAATGTCAACGCTCAAGTCAACAGTCCATGTTGACTAAACTCGTCGTGTGCAACTATGCGGCTCCTCGAGTTCCTTCGTGTTCTCTGAAGTATCGGGAAAATCCAACTCAACTTGTCTAGTTGTCTCATCAACCCATCGACTTGTAGCGCTTCCATTCTATCGGGGAAAACCCTAGCTGACTCGTCGAGTTGGCTCATGCACTCGTCGATTGCCTCTAGACCAATTCCCATTCAGACGATTCTAAGTAGAAATAATGTCCCAAACTCTAGATCTATCTTCCCAAGGCTGAAATACCACGTAAAGCTACAAACTTTACATCCATGCATGGCATCTAGGGCTCGAAATGCCAAAATAAGCTCTATATGGGGTTTAATGCATAAAAGCTTGTCACTAGCTTGATAAAGCTTGGATCTTTGGGGTCAAAGGACCTCATATTTGTCTAGATCTGAAGTCTCTACTCCATGGCAAGCTCAAACGACTCTAAAACTCAAAGAAGGATGGAAAAAGTCCCTAAACACCCTAGAAAATAGATCTATCCAAATAATGAGCGAGGTGGTAGCTTTTTACCTTCAAACAGAAGCTAGGAATGCATGAACACCGGATCCAGGAGCCCCCTCTCGTCCCAAGCCTTTTGCTCATCAATCTTCCTCCAAATATGCACTAAAATATGTAATATTAGCCTCTATTTCTGTCACACAACTGTATAGCTCGATTAGGGTTTCTCTCAGAGTGTTAAGATGATAAGGGAGGCGGAAATGAAGGCTTAAGGTCCTTTAAATATGACACAAACCCTGAAAATTAGGGTTTTCTCACTCAGCACCTACCCGTCGAGTTGGGGTCCTCCAACTCGTCGAGTAGACTCTAAAATCATGCGGCCATTAACTCCTCTACTCGGCGAGTTGGTCGAGTTGATCTAACATTATCAATATAAATTAATTAAATATTATACCTGGGAGTCGGGCATAGGCGGATCCAATTAAGGACCGTGGGTATCACAGGAGGCCCCAAAAAAAATTTAATAGTACAAATTTTTTCTAGAAATTTTTATTTATACTGTAGGAAAAAGTTAAAATATTTTTGAGCTACCCTAATTTTTTTTATGCTTTTGTCAATGTTTAATTCAATTTAATAAGCAACCCAATTGCTCAAACATAAAGCCCAAGTGTGTAATACCAAAAAACTAATGAATGATCAATCCCCATATCGTGATTTTAGAATTTGTTTCCCAATTCCCTCCTTGTCCCTGCCCGTCTGCGACACATGTTGCTGCCCTCTTTTTTCTGCCGCTAATGGGTGGCCGGTGGTGGGTGTTTTCCGACAAAATCCTCCGGTGGCCGGTGGTGGGTGATTATTGATCAAAGTGGTGCACAATGAAGCAAGTAAGTAGAAATTTTCTGATTATTTTTTGGTTAATTGAAATTCAATTTTTTGGCATTGTGTTGAAAAAATAGAAATTACCAATTAGGATTGTTAAATTAGAGACATAAGGTCACTAATTAGTGATTATTTGTTGTTGAAACTTGAAATCAAGTTATAGAATTAGAGTTGATTGTTGATATATTTTCATTGTAGGTTGCTATTAACAAGTTTTTCAAAAGACAATTAGATGTTGGAGACAATAATGGTGAAGGAACTTCAACAAAAAAATAGGGTTAATGAAAATACACAAGTTCCACAGCCTAATCAACATAGGCCAAAACCAAAAGAACCACAATCTAATGAACCTATTCCAAAACCACAAGAACCACAATCTAATGAGCATACTCAAAAACCAAAAGTGCCACAATCTTTTGATTTGAATGATCTTCCTTCGGACCCAGGGGGAGAGACCAAAGATTACATATTATAATCCTAATCAAAGGGATGAAATAAGTAAGCAAGTAGATCTAGTACCCCACGAATAATTTAGACTCCACCTACATAATATAATTATCTCTAATAAGCAATTTGTGATAAACACTCCGAGATGTTAAGCTAACTCCTCCACTAAATCCCAAAGGGTTGAAAATACCATTTTACCCTTCCAAGGTCTCCAAGACCCACAGTTGACCAAACCCTAAATGTCAACGCTCAAGTCAACAGTCCATGTTGACTAAACTCGTCGTGTGCAACTATGCGGCTCCTCGAGTTCCTTCGTGTTCTCTGAAGTATCGGGAAAATCCAACTCAACTTGTCTAGTTGTCTCATCAACCCATCGACTTGTAGCGCTTCCATTCTATCGGGGAAAACCCTAGCTGACTCGTCGAGTTGGCTCATGCACTCGTCGATTGCCTCTAGACCAATTCCCATTCAGACGATTCTAAGTAGAAATAATGTCCCAAACTCTAGATCTATCTTCCCAAGGCTGAAATACCACGTAAAGCTACAAACTTTACATCCATGCATGGCATCTAGGGCTCGAAATGCCAAAATAAGCTCTATATGGGGTTTAATGCATAAAAGCTTGTCACTAGCTTGATAAAGCTTGGATCTTTGGGGTCAAAGGACCTCATATTTGTCTAGATCTGAAGTCTCTACTCCATGGCAAGCTCAAACGACTCTAAAACTCAAAGAAGGATGGAAAAAGTCCCTAAACACCCTAGAAAATAGATCTATCCAAATAATGAGCGAGGTGGTAGCTTTTTACCTTCAAACAGAAGCTAGGAATGCATGAACACCGGATCCAGGAGCCCCCTCTCGTCCCAAGCCTTTTGCTCATCAATCTTCCTCCAAATATGCACTAAAATATGTAATATTAGCCTCTATTTCTGTCACACAACTGTATAGCTCGATTAGGGTTTCTCTCAGAGTGTTAAGATGATAAGGGAGGCGGAAATGAAGGCTTAAGGTCCTTTAAATATGACACAAACCCTGAAAATTAAGGTTTTCTCACTCAGCACCTACCCGTCGAGTTGGGGTCCTCCAACTCGTCGAGTAGACTCTAAAATCATGCGGCCATTAACTCCTCTACTCGGCGAGTTGGTCGAGTTGATCTAACATTATCAATATAAATTAATTAAATATTATACCTGGGAGTCGGGCATAGGCGGATCCAATTAAGGACCGTGGGTATCACAGGAGGCCCCAAAAAAAATTTAATAGTACAAATTTTTTCTAGAAATTTTTATTTATACTGTAGGAAAAAGTTAAAATATTTTTGAGCTACCCTAATTTTTTTTATGCTTTTGTCAATGTTTAATTCAATTTAATAAGCAACCCAATTGCTCAAACATAAAGCCCAAGTGTGTAATACCAAAAAACTAATGAACGATCAATCCCCATATCGTGATTTTAGAATTTGTTTCCCAATTCCCTCCTTGTCCCTGCCCGTCTGCGACACATGTTGCTGCCCTCTTTCTTCTGCCACTAATGGGTGGCCGGTGGTGGGTGTTTTCCGACAAAATCCTCCGGTGGCCGGTGGTGGGTGATTATTGATCAAAGTGGTGCACAATGAAGCAAGTAAGTAGAAATTTTCTGATTATTTTTTGGTTAATTGAAATTCAATTTTTTGGCATTGTGTTGAAAAAATAGAAATTACCAATTAGGATTGTTAAATTAGAGACATAAGGTCACTAATTAGTGATTATTTGTTGTTGAAACTTGAAATCAAGTTATAGAATTAGAGTTGATTGTTGATATATTTTCATTGTAGGTTGCTATTAACAAGTTTTTCAAAAGACAATTAGATGTTGGAGACAATAATGGTGAAGGAACTTCAACAAAAAAATAGGGTTAATGAAAATACACAAGTTCCACAGCCTAATCAACATAGGCCAAAACCAAAAGAACCACAATCTAATGAACCTATTCCAAAACCACAAGAACCACAATCTAATGAGCATACTCAAAAACCAAAAGTGCCACAATCTTTTGATTTGAATGATCTTCCTTCGGACCCAGGGGGAGAGACCAAAGATTACATCTTATAATCCTAATCAAAGGGATGAAATAAGTAAGCAAGTAGATCTAGTACCCCACGAATAATTTAGACTCCACCTACATAATATAATTATCTCTAATAAGCAATTTGTGATAAACACTCCGAGATGTTAAGCTAACTCCTCCACTAAATCCCAAAGGGTTGAAAATACCATTTTACCCTTCCAAGGTCTCCAAGACCCACAGTTGACCAAACCCTAAATGTCAACGCTCAAGTCAACAGTCCATGTTGACTAAACTCGTCGTGTGCAACTATGCGGCTCCTCGAGTTCCTTCGTGTTCTCTGAAGTATCGGGAAAATCCAACTCAACTTGTCTAGTTGTCTCATCAACCCATCGACTTGTAGCGCTTCCATTCTATCGAGGAAAACCCTAGCTGACTCGTCGAGTTGGCTCATGCACTCGTCGATTGCCTCTAGACCAATTCCCATTCAGACGATTCTAAGTAGAAATAATGTCCCAAACTCTAGATCTATCTTCCCAAGGCTGAAATACCACGTAAAGCTACAAACTTTACATCCATGCATGGCATCTAGGGCTCGAAATGCCAAAATAAGCTCTATATGGGGTTTAATGCATAAAAGCTTGTCACTAGCTTGATAAAGCGTGGATCTTTGGGGTCAAAGGACCTCATATTTGTCTAGATCTGAAGTCTCTACTCCATGGCAAGCTCAAACGACTCTAAAACTCAAAGAAGGATGGAAAAAGTCCCTAAACACTCTAGAAAATAGATCTATCCAAATAATGAGCGAGGTGGTAGCTTTTTACCTTCAAACAGAAGCTAGGAATGCATGAACACCGGATCCAGGAGCCCCCTCTCGTCCCAAGCCTTTTGCTCATCAATCTTCCTCCAAATATGCACTAAAATATGTAATATTAGCCTCTATTTCTGTCACACAACTGTATAGCTCGATTAGGGTTTCTCTCAGAGTGTTAAGATGATAAGGGAGGCGGAAATGAAGGCTTAAGGTCCTTTAAATATGACACAAACCCTGAAAATTAGGGTTTTCTCACTCAGCACCTACCCGTCGAGTTGGGGTCCTCCAACTCGTCGAGTAGACTCTAAAATCATGCGGCCATTAACTCCTCTACTCGGCGAGTTGGTCGAGTTGATCTAACATTATCAATATAAATTAATTAAATATTATACCTGGGAGTCGGGCATAGGCGGATCCAATTAAGGACCGTGGGTATCACAGGAGGCCCCAAAAAAAATTTAATAGTACAAATTTTTTCTAGAAATTTTTATTTATACTGTAGGAAAAAGTTAAAATATTTTTGAGCTACCCTAATTTTTTTTATGCTTTTCTCAATGTTTAATTCAATTTAATAAGCAACCCAATTGCTCAAACATAAAGCTCAAGTGTGTAATACCAAAAAACTAATGAACGATCAATCCCCATATCGTGATTTTAGAATTTGTTTCCCAATTCCCTCCTTGTCCCTGCCCGTCTGCGACACATGTTGCTGCCCTCTTTCTTCTGCCGCTAATGGGTGGCCGGTGGTGGGTGTTTTCCGACAAAATCCTCCGGTGGCCGGTGGTGGGTGATTATTGATCAAAGTGGTGCACAATGAAGCAAGTAAGTAGAAATTTTCTGATTATTTTTTGGTTAATTGAAATTCAATTTTTTGGCATTGTGTTGAAAAAATAGAAATTACCAATTAGGATTGTTAAATTAGAGACATAAGGTCACTAATTAGTGATTATTTGTTGTTGAAACTTGAAATCAAGTTATAGAATTAGAGTTGATTGTTGATATATTTTCATTGTAGGTTGCTATTAACAAGTTTTTCAAAAGACAATTAGATGTTGGAGACAATAATGGTGAAGGAACTTCAACAAAAAAATAGGGTTAATGAAAATACACAAGTTCCACAGCCTAATCAACATAGGCCAAAACCAAAAGAACCACAATCTAATGAACCTATTCCAAAACCACAAGAACCACAATCTAATGAGCATACTCAAAAACCAAAAGTGCCACAATCTTTTGATTTGAATGATCTTCCTTCGGACCCAGGGGGAGAGACCAAAGATTACATCTTATAATCCTAATCAAAGGGATGAAATAAGTAAGCAAGTAGATCTAGTACCCCACGAATAATTTAGACTCCACCTACATAATATAATTATCTCTAATAAGCAATTTGTGATAAACACTCCGAGATGTTAAGCTAACTCCTCCACTAAATCCCAAAGGGTTGAAAATACCATTTTACCCTTCCAAGGTCTCCAAGACCCACAGTTGACCAAACCCTAAATGTCAACGCTCAAGTCAACAGTCCATGTTGACTAAACTCGTCGTGTGCAACTATGCGGCTCCTCGAGTTCCTTCGTGTTCTCTGAAGTATCGGGAAAATCCAACTCAACTTGTCTAGTTGTCTCATCAACCCATCGACTTGTAGCGCTTCCATTCTATCGGGGAAAACCCTAGCTGACTCGTCGAGTTGGCTCATGCACTCGTCGATTGCCTCTAGACCAATTCCCATTCAGACGATTCTAAGTAGAAATAATGTCCCAAACTCTAGATCTATCTTCCCAAGGCTGAAATACCACGTAAAGCTACAAACTTTACATCCATGCATGGCATCTAGGGCTCGAAATGCCAAAATAAGCTCTATATGGGGTTTAATGCATAAAAGCTTGTCACTAGCTTGATAAAGCGTGGATCTTTGGGGTCAAAGGACCTCATATTTGTCTAGATCTGAAGTCTCTACTCCAAGGCAAGCTCAAACGACTCTAAAACTCAAAGAAGGATGGAAAAAGTCCCTAAACACCCTAGAAAATAGATCTATCCAAATAATGAGCGAGGTGGTAGCTTTTTACCTTCAAACAGAAGCTAGGAATGCATGAACACCGGATCCAGGAGCCCCCTCTCGTCCCAAGCCTTTTGCTCATCAATCTTCCTCCAAATATGCACTAAAATATGTAATATTAGCCTCTATTTCTGTCACACAACTGTATAGCTCGATTAGGGTTTCTCTCAGAGTGTTAAGATGATAAGGGAGGCGGAAATGAAGGCTTAAGGTCCTTTAAATATGACACAAACCCTGAAAATTAGGGTTTTCTCACTCAGCACCTACCCGTCGAGTTGGGGTCCTCCAACTCGTCGAGTAGACTCTAAAATCATGCGGCCATTAACTCCTCTACTCGGCGAGTTGGTCGAGTTGATCTAACATTATCAATATAAATTAATTAAATATTATACCTGGGAGTCGGGCATAGGCGGATCCAATTAAGGACCGTGGGTATCACAGGAGGCCCCAAAAAAATTTAATAGTACAAATTTTTTCTAGAAATTTTTATTTATACTGTAGGAAAAAGTTAAAATATTTTTGAGCTACCCTAATTTTTTTTATGCTTTTGTCAATGTTTAATTCAATTTAATAAGCAACCCAATTGCTCAAACATAAAGCCCAAGTGTGTAATACCAAAAAACTAATGAATGATCAATCCCCATATCGTGATTTTAGAATTTGTTTCCCAATTCCCTCCTTGTCCCTGCCCGTCTGCGACACATGTTGCTGCCCTCTTTTTTCTGCCGCTAATGGGTGGCCGGTGGTGGGTGTTTTCCGACAAAATCCTCCGGTGGCCGGTGGTGGGTGATTATTGATCAAAGTGGTGCACAATGAAGCAAGTAAGTAGAAATTTTCTGATTATTTTTTGGTTAATTGAAATTCAATTTTTTGGCATTGTGTTGAAAAAATAGAAATTACCAATTAGGATTGTTAAATTAGAGACATAAGGTCACTAATTAGTGATTATTTGTTGTTGAAACTTGAAATCAAGTTATAGAATTAGAGTTGATTGTTGATATATTTTCATTGTAGGTTGCTATTAACAAGTTTTTCAAAAGACAATTAGATGTTGGAGACAATAATGGTGAAGGAACTTCAACAAAAAAATAGGGTTAATGAAAATACACAAGTTCCACAGCCTAATCAACATAGGCCAAAACCAAAAGAACCACAATCTAATGAACCTATTCCAAAACCACAAGAACCACAATCTAATGAGCATACTCAAAAACCAAAAGTGCCACAATCTTTTGATTTGAATGATCTTCCTTCGGACCCAGGGGGAGAGACCAAAGATTACATATTATAATCCTAATCAAAGGGATGAAATAAGTAAGCAAGTAGATCTAGTACCCCACGAATAATTTAGACTCCACCTACATAATATAAT
Source organism: Lactuca serriola (assembly GCF_051521515.1). NCBI lineage: Eukaryota > Viridiplantae > Streptophyta > Magnoliopsida > Asterales > Asteraceae > Lactuca > Lactuca serriola. The sequence continues at coordinate 321,041,928 of NC_136411.1, forward strand.
TATCTCTAATAAGCAATTTGTGATAAACACTCCGAGATGTTAAGCTAACTGCGACACTAAATCCCAAAGGGTTGAAAATACCATTTTACCCTTCCAAGGTCTCCAAGACCCACAGTTGACCAAACCCTAAATGTCAACGCTCAAGTCAACAGTCCATGTTGACTAAACTCGTCGTGTGCAACTATGCGGCTCCTCGAGTTCCTTCGTGTTCTCTGAAGTATCGGGAAAATCCAACTCAACTTGTCTAGTTGTCTCATCAACCCATCGACTTGTAGCGCTTCCATTCTATCGGGGAAAACCCTAGCTGACTCGTCGAGTTGGCTCATGCACTCGTCGATTGCCTCTAGACCAATTCCCATTCAGACGATTCTAAGTAGAAATAATGTCCCAAACTCTAGATCTATCTTCCCAAGGCTGAAATACCACGTAAAGCTACAAACTTTACATCCATGCATGGCATCTAGGGCTCGAAATGCCAAAATAAGCTCTATATGGGGTTTAATGCATAAAAGCTTGTCACTAGCTTGATAAAGCGTGGATCTTTGGGGTCAAAGGACCTCATATTTGTCTAGATCTGAAGTCTCTACTCCATGGCAAGCTCAAACGACTCTAAAACTCAAAGAAGGATGGAAAAAGTCCCTAAACACTCTAGAAAATAGATCTATCCAAATAATGAGCGAGGTGGTAGCTTTTTACCTTCAAACAGAAGCTAGGAATGCATGAACACCGGATCCAGGAGCCCCCTCTCGTCCCAAGCCTTTTGCTCATCAATCTTCCTCCAAATATGCACTAAAATATGTAATATTAGCCTCTATTTCTGTCACACAACTGTATAGCTCGATTAGGGTTTCTCTCAGAGTGTTAAGATGATAAGGGAGGCGGAAATGAAGGCTTAAGGTCCTTTAAATATGAAACAAACCCTGAAAATTAGGGTTTTCTCACTCAGCACCTACCCGTCGAGTTGGGGTCCTCCAACTCGTCGAGTAGACTCTAAAATCATGCGGCCATTAACTCCTCTACTCGGCGAGTTGGTCGAGTTGATCTAACATTATCAATATAAATTAATTAAATATTATACCTGGGAGTCGGGCATAGGCGGATCCAATTAAGGACCGTGGGTATCACAGGAGGCCCCAAAAAAAATTTAATAGTACAAATTTTTTCTAGAAATTTTTATTTATACTGTAGGAAAAAGTTAAAATATTTTTGAGATACCCTAATTTTTTTTATGCTTTTGTCAATGTTTAATTCAATTTAATAAGCAACCCAATTGCTCAAACATAAAGCCCAAGTGTGTAATACCAAAAAACTAATGAACGATCAATCCCCATATCGTGATTTTAGAATTTGTTTCCCAATTCCCTCCTTGTCCCTGCCCGTCTGCGACACATGTTGCTGCCCTCTTTCTTCTGCCGCTAATGGGTGGCCGGTGGTGGGTGTTTTCCGACAAAATCCTCCGGTGGCCGGTGGTGGGTGATTATTGATCAAAGTGGTGCACAATGAAGCAAGTAAGTAGAAATTTTCTGATTATTTTTTGGTTAATTGAAATTCAATTTTTTGGCATTGTGTTGAAAAAATAGAAATTACCAATTAGGATTGTTAAATTAGAGACATAAGGTCACTAATTAGTGATTATTTGTTGTTGAAACTTGAAATCAAGTTATAGAATTAGAGTTGATTGTTGATATATTTTCATTGTAGGTTGCTATTAACAAGTTTTTCAAAAGACAATTAGATGTTGGAGACAATAATGGTGAAGGAACTTCAACAAAAAAATAGGGTTAATGAAAATACACAAGTTCCACAGCCTAATCAACATAGGCCAAAACCAAAAGAACCACAATCTAATGAACCTATTCCAAAACCACAAGAACCACAATCTAATGAGCATACTCAAAAACCAAAAGTGCCACAATCTTTTGATTTGAATGATCTTCCTTCGGACCCAGGGGGAGAGACCAAAGATTACATCTTATAATCCTAATCAAAGGGATGAAATAAGTAAGCAAGTAGATCTAGTACCCCACGAATAATTTAGACTCCACCTACATAATATAATTATCTCTAATAAGCAATTTGTGATAAACACTCCGAGATGTTAAGCTAACTCCTCCACTAAATCCCAAAGGGTTGAAAATACCATTTTACCCTTCCAAGGTCTCCAAGACCCACAGTTGACCAAACCCTAAATGTCAACGCTCAAGTCAACAGTCCATGTTGACTAAACTCGTCGTGTGCAACTATGCGGCTCCTCGAGTTCCTTCGTGTTCTCTGAAGTATCGGGAAAATCCAACTCAACTTGTCTAGTTGTCTCATCAACCCATCGACTTGTAGCGCTTCCATTCTATCGGGGAAAACCCTAGCTGACTCGTCGAGTTGGCTCATGCACTCGTCGATTGCCTCTAGACCAATTCCCATTCAGACGATTCTAAGTAGAAATAATGTCCCAAACTCTAGATCTATCTTCCCAAGGCTGAAATACCACGTAAAGCTACAAACTTTACATCCATGCATGGCATCTAGGGCTCGAAATGCCAAAATAAGCTCTATATGGGGTTTAATGCATAAAAGCTTGTCACTAGCTTGATAAAGCGTGGATCTTTGGGGTCAAAGGACCTCATATTTGTCTAGATCTGAAGTCTCTACTCCAAGGCAAGCTCAAACGACTCTAAAACTCAAAGAAGGATGGAAAAAGTCCCTAAACACCCTAGAAAATAGATCTATCCAAATAATGAGCGAGGTGGTAGCTTTTTACCTTCAAACAGAAGCTAGGAATGCATGAACACCGGATCCAGGAGCCCCCTCTCGTCCCAAGCCTTTTGCTCATCAATCTTCCTCCAAATATGCACTAAAATATGTAATATTAGCCTCTATTTCTGTCACACAACTGTATAGCTCGATTAGGGTTTCTCTCAGAGTGTTAAGATGATAAGGGAGGCGGAAATGAAGGCTTAAGGTCCTTTAAATATGACACAAACCCTGAAAATTAGGGTTTTCTCACTCAGCACCTACCCGTCGAGTTGGGGTCCTCCAACTCGTCGAGTAGACTCTAAAATCATGCGGCCATTAACTCCTCTACTCGGCGAGTTGGTCGAGTTGATCTAACATTATCAATATAAATTAATTAAATATTATACCTGGGAGTCGGGCATAGGCGGATCCAATTAAGGACCGTGGGTATCACAGGAGGCCCCAAAAAAAAATTAATAGTACAAATTTTTTCTAGAAATTTTTATTTATACTGTAGGAAAAAGTTAAAATATTTTTGAGCTACCCTAATTTTTTTTATGCTTTTGTCAATGTTTAATTCAATTTAATAAGCAACCCAATTGCTCAAACATAAAGCCCAAGTGTGTAATACCAAAAAACTAATGAACGATCAATCCCCATATCGTGATTTTAGAATTTGTTTCCCAATTCCCTCCTTGTCCCTGCCCGTCTGCGACACATGTTGCTGCCCTCTTTCTTCTGCCGCTAATGGGTGGCCGGTGGTGGGTGTTTTCCGACAAAATCCTCCGGTGGCCGGTGGTGGGTGATTATTGATCAAAGTGGTGCACAATGAAGCAAGTAAGTAGAAATTTTCTGATTATTTTTTGGTTAATTGAAATTCAATTTTTTGGCATTGTGTTGAAAAAATAGAAATTACCAATTAGGATTGTTAAATTAGAGACATAAGGTCACTAATTAGTGATTATTTGTTGTTGAAACTTGAAATCAAGTTATAGAATTAGAGTTGATTGTTGATATATTTTCATTGTAGGTTGCTATTAACAAGTTTTTCAAAAGACTATTAGATGTTGGAGACAATAATGGTGAAGGAACTTCAACAAAAAAATAGGGTTAATGAAAATACACAAGTTCCACAGCCTAATCAACATAGGCCAAAACCAAAAGAACCACAATCTAATGAACCTATTCCAAAACCACAAGAACCACAATCTAATGAGCATACTCAAAAACCAAAAGTGCCACAATCTTTTGATTTGAATGATCTTCCTTCGGACCCAGGGGGAGAGACCAAAGATTACATCTTATAATCCTAATCAAAGGGATGAAATAAGGATGGCATATTTGATTATAGGACCTTGACAACGAAAGGGGCATAATTTTGAATTTACCTTTTTTGGTGAGAAGCAAAGACATTTTGTTGTGGAATGGTTTAGGGAATTTCCATGGTTAGAGTATAACATTAAAAAAAAGAAGGCATATTGTTTTTGTTGCTATTTGTTTAAAGACATGGTAGGGGGTCAAGGTGGAAAAGATGCTTTTATAACTGAAGGCTTTGATAATTGGACTAAAAAAAATCATTCCAGAAACATATGGGTGAGATTCATAGTTCTCACCATAAGGCTGAAGAAAAGTTGCATTTGTTATTGAGAAAAAATCAATCTATTAGTGAAGTTTTGCATAAACAAATGGAACTTGAGCAAAGTAATTATGAAATTCGGTTACGTGCTACAATCCGTAGTTGTAGATTTTTATTGAAAAATGCATTACCATTTCGTGGACATGATGAGATGGAAAAGTCTAATAATAAAGGACTTTTTATTGAAGTCTTATCTTTGATTAGAGAAGATAATGAGAAGATTTTTAAAGTTACTTTAGAAAATGCTCCAAAAAATTAAAAGTTGACTTCTCCGACGATTCAAAAAGATATTGTCAATTGCTTTTCAAAGGAGATAATCAAGTCTATTTGTGATGAAATTGGTAAAGATGTGTTTGGTATATTAGTTGATGAGTCTAGTGATGTTTCCAAAAAAGAACAAATGCCTATAGTTTTGAGATATGTTGATAGACTTGGGATTGTAAAGGATAGATTTATCGGTGTTGTTCACGTGTTAGATACATCCTCTTTGTCTCTTAAAGCCGCCATTGATACCGTTTTTTCCAACAACAACTTGACTATCGATCAGGTGAGAAATCATAAAATATTTATTCCTTTAACATGATATTAGTTTTATTTTTATGTGTTATATATATTTTTTATTTTTTTTCAAATATATAGGTGAGGGGGCAAGGTTATGATGGAGTAAGTAATATGAGTGGTGCATTCAACGGTTTGAAATCTTTGATTTTAAATGAAAATAGTTATGCACATTATATACATTGTTTTGCACACCAACTTCAATTAGTGGTTGTGGCGGTTGCAAAGAAACATGATGATGTTGATAAATTCTTTGAACAACTAGGTTTGGTGGTTACTGTCATTTGTTGGTCTTGTAAGAGAAAAGATATGATACAAGAGAAGAAAAAAGAAAGAGTAGCAACTAAAATTGGTATTGGTGAAACTGAAACAGGTAGAGGGTTGAATCAAGAGATTTCTCTTATTCGAGCTGGAGATAGTAGATGGTTCACATTTTATAACAATCGTAAGTTTGTTGAATTTGTTTGCAGAAGTTGTTGCAGTCCTTAAATATGTCAAAGATGAAGGGTCTTCTTTATCTAACCGTAATCAAGCAAAGGGTATTTTGTCGTACTTCAAAACACTTGATTTCTTATTTCTTCTACACTTGATGTTGGAAATTCTATGCCTCACCGATACTCTGTCAAAGTATCTTCAAAAAAAAGATCAATATATTTTGGAAGCACCTTCGTTAGTAAAAGGGACAAAGAAAACATTGCTAATTTTTAGAAAAGATGGGTTTCCACAAATTTGGAACAAGGTGTGTGATTTTTGTGAAAAGCGAATAAGACTAATCAACATCATTTTGAAGTTGTGATTTTTAACACGGTTTTGGATATGCAAATTCAAGAATTTGGGGATAGATTTAGTGAAGTTGGCACGGATTTGATAGAGAACATGGCGGCTTTGAGTCCTTGTGACTCATTTTCTAGTTTTGATAAAGCAAAGTTGTTAAAGTTAAGCGAGATATACAAAAACGATTTTAACGATTCAGAAAGGGCACAACTTAATGGCCAACTTGATATCTATTATCACTCTTTGCTCCATGATGAGAAATTTTTCAATATGAAGGGAATTGCATACATCTCTCATTTGTTGGTGGAAACTGGGAAGCACCTCCCTTTTCCGTTGCTTTATAGAATATTAAAACTAACTTTGGTTTTTGCCCGTTGGAACTGCAACCGTTGAACGGTGTTTTACTGCAATGAAGTTTTTGAAGACCGATTTGCGTAATAGAATAGGTGAAGATTTTATGAATGGTGCTTTGATTTGTAATGTAGAAAAGGAAGCACTAGAGAATGTTAAGACTGAAAATATAATTACTCGCTTTCGTAAAATGAAAGAGCGGATATGTGAACTTTAAAACGTAACTTCGTGATAGAATTTGAGCTTTATGTCTAATGAAATTGGAGTTTTTTTTTCTTATTGTATATTACATGATTTTTTCTCGGGATACCCCTTTACTTTGACCCTGGCTCTGCCACTAGAGTCGGGATGCTACAGTTCTCCCACACTAGAATCAGACTTCTCCCTCGAAGTCATCCTCTGAAAACAACTCTAGGTACTACTCCTGCATCTTGGACTCTGGCTCCCAAGTCCACTCGAATCCCTTTCGATGTTGCCACTAGACTTAAACTAGGGGAACCTCTTTATTCCTCAAGACCTTCACCTTCCTATCCAAGATCTCTACCGGCTTCCTAATGTAATTCAGGCATTCATCAATCTGAATGTCCTCTAGAGGAACCACTGCCGTCTCATCAGCTACACACTTCCTTAGTTGTGACACATGGAAGGTGGCATGAATCTGGCTCAACTTTGCAGGCAGCTCTAACCGATAAGCTACCTTACCCACTCGAGCGATCAGCCTGAAAGTACCAATGTATCTAGGTCCCAGCTTGCCCCACTTCCTGAATCGGGTCAACCCTTTCCATGGGGATACGTTCAGGAGGACAAAATCTCTGACCTGAAACTCTAACTTTGAACGTTGCCAGTGTACGTAACTCTTATAGAGACTCTGGGTCGTCAGCAACCTCTATCTGACCTACTGGATCTGACCTGTCGCCTTGAGCACTATCTCAGCGCCCCCATCACTCTCTGCCCTACCTCTCCCCAATAGATGGGAGTCTGACACCTCCTCCCATATAAGAGCTCAAAGGGAGGCATACCGATACTAGAATGATGGTTGTTGTTGTATGAAAAGTCAGCAAAGGGCAGGTAAGTGTCCGAACTTCCACTGAGGTAGATAGCACATGCACGTAGCATGTCTTCGAGCGTCTGAACCATCTACTTGCTCTGCCCTTCTTTCTGTGGGTGATAAATGGTACTAATCGTCTCATGAAATTTCTTCCAGAACCTAGAAGTAAAACGCACATCTCGATCTGACACTGTCGGTTTCAGCACCCCATGTTGTGCCACCACCTCTCGAACGTAGATCTCGGCCAATTTCTCCACAGAAAAGCTCTTACTGATAGCCAGAAAGTAAGCACTCTTCATCAACCGATCTAGAATCATTCGTATCGCATCGACACCTCGCGTGGTCCTCGGTAATTTGGTGATAAAATCCATGGAATTATGTTCCCACTTCCATGGGGGAATCTCTAAAGGTTGCAACGAGCCATGTGGACACTGGTGCTCCGCATTGACCTGATGACAGGTCAAGCATCTCTCGACTACCCATGCCACATCTCTCTTCAGGAAAGGCCACCAATAATCCCTTTTTAAGTTCAAATACATCTTGGTGGCTCCTGGATGGATTGAAAATATCGACCTATTGGCCTCCTCTATCAAAATACGTTGAGATCCACCTATATATGGCACCCATATTTGCCCACGGAAGGTTATAATCTCCCGACTATTCGTCCTAAATTAAGAAATCTACCCGATCACCCTCTCTCTCTCTCTCTCTCTTATGGTTCTCTGATCTCATGGCCACCACCTGGGCCTATTGGATGGTATTTAAGACTGGAGTCATCACATTCATCCTCATGCACACTTCTCAGATCAGAGCACTCACGGATTTGCGACTCAAGGCATCAACTACTACATTAGCCTTACCAGGGTGATACAAAATCTTACAGTCATAGTCTTTCACTACATCCAACCACCTCCTCTGTCTCATATTTAGGTTGGGCTAATCGATAAGGTACTTCAGGCTCTTATGGTCTGTGTATATGGTACACCGGACACCATAATGGTAGTGATGCCAAATCTTGAGGGCGAACACCATCGCCCCAACTCCAAATCATAGGTGGGATACCTCGTCTCATGAGGCTTCAACTGCCTCAATGCATATGATATCACGTGTCCCATCTACATCAACATGGTACACATACCTGATGTAGATGCATCATAGTAAACTACGAACTCCTCCACTCCGTTGGGAAGGGCTAACACTGGAGCTTCTCACAGTCTCTAGCGAAGAGTCTCGAATGAGGCTTGCTGCTCGGGCCCTCAAGCAAAAGTAACACCCTTCCTGGTCAATATGGTAAGAGGAACGACAATCTTGGAGAAATCCCTGATTAATCTTCGGTAGTAGCCTTCCAGGCTAAGAAAACTCCTGATCTCGGATGGTGACCTCGACACCTCCCATCGCATAACTGCCTCGATCTCGGCTGGGTCGACAAAAATCCCATTTTGGTTAACGAGGTGTCCTAAGAACTGGACCTCTCATAACCAGAAATCACACTTGGACAATTTGGCATAAAGCGTCTCCGTCCCCAATACTCCAAGAAACTCCCAAAGATGCTCCTCATGTTGCTCTCTGGACTCTAGTATACATAAATGTCATCGATGAACACGATCACCAATCTGTCCAACATGGGCCTGCACACCCGGTTCATGAGATCTATGAACGATGCTGGTTCATTGGTGAGTCCTAAAGGCATCACCACAAACTCCTAGTGCCTACAACGAGTCCTAAAGGTCGTCTTCTGGATATCCTCCTCGCAAACTATTATCTTATGATACCCAGATCTCAAATTAATCTTGAAAACCAAGACGCCCCCTGCAACTAATCGAATAAATTGTTGATCCTCAGTAGCGGATAACGGTTCTTGACTGTCAGCTTGTTCAAATCCCGGTAGTCATTACACATCCAGTGTGAACCATCCTTTTTCTTAAAAAAAAAGGATCAACGCTTTCCACAGTGAGCTACTCGGTCTAATCAAAACCCTTCCCCAGCAGCTCCTAGAGATACGCGGATAACTCCTGCATCTCAGGCGGCGCAAGGTGATAAGCTACCTTGGCAATAGGCATCGTAACCATAATCAAATTGATCCGGAACTCCACCTGCCTCTCGGGAGGTACACCCGACAATTCCTTAGGGAACATGTCCGGGAACTCACACACTACCGACACTTCGAAGTTAGAACTCGTCCTCTCTAATACACATCCCCGAAATACATCAATCGAAAAAACCGCATGCTAGTCGGCTATAGAAACCCTCAGTGATCGACTCAAAGCCTCGCGTCTGACAATAATGTGACAACTAAAGGATAAAGACAAAAAAGATCGACTCGCACCCAAGTGAAATAACACCAAAGCAGGCACATAACTCATAAGAAAAGTACCTATATAAAGCACAGTATAATCATAAAAAAATTTCAAAATAACATAAATAAGGAGATACGTACCAGCAACAACATCATACGTTGCACGGAACTCCTCCGCAGTCAACTGAAATGCTTCCCATGAGCTCTTAGAGGCTCGGCCTTCCTCAGCCGATAATCATTAACACGTAAAGCAGCAGGAGCAGCAGCCTGGGCTGATCCCTAAATGAGCTGGGGACACTAGGCCTTCTGATGGCCCATCTGGTTCCTGTGAAAGCAAACCGAAAATCCCTTGGGGCAGTCCCTCGCCATATACCCCTCCTTGCCATATTTGTAGAAAATCCCAGCTCGGAAAGACCCCTCATGGCTCTTGCCACACTTACTACAAGTGCAGAACTTCTGGCCTCCAGCTCTCGAATCAGTGGGCTTAGCTCACTTCTTTCTCCGGCTGCGACTGTACTGGTCTCCTATCTCTCTATCTTTCCCCTACTGCTCTCCCTCCTCTCTGGTCTGAATCTCCAACTTAATCTCTCTCCTCCTGGCATTGATCTGCAACTCAGCTAATGTCTGATAAGACGAGTTTGCCAGGAACTCCCAAATAACTCTCCTCAAGATGCTCAAATACCAACTCACACATGCCTTCTCAGTGGACACGTGCTCAAGGCAGAACAACGCCCTCTCATGAAACATCCTCGTAATATTTGTCCATGACTTTGTCCTCTGCTTGAGAGACAGAAACTCTTGTGCCAAACGTTCCGTCTCCATCTGGAGAACATACTCATCTTTGAATAACTTGGTGAACCTCTCCCAAGTCATTACAGCATGATCTACAGCAGTAAAATCAATCGATACAAACTTCCATCCGTCCTTCGCACCCAAGCAAAGCGAACTGGACTCTCAGATGCTCTGGATATAAACATGTATAGAAACACACCTCAATGTTGGAGATCCATCTCATGGCAGTGATCGGATCCTCCGTCCCATCAAATTCTGGTGGCTTCGTGTTGCTAAACTCACGAAACAACGAGTCACCTCCCTATTGTCTGGCTGCAGCAGCAAAAACCTCCGTAATAGCAGCGTATCTCGCATCGAATGTCTCAATCAACATGGTCTTAATAGACCCAAACATCTCTTGTATGGATTCTATGATAGTTGCGGCCACCCCCTCGTGAATGATCTTGCAGATCTCCTCGTCATTGGTACCACTGCCCCTGGGGTTGTTATGGGTAATCACCATAGTGTCTCTGAAACACAAACATAAAATCATCAGAGACTAGCTCAATACAAACCCACACTCATTTACCCACCCCTACACGCTCCATAGCATCCTAAGATTCTTACTTGGGTCACATACAAATTCGGTGCATTCAGTAGTACAGGACCAATACTACCTTCCACACCAACCTGTAGTGGTCCAAATTCCTCCTCCTAGGATCGTAATTCACAATACTATATCCCTCATGTATATCAACTACTCTCTCGATAGATTCCTCAATGCTCATCTAGTTATCTCTCCTAGATTACTCAAAACTCTCTCTAAAAGATTCCTGCTATGTTTCTCCCAACTCAGTACACACACAGAGCATATAGCAGATAAGATCAATCAATAGCATGCCCTAGGGTAATGCATCATGAATCAGGAAACTTTAGCCCTAATTTTGGAAGTACTTAGCCTATCCTCTAGCATGCAACTCTAATATCTAATATAAAAAAGTAATGGGATTTTAGGAAATCACTGTTCGGGCTTGCTGATTGTACACACTACTCCGTCTCGTTTTATCTTAAAAAATCTTATTCGTTTTAGAAAAATCATTTCTTTTAGAAACAATTTCTCAAATCCTCAATTTGAGTCTAGACATACCCGAGAGTACATCCGAATCCCTCAAACCAAGGCTCTGATACCAAATTGTAACACTCTAAAAATTGAACCAAAATTTTTATTTTTAAATCACATAAAACTCATTGTCACATTTCTCAAAAACCACAAATGTATCAAATTTCAAAACATAAATCAACGAAATAACTGATAGTATCCCAGAATCCTCAAACATAATCTTGAACAGGTATGTATAATCAATTCGGTCCCTTCCCACGATCCTAAGAAGTACCTGAAACACATATCACACAACACGGTAAGCACGGAGCTTAGTGAGTTCCCTAAACTACCACATACACAAATAAAGCCTCTTATGGCTATAGTTTGGCATGGACCCTCCAGTCTTGCATCTCGGTGAGGACCCTATGGTCTCACGGCTCAGTATGGACCCTCTGGTCATGTGTCTCAGTGAAGACCCTCCAGTCTCACAGCTCGGGTTGGCCCCTCTAGTCCTATATCTCAGTGAAGAACCTCTGGTCTCACAAGTTGATTTGGATCCTTGAGTCCTAACTCAATAAATCACAGAATAATATAGCATATATCACAAAGAAAAAAAATGCATAATATCACATAATTAAATATAAGCACATAGGACCCAATGGTCGATAATGCAAATAAGAACCTTCGGTCACACAGTACTACAACTGAGGTAAGTATAGTGAGAAGACTCACCTCGTAAGTAAGCAAGTAGATCTAGTACCCCACAAACAGTCTAGAATCTGCCTACATAATATAATTATCTCTAATAAGCAATTTGCAATAACCATTCCGAGATGTTAAGCTAACTCCTCCACTAAATCTGAAAAAGGGTATGTATACCATTTTACCCCTCCGTGGTCTCCAAGGTACACAGTTTACCAAACCCTAAAACTCAACGTAAGTCAACTCTTAAGTCAAGAATCCATGTTGACTAAACTCGTCGAGCGCAGCTATGCGTTTCGTCGAGTTCCTTCGTTTTCTCTGAAGTATCGGGAAACTTCAACTCTACTCGTCGAGTTGTCTCATCAACTCGCCGAGTTGTAGCGCCTCTATTCTACTGGGGAGAACCCTAGCTGACTCATCGAGTTGGCTCATGCACTCGTCAAGTCCCTCTAGACTAATTCTCATTCAGACGATTCTAAGCATAAATAATGTCCCAAACTCTAGATCTAGCCTCCCAAGGATGAAATACCACGTAAAGCTGCAAGCTTTACGTCCATGTATGGCATCTAGGGCTCGAAATGTGAAAAAAATCTCTATATGGGGTTTAATGCATAAAAGCTTGCCACTAGATTGATAAAGCTTGGATGTTTGGCCTCAAAGGACCTCATATTTGTCCAGATCTAAAGTCTCAACTCCATGGCAAGCTCAAACGACTCTAGAACTCAAAGAAGAATGGAAAAAGGCCCTAAACTCCCTAGAAAATAGATCTAATCAAATAATGAGCAAGGTGGAAGGTTTTTACCTTCAAACAGAAGCTAGGAATGAATGAACACCGGATCCAAGAGCCCGCTCGCCTCCCAAGTCTTTTCTCCTCATCTTCCTCGAAAAATGCACTAAAATACGCAATATTAGTCTCTCTTTCTCTCACAAAAATGTATAGATTAATTAGAGTTTCTCTCAGAGTGTTAAGATGATAAGGGAGGCGAAAATGAAGGCTTAAGGTCCCTTAAATAGGACACAAACCTTGAAAATTAGGGTTTTCTCACTCAACACCTACTCGTCGAGTTGGGGTCCTCCAACTCGTCGAGTAGACTCTAAATATCACGCGGCCGTTAACTCCTCTACTTGGCGAGTTGGGGCAGCCAACTTTTCGAGTAACTCTAACATTATGAATGTAAATTAATTAAATATTATACCTGGGAGTCGGGATGTTATGACAGCCTATCTGGTCTGCCCTGGGTATGTTGGCCTAGAGCTCAAAGCATGACCGCCTCATCCCAACCCGCATTGAAACAATCATGTGTACATAAATATCATACACTAGCATATATAACATTCCAAATGATCTAACATATCACTAATCATAGCATCATCCTATATACCAGGATATTAACCTAACAGGTGACTAACATAGCATCATCCTATATATCAGGATACCGACCTAAAAGGTCACTAGCATAGCATCATCCTATATACTAGGATATCGACCTAACAAGTCACTAACAAATCAACATGAAATAAACCCGGATACAAATCCAAAAAGGATCGACATTAGTGACTTCGACCCGATTAGTATAGTGAGGAAGACTCACCTCACAATGTCGATCTGATCTGAAATGTCAAACTCTCGAGATACGGCTTCAAACACCAATACCTACAACCACTAATGATCCACTTCCATAAATACCCAATTTACCAAAATACCCTCAGAAGTCAACTGGTCAAGCTTTGGTCAAAGTCAAAGTGAACGGTGAAGGTCAACTGTCCATGTTGACCCAACTCATTGAGTGTAGCCCATTGACTCGTCGAGTTATTCCAGAGCTCGAGAAATCATGAAAACCAAAGTTGACTCTTCGAGTTCCCAAACAACCTGTCGAGTCTATGTTGTATCTAAATGTTGGTAAAACCCTTCACTAACTCGTTGAGTCATCTCACTGACTCACTGAGTCCATACAAAATCAATACAGTCAATCTTCATCTGACTTATCAAGTTGACCAAGCAACTCGTCGAGTCTCTTCAGTCATTTTCTTATTTAGACGCTTTTAAGTAAGACCAAGGCTCCAAATTATAGATCTAGCATCCTAGGGCATGGTTTCCACATAAACTTGCAAACTTTACATGCATGGAAGGTCTTAAATTCCGAAACCAAGCAAAGGAACAAGTTTTAGGTAAGGAGAAGTCCATAACTTGCTAAAGACTAGAACTTTTTAACTATAAGGGGTTAGAGGAGTCAATATCTGAATTTATAACTTCAGATCAAGCCTAAAACCAGAAATAACTCCACAACAAACTAGAAATACCCTAAGCCTTTGCATGAAGAGATCTAGCTAAAGAGAAGTCAAGGTAACGACTTGTTACCTTCAAGATGATGCTAATATGAAGTAGAAATCAGATCCACAAGCTTATCCTTGCTTTAAGTTCCTTAGACTTTAAGCTATCTTCACAAAATCCACCTTCCAAGATTCTTAACACACAAAATTTGAGAGTAGACGCGATTAGGGTTTTCTGAGCTCTAGGGAGCGGTATGGGAGGCATAGGGAGGCTAATGACCCTTTAAATACGGTGTAAAACCCTGAAAATTAGGGTTTCATTCCCTAGCTCCTACTCGTCGAGTTGGGGTCCTCCAACTAGTCAAGTAGACCTCCTAAATCATGTGGCCTGATCTGCTTCTACACGACGAGTTGGGGCATCCAACTCGTCGAGTAGGTCTAAGAATGTGAATTTAAGATTTAATTTTTATACCTGGGAGTCGGGTTGTTTCAATTCTCCCCCACTTGAACTAGACTTCGTCCTCGAAGTCTGCTACTATAAATAACTCAGGTAATGCTCCCGTATCTCTGCCTCCGGCTCCTAAGTCCACTCAGATCCCCTCCGGTGCTAGCACTGTACCTTTACCAATGGCACTTCCTTGTTCCGTAGAACATTCACTTTCCTTTCAAGACTGACCACTGTCCTCTCTACGTAATTCATTAATACCAGGTTACCCACCTGGAGCTCCAGCTCAGATTGGTTCCTGTCGGCGTAACTCTTCTGCCGACTTTGAACGATCTACAATCGTTGTATGATCTGTGAATCCTCTCGGTAGTCTGCAAAACTACTTCTGTTCGTCCCATCATATTGTGACCGATATCACCCCAACAGACTATGGATCGACATCTGTGCCCATACATCAGCTTATATGGTGGGGCACCAATACTGGAATGAAAGTTGTTGTTGTAGGAGAACTCTGAAAGGGGTAGGTAGGAGTCCCAACTCCCACCGAAGTCAATAATGCAGGCTCTTAGAGAGTCTGTATGGTCCATTCACTCTGTCCGTCTATCTACGGATGATAGGCTGTACTGAAGTGCTGCCGCATGCCCAGTTCCTCATGGAACTTCTGCTAGAAATGAGAGGTGAATCGAACATCATGGTCTGAGACAATAAAGACCGGCACTCCATGGCGAGCAACGATCTCGCGATATACAAGCCGGCTAGCTTCTCGGCCGATGAACTCTCCTGTATCGCTAAGAAGTGGGTACTCTTGGTCAATCCATCCATGATGACCCATATAGCATCATAGACCTTCGTCATCCTCGACATCTTGGTGGTAAAACCCATCATGATCTACTCCCATTTCCACATGGGAATCTCCAGAGGCTGCAACTGACCATGCGGCCTCTGATGCTCGACCTTGACAATCCGACAGGTTAAACACCTTTCAACATACCACATAATCCCCCTCTTCATTCATGGTCACTAGTAACTCAATCGCAAATCCTGATACATCTTGGTGGCCCCGGGTGAATAGAGAAGCGAGATTTATGAGCCTCCTCCAGAACAATCTGTCTAACCCTACCAGACATTGGAACCCAGACCCGACATCAATGAGTCAATAATCCCCGGCTATCCTGCACAAACCGGGTGAGACCCTTAATCCTCTCAAGCTTCTAGTTCTCCTGTCGCATACCCTCAACCTGAGCTTCCCTAATCAAGCTCACAAGCAGAGAATCCACTGATATCCTTATACATGTCGCCGGAGATGAATATCAAGCTGACCTACGGATCAGAGCGTCCGCAACCACGTTCACTTTACCCGAATGTTAAAGGATCTCGCAATCAAAATCCTTGACCACATCAAGCCACCTGCGCTGTCTCATGTTCAGGTTCGACTTATCCATGATGTGCCTCACACTCTTGTGGTCCATGTATATGGTACAACGAACGCCATAGAGGTATGTCTCAAAATCTTGGGAGTGAATACTACGGCTCCCAATTTTAAATCATGAGAAGGGTATCACGTCTCATGCGACTTCACTATCGCGACGCGTAGGCTATCACCCGTCCTCTATGAATGAAGACCGCTCCCAGTCCTGTGATGGATGCATCACAGAACACTACAAAATCCTCAAATCCTTTCGGGAAAGTCAAGTATGGAGCCTCGTAAAGTCGCTGTCTGAGGGTCTCAAATGCCATCTGCTGCTCAGGGCCCTACCGGAAATCCACCCCTTTCCTTGTCAGACGAGTGAGGGGTACTGAAATCTTGGAGAAATCCTATATGAATCTCTATTAGTACCATGCCAATCCCAAGAAGCTCCTGATATCCGAGGGAGATTTCGAAACCTCCCACTGCATAACTATGACAACCCGAAATTTCATTCGGAAAAACTCCAAGGTCAATCACTTCAATTAAAAGTCAATTACATTTCTAATTACTATTAGCCAATTTAAAAGTCTGTTTGAGTGCTTTTAGGGTTTATTCTTGAAACAAATGGATAAAAGGGAATGATTTCTCGAATACCGGGATAGCAAATGAAAAACAAACACCTTAGTTAGGTGTTCACGGCCAAACAAAGGGAGTTTGGGCCGTGAACTCTAGCTTGGCCGTGAACTCATGTCTTAGAAATGATTTTAATCCCCAATTGGTTCATTTCCACTTCCACCCTCTAGTTTACTCCCCATTCTCTGTTAACTAGCATATCGTTCTTCACCCGATCTTCCGAAAACGTAAGTGTTTCTCGACTTGATTTGTTGTTATAACCTAACATCTAGTTGTTATACATCATTTCACCCATTCATTATTGCTTTTAACTAGATCTTCAAGTGTTCTTCAAAACACCAAGAACACACACTAGTGTTCTTGGACCTTAAACACCCAAACAAGCTTCTATCTTGTAAGTACACTTGCCCTAGCTTCTTGTGTGCTTAATATGAACTTTTTTACACTTGAAAATCACCAAGAATCACATGATCAATGGAGTTTACAGCCAAGGGATGTTCTTGGGCCGTAAACTCCTCTAAATGAGATTAAATGGACCTTAGTCCCTTCCTAAGCCTTGGATGTTAGTCATGATTCTTCCTAGAAGTGTTTAAGACCTTAAACAACAATGAAAACATGTTCCAATAAGATTTTATGGCCATAAACACATAAGGATATGGTCCTTAGGCCATAAACTCTACCAGGTAGTGTTGTTATTCTGCCCTAATGCTTTCCTAAGGCTTGGACTTGATCATTTGATGCTCAATCATGATTTATAAGGCCTCAAAACACAAAATGGCACTTAGTACCATGATTTTACGGCCATAAATTCATGGGGAAATGGTCATGGGCCTTAAACTCCATAAGGAGTGTTCCTTGGGCCATAAATTCCAATGCCATGCCATACAACCCTTAGATGCAACCCTTTGGTACCTATAACACTTGAATCAAAGTGTTTCCATGTCCTAGGGTGTCTTAACTTGATTAATTAGTTGATTAAATGACTAATTAGATACATATATTTTTATTATATGATAACTAGGATCATTGTGTGTGTTCAAGTCCTTACTTGACAACTAGCACCTTGTCTGACACTTCCGACACATCCGAACAAACTACTCACTACAGGTGAGTTCATACCCCTTAAACAACCTTTTAAATGCTCTTGCATGCTTTTAAATAGTTTTATGGGGGGGGGGGGGGGGAATACAAGTCGAATATCATAGTTATTATATCAATCACATGTGATTAATAACTACAAAATAGATGGATTTACTATACGTTCAAACCGTTTTATCAAACAAACTACTTTTGAATCGCTTTACAAACTGACATCAAGTCATGATTATTTTCTTGTTTCAAACCCTTTAAATGGATTACAAAACATCTTTTTCACTTATGTATTCATAGAAACCATATCTATACACTTATGTAGTAGGTATATATATATATATATATATATATGTGTGTGTGTGTGTGTGTGTGTGTGTGTGTGTGTGTGTGTGTATTTGAATAGGATGGCTGTGATTTCAGCTCCAACACCTTGTATAGCAAAGGTGTATAAACTTACATGGACACTTCAAACAACATTACTAGCAAACTATAATAGATATAGTTTGGGAATTACTACCTACTATTCTCAGTACAAATGGAACATGCATGAGTCAGTTCATTCATGAGTCTATACAATTGTATTACACACTATATGAAGACATACAATTACATACTATAGGAAGAGATACGATTACACACTATATGATGAGTTACTATTACATATTATATGAGTAGATACTGTTATATAAGTACGGGACTAACCATTCTACACCCAGCTATTAGCTACAAAGGGAAAATGCACATCAACGGATGTCTATGGTTAATACTATTCGGCAAGTTACTCTGCCATGTTTATCCTAGTACCAAAGGATAATACTTACATGTTTATATAATGTTTCCATTTTACTTTTACTTTGTGACGCATTCACATAAACGATGAACTAGACTATATTTTGATAATAGTAGTTACACATGGGAAAATTACATACTTTTACAAGAAACAAACATACAAAACAGTCGGGTCTTGGTAGAAGACTACATTTTTTACTAGTAGGAAATATAGGATTTCCTAGGGTTTTCTCACTTATACGAACTGTATCATCAAACATTTACAAGTCTTTTCCTTACGGTTTTACAAATCAAAGACATTAAAATACTTATGAATTCACCAGCTTAAATGTTGATCTATGCTTTCAAAATAACTTGTATTCTCAGGTCTTCAGTAGACAGGTACCGGTGATAGGTTTTTGAGAAGACGGAGCACAGACAAGACTCGTCTTTTATCATTCATTTTTGGTGTCTATTACATTACACATAACTCACATGTATTAAAATTTTATATTTAATGCAATGGATGATGTTTGTTTGCTTATTTACTATTACTTTGTTGTGATACTATACATGACGTCCTCCACCCCAAAACGTTTCCGCCATTCTTGGTTTTGGGGTGTGACCGATTGGTATCAGAGAATTGTTTATAGTGAATTGAGTATATCAACCCATAAAAGATATACTAACTATAAACACAATGGGATTAAAACACTCTGACAAAGACTTTATACTTTTAAATAATAAAATATTTAACTAAGTATACAGACCTGCATTCATACTAAAATCAGTGTCATTATGACAAATACAAAAGTATTATGATTGTTGAATATCACAAGTAAGCTCGGCGATGTATGGTTAGTCCTAGGAGTGGCATAGCCAGATAAACTATTCTGGTCCGAGGAGTGATTAGCATATGCCCAAGAATGGTTGTGATGTGGCAACAAGTCTAAAAACTTACCAACACTACTACAATGAGAACCTTAGAACAAATCATAACTTAAAATACTATAGGAGTATTTCATGTTACTATAAATATCTTAGTTAGTACGTCTCTTAAACTAATTCTCTTACCCCTACTTCTCGCGTAGATAACATGACTGGATTCCACCATCACGGCGAACCGTACTTTCCACCTCATGGCAATGCAGGATGGATTGAAGAAGAGCCCGAAGTCAAGAACCTACCTCAAGTAGGTCAAGCCCTGAATAACAACCCTGACCCACGTTTCAAGGTCCCACACCCTAGTGGGAAGCAAACTTGAATCGCTGGAGCGATGAACAAGGTCAACCCTTACCCTACAATGGGGACCAAAGCTTTTACAACATAAGCAAGGGTGGCTCGGCTGACTGAGCCCTACCTATCATGATCCGCAGGATTGCTCGGAATTTTGAACAAGGTCGAGCAGACATCGGCCGAGTAGCGGAGATTGATGCCGACTCTGGTGTCAACACGGCCCGCATTGGCCATCTCGAAGAAGCAATGGAAAGAACCAGGAGGACCAATGAGACTCTGCAGCAACAACTAGATGCCTCCCAAGCTGAAGTCATAGAACTTCGAGTTCGCCAGAGGGCTCATGAACGACACCTTCAAGAAGTGGTTCGTCATATGGAAGACCTTAGGGTTCGCCTGAGGAACTCCCATTGCCGTTAGAAGATGTCTAGCACATCTTTTCTTTTGATTAAGGAATAGCCTTTCTTATCCGTGCTCTATGAAGCATTTGTCTGTAAAATATTCCTGTCTTTCAAGTATTTTATTAGACTCCTAAACTGCCAATATTTTCCCTTATGGTATGATATAAGACCTTCAGATAGGTCATTTTCCCGAACTTGATTACATCATTAATAGCAGTAATTTTGGCATGTTATCTAGTCTATTCAGAAAACTCATACTATCACCTATTGTTGAACTATGGTGATTTAGTACATGAGACACATTCATTTTCTATACTATTGAAATCTTAACATTGTTTTTATCTTTTCAACTTATAGTTGAAACATGCCGCCTCGTAGAAATCCCAGGCGTAAAAATGGTGAGGAAGCACCAGCACCAGCACCACCGCCTCCACCTCCTCAGTTTAACGCTGCTATGTTCCAAGCGGCTGTCACTGCGACAGTAGTGGCTGCCATGTCACAAATCAATACTCCTGTCCCTAGTGGATCAGGAATTGGAACACCTGTTTCTAACCATGGCGTGATTCATGGGCACCCCAGGGAGTGCACCTACAAGGATTTTAAGAATGCCAAACCCCGAAACTTCAATGGAACAGGAGGGGTGATGGTTTTGAGGCAGTGGATAGAAAAGACCGAAGCAGTCTTTGAAATCTGCGCCTGCCCGGAGACCTATAAAGTGAAGTTTGCTACTTGCACCTTTTCTGACAGGGCCTTAACTTGTTGGAATGGCCATGTTAAGTCACTGACCCTGGTGGTGGGAAACTCAATAAGCTGGGAGAACCTGAAAGCCATGCTGATGAGAGAGTACTATCCTCGAGGGGAAGTTCAAAAGCTCGAGAAGGAACTTTGGGGTCTTAAAATGGTTGATTCTGATGTATCAGCCTATGCCAATAGATTCTGTGATCTGGAAATTCTTTGCCCAGATATGGTTGCTCCTAAGAGCAAGAAGATAGAGCGATTTATTTGGGGTCTATCGTCTTAGATACAAGCAAGTGTGCTAGCTTCAAGGCCTGCTACTTTTGACAGTGCCAAAGAACTGGCACAATCTATCATCGACCACAGGAACTACCAGGACACAACAACTGCTTCACCTGATCAACAAAAGGGGAGCAACACTAGCAGGAGGAAAGGATGGAACAAAAGGAAAGGGGGGTCTTCACAAGAATCCTCAAAGAAACAACAGCTAGTTACAGTAAATGTTGCTGTTGTACCTACTGATGTTCCTACTAACCCCTACCCAGCAAAGCCTTATGTGGGTAACCTTCCGAAGTGCAACAAATGCAACTTCCACCACACCGGACCTTGCGGGGAAATGCATTGCACCAACTGCAACGGAAAGGGGATACTGCCTGTGCTTGCAGGGCTCCCGCAAAGCCAAGCACTCAAGTTCCAAATGTTGGTTTGGGCCAAACTTGCTACAGTTGTGGCGAGGTGGGTCATTTCAAAAGAAACTGCCTGAAGGCAGCAAATACCGGCGGAGTGGAACGAGTTTTGGCTATGGGTGACGAGGAAGCCGTAGCTGATCCTACGATAGTTACCAGTACGTTTCTCCTCGATAATTCATATGCATGCATTCTATTCAATAGCAGAGCAGAGAGAAGCTTCGTAATCCATAAATTTGTTCACTTGCTTAAACAAAAACCACGTACATTAGAGGAATCATTCACTGTAGAAATGGCTAACAGGAAAATGGAAAGTAAAAACTGCATATACGTAGGTTGTACTCTAACTTTAGATTGTCATTCTTTCCAAATATACCTCATGTCGGTCTTAATTAAAAGTTTCGATGTCATAATCGGTGTGGATTGGTTATGTCGTCTTCGTGCCGACATCATGTGCTTTGAGAAAGCAGTTCGTCTTAACCTCCCTAACAACGAAACCTTGGTTATCTACGGCGACAAATCTAGTACGAACCTTCGCATCATTTCGAGTATTCAAGCTCGAAAGTGCTTACGAAAGGAAAATCATGCATTCCTTGCACACATCATAGAGATGAGTCAAGAAGTAAAGGAAATTCAGAAAATTCCAGAAGTACGCGAATTTCCCGACATCTTTCCAGAAGAACTACGGGGATTACCACCGCAACGCCAAGTCGAGTTCAAAATCGACTTAGTTCCAGGGGCTACACCAATAGCCAAATCTCCTTATCATCTGGAACCAGCGGAGATGCAGGAACTTTCCTGTCAGCTTAATGAACTTCTCAAGAAGTGATTCATTAGGCCAATCTTCTAACCATGGGGAGCACCGGTCTTGTTCATCAAGAATAAAGACAGGTCGTTTCGTATGTGCATCGACTATAGGGAACTCAACAAACTTACCATTAAAAATCGTTATCCTCTACCCTAAATTGAGGACTTATTTGATCAACTTCAAGGAGAAAATTACTTCTCAAAGTTAGATCTACGATCCGGGTATCATCAATTGCAAGTACTAGAAGAGGATGTCCCCAAAACAGCCTTCTGAACTCGCTATGGTCACTACGAGTTTGTAGTGATGCCATTCGGATTAACCAACGCACCAGCTGTATTCATGGACCTGATGAATAGGGTGTGTCGTCCTTACTTGGATCAGTTCGTTATCGTCTTCATCGATGACATACTTATCTACTCCTGAAGTAAGGATGAGCATAGTCAACACCTAAGGAAAGTTTTAGAAACATTACGATCGGAGAAGCTCTATGTAAAGTTCTCCAAGTGCGAGTTTTGGATTCGAAGAGTCGAATTCTTGGGCGACATCGTTAGCAAAAAGGGAATACACGTGGACCCTTCCAAAATTAAAGCTATTGAGAACTGGTCAGCACCAAAGACGCCTACAAAAATTTGTCAATTTCTAGGTCTCGCTGGCTACTACCGCAGGTTCATACAGAACTTCTCTAGTATAGCGAAACCACTTACCACATTGACCCAGAACGGCATGGCCTTTGACTGGGAAGAGAAACAAGAGTAGGCGTTCCAAACAATGAAACGAGCCTTATGCACCGCACCAATACTATCCATCCCAGAAGGAATAGAAGATTTCATGGTCTATTGCGATGCATCCAACCAAGGGATCTAATATGTTCTGATGCAACGAGGAAAGGTCATTGCTTATGCCTCGAGACAGCTGAAGACGCATGAGGTCAATTACACCACACACGATCTTGAGTTAGGAGCAGTTGTATTTGCTCTGAAGATCTGGAGACATTATCTGTACGGTATGAAATGTACTATCTTCACAGACCACAAAAGCCTCCAACACATCTTCGACCAGAAGGAGCTCAACATGAGACACCAACGGTGGGTTGAGCTACTTAATGACTACGAATGCGAAATTCGTTATCATCCAGGCAAAGCCAACGTAGTAGCTAACGCCCTAAGTCGGAAGGAATACCCTGGTCGTAGAGTCAAATCCTTGACTATGACTATCCATTCACACTTGTCCACACAAATTAAATAGGCTCAACTCGACGCTTTGAAACTTGAAAATGTGGCAAGTGAATCCTTGAGAGGAATGGATAAGAACCTAGAAAGCAAGGGTGGCGGAGCATTATATTTCATGGACCGAATCTTGACACCAAAACACGGTGGCTTCAAAGACGTGGTCATGACCGAGGCGCACAACACTCGGTATTCCGTTCACCCGGGTTCAGATAAGATGTATATGGATCTTAAAAGGTTATACTTGTGGCTTAACATGAAAGCAGAAATTGCTACCTTCATGAGCAAATGCCTTACTTGCACAAAGGTTAAGGTTGAATACCAGAAACTGTCAGGTTTACTTCAACAACCGGAGATACCTGAACGGAAATGGGAGCGGATTACTATGGACTTTATAACCAAGTTGCCCAAGACAATGGGTGGACTTGACACTATTTGGGTTATCGTTGATAGATTGACCAAATCTGTGCATTTCCTACCAATCAAAGAGACCGACAAGATGGAGAAGCTTACGAGAACATACATTAGGGAAATCGTACGACTGCATGGCGTTCCTATATCCATTATCTTCGATAGAGATAGTAGATTCACTTCGAGGTTCTGGCAGTCACTACAATGTTCCCTAGGAACGAGGTTGGACATGAGTACAGCCTACCATCCATAGACCGATGGACAAAGTGAGAGGACTATCCAAACCTTGGAAGATATGCTGAGAGCCTGTGTGATTGACTTTGGGAAGACATGGGATACTCATTTACCCCTTGTCGAATTTTCCTACAATAATAGTTATCACACAAGCATAAAGGTTGCTCCATTTGAAGCCTTCTATGGCCAAAAGTGCAGATCCCCTCTGTCCTGGGCTGAAGTGGGTGACACCCAGTTAGCTGCAGGACAAGTTTCTGACATCACTCTCACAGGTCCGGAAATCATACAGGTAACGATATAGACGATCGTTCAGATTCGTGAACGATTGAAAGCCTATAGAGACCAATATGCTGACAACACTCCCGTCTCGTGCGGCTTCAACTATCGCGAAGCGTAGGCTATCACCCGTCCTCTCTGAATGAAGAACGCTCCCAGTCCCATGATGGATGCATCACAGAACACTATAAAATCCTCAAATCCCTTAGGGAAAGTCAAGTATGGAGCCTCGTAAAGTCGCTGTCTGAGGGTCTCAAATGCCATCTGCTGCTCAGGGCTCTACCGGAAATCCACCCCTTTCCTTGTCAGACAAGTCAGGGGTACTACAATCTTGGAGAAATCCTATATGAATCTCTAGTAGTACCCTGCCAATCCCAAGAAGCTCCTGACATCCGAGGGAAATTTCGAAACCTCCCACTGCATAACTATGACAACCCAAAATTTTCATTCGGACAAACTCCAAGGTCAATCACTTTAATTAAAAGTCAATTACATTTCTAATTACTATTAGCCAATTTAAAAGTCTGTTTGAGTGCTTTTAGGGTTTATTCTTGAAACAAACGGATAAAAGGGAATGATTTCTCGAATACCGGGATAGCAAATGAAAAACCAACACCTTAGTTAGGTGTTCACGGCCAAACAAAGGGAGTTTGGGCCGTGAACTCTAGCTTGGCTGTGAACTCATG
This sequence comes from Lactuca serriola, assembly GCF_051521515.1. Taxonomy (NCBI): domain Eukaryota; kingdom Viridiplantae; phylum Streptophyta; class Magnoliopsida; order Asterales; family Asteraceae; genus Lactuca; species Lactuca serriola. The sequence goes on from NC_136411.1 coordinate 321,067,209, forward strand.
TCTTAGAAATGAGTTTAATCCCCAATTGGTTCATTTCCCACTTCCACCCTCTAGTTTACTCCCCATTCTCTATTAAATAGCATACCGTTCTTCACCCGATCTTCCGAAAACGTAAGTGTTTCTCGACTTGATTTGTTGTTATAACCTAACATATAGTTGTTATACATCATTTCACCCATTCATTATTGCTTTTAACTAGATCTTCAAGTGTTCTTCAAAACACCAAGAACACACACTAGTGTTCTTGGACCTTAAACACCCAAACAAGCTTCTATCATGTAAGTACACTTGCCCTAGCTTCTTGTGTGCTTAATATGAACTTGTTTACACTTAAAAATCACCAATAATCATATGATCAATGGAGTTTATGGCCAAGGGATGTTCTTGGGCCGTAAACTCCTCTAAATGAGGTTAAATGGACCTTAGTCCCTTCCTAAGCCTTGGATGTTAGCCATGATTCTTCCTAGAAGTGTTTAAGACCTTAAAAAACAATCAAAACATGTTCCCATAAGAATTTACGGCCGTAAACACATAAGGATATGGTCCTTAGGCCGTAAACTCTACAAGGTAATGTTATTGTGCCCGTAATGCTTTCCTAAGGCTTGGACTTGACCATTTGCGGCTCAATCATGACTTATAAGGCCTTAAAACACAAAATGGCACTTAGTACCATGATTTTACGGCCATAAACTCATATGGAAATGGTCATGGGCTTTAAACTCCATAAGGAGTGGTCCTTAGGCCATAAACTCCAATGTCATGCAATACAACCCTTAAATGTAACCCTTTGGTACATATAGCACTTGAATTAAAGTGTTTCCATGTCCTAGGGTGTCTTAACTTGATTAATTAGTTGATTAAATGACTAGTTAGATACATATATGTTTATTATATGAGAACTAGGATCATTGTGTGTGTTCAAGTCCTTACTTGACAACTAGCACCTTGTACGACACTTCCGACACTTATACAAACTGTATCATCAAACATTTACAAGTCTTTTCCTTACGGTTTTACAAATCAAAGACATTAAAATACTTATGAATTCACCAGCTTAAAAGCTGATCTATGCTTTCAAAATAACTTGTATTTTCAGGTCATCAGTAGACAGGTACCGGTGATAGGTCTTTGAGAAGACGGAGCACAGACAAGACTCGTCTTTTATCATTCATTTTTGGTGTCTATTACATTACACAGAACACACATGTATTAATATTTTATATTTAATGAAATGGATGATGTTTGTTTTCTTAATTACTATTACTGTGTTGTGATAATATACATGACGTCCTCTGCCCCAGAATGTTTCCGCCGTTCTCAGTTTTGGGGTGTGACAATAACCGCGTTGATTTTGGTCGGATCGACCAACATCCCCTCTTGTTTAACAAGATTTCCAAGGAATTGAACCTCTCCTAACTAAAACTCTAACTTCGAGAACTTGGCATAAAGCCGTTCTCGCCTAAAAATTCTCAATAGCTCTCGAAGATGCTCCTCATGCTGCTCCAGGGTCTTGGAGTACACCAATATATTGTCTATGAACACGATGACAAAGCGATCAAGCATCGGTCTGTAGACCGGATTCATCAGGTCCATGAACACCGACGACACGTTGGTGAGCCCAAACGGCATCAACACGAACTCATGTCGCCCATAATGAGTCTGCAACGTGGTCTTCTGTACTTCCTCCTCCCTACCCCTGAGATGATGGTACCTGGACCTCATGTTTATCTTTGAGAACCAAGAAGCTCCCAGCAACTGATCGAAAATATCATCTATCCTCGGGAGTCGATAACGGTTCATCACCATAAACTTCTTCAACTACCGGTAGTCAATGCACATCCGGTGTGAACCAACCTTCTTCCTAACAAAGAGAATCGACGCTCCCGATGGAGAACTGCTAGAAAGAATGAACTGCTTGCCCAACTCTTCCTGCAGTTGTGATGACAGCTTCTGCATCTCTGGTGTTGTCAATCGGTATGGTGCCTTGGCGATAGGGGCCGCACTTGGCGCTAGGTCGATACTAAACTCGACCTGCCTCTTTGGAGGCACTCCGGGTAACTCCTCTAGAAACACGTCAGTGAACTCCTTAACTACTAGAACCTCTAAAATTGTAGTCTGATCCTTGAGCCGTGTATCCATCACATACGCTAGTTAACTCACACACTCGTCCTAAATGTACTGTCAAGCCCTGAAAGCCGAACAAAACCCTGATCCCAATCTTGTACCCTCGTCGAAGATAACCAGTTCTCCCCTACTTAGGGTTCGAACTACCACCAGCTGACCCTCGCAGTCGATCATGGCACCGAAGCTACTAAGCCAATCCATACTCGCAATAACACATACATCCCCCATGGGGATCATAATCAATTCTATCATAAAAGATACCCCGAAGATCTCTGATACGCAACCTCGATACACGAAACAAGCATAAATCCCGTGTTCGTTGGTGATAGAGACTCGCAACGGACACTCTAGCTCTCCTACTAGAAAACCGAACTTCCTACTGAATGACTAAGAGGCAAAAGACCGACTCGTCCCCGAGTCAAATAATACCAAAGCAGTTAAGGAGTTCGTTAAGAACATACCTAATCATAGGTACAACATATAAGCATAAAACATATATAATCAATAAGATAAAGGTTAGAAACATACCAACAACCACATCTGGTGTTATCCTGGCCTCCTCAGCTGTAAGTTGGAAGGCGTGTCCTCGAGCCTTCGGAGGCTCTACTCTACCCTGACCCGCATCAGTAATCCTCAGTGTAGTAGGCGTTGGAGCCTGTGTCGGCCTGGCAGTGAGCTATGGACTGTTGGTCTTCACGTGACCAACCTGATGGTAGTGGTAGCAGATCCAATATCCTGACCGGGGCTGGTTGGCGACAATCTCTCACAAAATGCCCCTCCTTTCCGCGTTTACAGCATGCACTACCAGATCTACAAGCCCTAGAGTGACCCTTCCCGCACTTGCCACAAGTGCGGCCATGTTGGCCTCTCGACCTAGAATCAATGATCTTAGAATGCTTTGGTGCCGGCTATGACTGCATCTGGGCCTGCCTCTGCTCTCTCAGTTATAACTCAATCTCAAGCTCCCGCCGCCTAGCGGCCTCTTGTAACTCCATCAAAGTATCACATTGCTGGGTAGCAACAAACTAACGGATGTCAATCTTGAGCATGCTCAGCTAACGTGTCATTTAATCCTGCTCGGAAGTAAACTCCAGGCAGAACGTCACCCTCTCAGTGAACAAATGGGTGATCTCCATCATCGTCTCAGAATCTTGTCTCAACTCCGAGCTAATCGCTCCCGCTCGACCCATGGAATGCAGCGGGTGCAGAACATATCCATGAACTTCTCCGAAGTAACCGCAACTCTCTGATCAACAGTATATTATTGATTTAGGTGTCTAATCCCATAACTATAATTGGTATGTATTTGACCGGATAGTAGCATGGTCCTTTTGGGTTGCCTTCACCATAACAAATTGATATGATGTATTTGATGGGTTTTTAGCATTCTAACACTTCCTAAGTGTACATGCAACCCTAATAACCTTGGATCTATGTTTGTCTAATTATCATGCAAAGTTGAAATCCAAGGTTATATTCCTATCTAGCATACATGGGGAACAATTTTAACTTGAATCATAGATAGAATAACTTACCTTGTTGATGCTTGTGTTCCTTGAAACCTTGTGAGCCTAGCACCCCAAGTGTGATGCCTCAAATGCTTCACACAACACCAAATGCTCTTGGAAAGACTCTTGAGATAACACACACTTCTTAAAATCGGCCAAGCCCTCTTGTTTCTTAGTGTTCAACTTGTGTTGCACTTGTGTAGCCAATTTTGTGGAGAATGGGACTCTTATATAGTGTTGGCACATCTAGGGTTACACCATGTAAACCCTAATGTGTCATGACTCTTCATTTCCATGATCCATGGGTTTGTAACTCCCATGGAGCATCCATGGAGCATCCTATGGGTAGAACCCAACTTGATAATCCATGGAGCCTTTTAGCCCACTATACAAGATATGAACCCATATATTTAATTAGTTATCCTTTGATCACTTAATTAATTCTAAATTAATTCTTTGATCAACTAATCAAATAATATTATTAATATATTAGAACTTATAATATATTAATAATCTCCAAGTGTTATTTCTCTCATTTAGTCTATCCAATTGCATGGTGCCATGCAACCCAAATGGACCATGCCGGGTCGGGTCAAGTACAAGCCCGAAATAGTTATGGACTTAGACACCTTATCCAACAGTCTCCCACTTGGATAAGTCTAATAACTATATCTCTAGTACTTCAGGAACCGACCGGCAATCGTAGCTCTTTCAAGGTCTCTCGGAACTGAGAAGATGATGATACGCCATTTAAGATAAGTGATCATATAATCCTCTGTTCTAGATATCAGCCGGACAAATACATGGAACATTGTCTTGCTTATTGTCCGACATTTGTTTCCCGATTTCCGATTTGTTTGACATGGAACTTAATTGAACACATCAACTTAGTTCTGACCGGGCCCGGTACATGGGTCAAAACAAAATCATCGAGGGGCCCAGATATCAGCTTCTAATCCAAGAAGGAACAGATAAACTTCGACTCATATGTTTGTTCTACCACTTATTGAATTACACACAAAAGTACGTTTTATAACATCGAGTTACCAATGCGGTTTCGTACAGTCAATGCATAACCAACTTGTAAGTAACAAATCATATCTCTAGGTTTGAAGACTTATATGATATTACCGTCTCACGATCACTCGAGATAAAATTCCATGAAGTGATTCCAGTGAGCGTGGGTTGAATCCAATGCTCAGAACTTATGAGCACTCATGATTGTTGTAGCCTTGTCCAAGACCTCTACAACCAAACATGACAGTCTTGATTCATATATACTTCCAACATATGACCGACTGTGGAGGTTTGAATAATATGTTATACCGAACAAAATCATTCTGGAAGTCAAAACATGCAAAAAGAAATATAGTAAACGATTGACAAGAGATAGCAACACTTTACTCATAAATAAAACATGTTTTACTCATCATCTAATGTCAATTACACTTTACAAATTTCGAGATTATCTAACTACTAAATCTAATATCATCCTTCAGCCCTATGCTCCGAGCATGCTGAAGATGCTTAACCCGAGTCAATCCCTTTGTGAGGGGATCTGCCGGATTCTCATCTGATGATACCCTCTTTGCCACGAGGTGTCCTTCTTCGATCCGATGTCTTATGAAATGGTATTTTCTGTCGATGTGTCTGGATCTCCCATGATCCCTTGGTTCCTTGGCTAAGGCAACAGCACTTTCACTATCACAGAAAATCTCCATTGGCTCTTTAATAGCTGGTACAACTCCAAGGTCTCCAATGAAGTTCTTCAGCCATATCGCCTCCTTTGCTGCTTCACTAGCTGCAATATACTCTGATTCACAAGTAGAATCTGCCACTGTCTCTTGCTTGGAACTCTTCCAAGAAATTGCTCCTCCGTTTAGGGTAAAGACCCAGCCCGACTGAGAGCGGAAATTATCCCTATCAGTCTGGAAGCTAGCATCACTATACCCAACAACTCTCAAGTCATCACTCCCACCGAGGGTAAGAACCCAGTCCTTAGTCCTCCGCAGGTACTTGAGGATATTCTTTACCGCAGTCCAGTGTGCCTTGCCAGGGTTCGCCTGATATCTGCTAACCATGCTCAAGGCAAAAGCTACATCGGGTCGAGTACACGTCATAGCATACATGATCGATCCTACAGCCGAAGCGTAAGGTGTTCGACTCATTTCTGCTATCTCAGCCTCAGTGCTAGGGCTTTGTGTCTTACTCAACCTGGTGTTACTCTGGATGGGTAACTCTCCTTTCTTGGAGTCCTGCATGCTGAATCTCTTCAGCACCTTATCCAAGTAGGTACTCTGACTAAGTCCAATTAGTCTTTTACTCCGATCTCTCAAGATTCTTATCCCTAGAATATAGGCAGCTTCACCAAGGTCCTTCATAGCGAAACACTTCCCAAGCCAAGACTTTACTTCCTGCAGGGTTGGAATGTCGTTTCCTATGAGTAGTATGTCATCCACATACAATACCAAAAAGCTAACTATACTCCCACTAGCCTTGACATACACACAAGATTCATCTTCACTCCTAGAAAAGCCAAATTCCTTGACCTTTTCATCAAAGCAAAGATTCCATCTGCGAGGTGCTTGCTTCAATCCATAAATGGATTTCTCAAGCTTACACACTCTATTAGGGTACTCGTTGCTGACAAAACCCTCTGGCTGACTCATGTAAACATCTTCAGCCAACTTTCCATTAAGGAAAGCGGTTTTGACATCCATCTGCCATATTTCATAGTCATGAAATGCAGCTATGGCTAACAGAACCCGAATAGACTTAATCTTGGCTACCGGAGAAAAGGTCTCATCATAATCCACTCCAGGAATTTGAGAGAAGCCCTTTGCAACCAGTCTAGCCTTATAAGTGTGTACTTTACCATCCATGTCGGTCTTCTTCTTGAAGACCCATTTGCACCCTACTGTCTTACGACCTGGTACATTTTCAACCAAGTTCCAAACTTGATTGTCATACATGGATTGTATCTCGCTATCCATAGCCTCTTTCCATTTAGCAGACTCGGGGCCTGCCATGGCTTCCTCGTAGCTGTTAGGGTCATCTTGACTTACTAGTGTCTCATCACTAATAAGTGTCTCACCTTCTGCAGTAATATGGAATCCATAGTAATGCTCAGGTGTACTCCTAACTCTCGTGGAACGTCTCAGAGGTACAGATTTGTCAATTGGCTCAACAGGAGTTTCCTCCTCAAGTTGAGGGCTAGAGTTTGAAGTTCCTTCACCGCTTGATTCTCGAATTTCTTCAAGATCAATTTGTCTCCCACTGTCTCCTTGGCTTATAAATTCTCTCTCTCGAAAGACTCCTCTTCTTGCTACAAAGACCACATTGTCACTAGGTCTGTAGAAGAGGTAACCAAAGGATCGTTGTGGGTAACCGATGAAAATACACCTCTCGCTTCGAGGTTCGAGCTTATCATGAGTCTCGCGTCTCACGAAAGCCTCGCAACCCCAAATCTTGATGTGGTCTAGTTTAGGTACTTTACCAGTCCACATCTCGTGAGGAGTTTTGGCAACTTTCTTAGTAGGGACTAGATTAAGAATATGGGCGGCAGTCTCTAAGGCATACCCCCAGAACGAGATTGGTAGCGTAGCTCGACTCATCATGGAACGAACCATATCTAACAAGGTTCGATTACGCCTCTCAGCCACACCATTCAACTGTGGTGTCCTGGGAGGTGTCAATTGTGAGACTATCCCACATTCCCTTAGATAGTCGAGGAACTCTGAACTAAGATACTCACCACCACGATCGGATCGAAGCATCTTAATGTTCCTGCCCAATTGATTCTCGACTTCCTGTTTAAATTCCTTAAACCTCTCGAAAGTCTCTGACTTATGCTTGATCAAGTAGACATATCCATATCTACTATAATCATCAGTAAAAGTCAAATAATAACGATTAGCATCCCTTGTGGCATGTTTGAATGGTCCACACACATCCGTGTGTATAAGGTCCAACAAACCTTCACCCCTCTCACACGAACCTGTGAAGGGTGACTTTGTCATTTTTCCAAGTAAGCATGATTCGCAACTATCATCTGACTTTAGGTCAAACGACTCCAAGACTCCATCCTTTTGGAGTTGGCCTATGCGCTTCTTGCTTATATGTCCAAGACGACAATGCCATAATGATGCTTTATCCAAGTTATTATTAGTAGAATCAATACACAAAACATTATTTCCTAAGTTATCAACAACAGATACAGCTTCATACACACCATCACAAGGTAATGCTTTAAAATAAAGAATATTATTAAAGAAAGCATCAATAGAACCAACTTCATTATTAAATGAAAAGGTAAACCCTTGTTTGTACAAAGCATGAAAGGAAATAATATTTCTTGCCATTCCTGGCGAATAACAACACTTATTCAAATCTAAACTAAACCCACTACTTAGCGATAAAGTATAAACTCCAATCTTGGTAACAGGTATAGCTTTCCTATTCCCCATGATCAAGTTTATCCTTCCTTGCTCCACATCCTCACTTCTTCTTAGTCCCTGCAAGTCACAACAAATGTGAATACCACACCCGGTATCAAGGACCCAAGAATTAGAATAGGGTGAGTTATTATTAGAAATCATAGTGTAAATACCTGCATGGTTGGGTTTAACTTTCCCATCCTTCACATCTTGCTGGTATTTTGGGCAGTTCCGCTTCCAATGAGCTTTTTCATGGCAATAGAAGCATTCAGCCTCTTTTGGGTCAGAAGAAGGAGTAATGAAACCTTTCTTGGTTCCACTTGAAGAAGAGCCATCAAGGGTCCGAGCCTTGGTACCCTTAGAAGAGCTCTTTCTCTTCCTCCCTCGACTTTTCCCGATTGCCAAAACCGGAGTAGAGTTTTGAGTAGGAGTGATAGCAACCGACTTCCCCTTAAGACCTGTTTCTGCGGTCTTGAGAAGTCCCTGAAGTTTGCTGAGGGTGACTTCTTCCTTGTTCATGTGATATGTCATGCGGAATTGATCATAGCACGATGGTAAGGAATGCAAAATAATATCTATTGCAAGATCCTCCGGGAAGTTCACATTAAGCTTCAGCAAACGATCCACATACCTTTGCATTTTCTGCATGTGGCTCGTGACGGATTCCCCGTCCTTCATCATGGTTGTTATCATGGAGCAGATGATTTCATACCTCTCTTGCCTTGCACTTTGATGGTATCTTTCCATCAAATCTTGGTGCATGTCATAAGGGTAGAAATCCTCATAAGACTTTTGGAGTTCTGCTGTCATCGTGGCCATCATGATGCAAGCTACTTTCGTAGCATCCCTTTCATGTGCCCGAAATTCAGCGATCTCCTGAGGAGTTGCAGTGGACTCATCAATCTCCTTAAGCTCCTTGTCAAGGACATATTCTTTGTCCTCGTAGCGGGTAATCATCCTGATGTTTCTGATCCACTCATTGAAGTTGGATCCATCAAAGGTGACTTTCCCACACAAGTTCATAAGGGTAAAGGAGCCATTAGGATTAGAGCCAGAAGCATTGTTGAAAGACATCTGAAGGAAAGAGGACAAGATTAGTTTAGATAATAGAGTCCTTAATAAAACACCCAAATGTAATATTAAGGCTAGGATCCAATCACAATATAATATAACTTAGAAGAGGTATGCCGTAATCTAAGCTATATCATATTTGAAAGGTAGGTGAATGACGATTCACCAATTTCCACCACGAAAACCGCAATATTTTAGTATTAGGTTTTGAATGGTTCTTAGAAATTCCTAGATTCTTTGAGATTCAATGAACTTTTCAAAGGCATGTTTCAATCTCGAGTGTGCCCTCCAAGTTTTGTGACTGGGATACCGAGGATCACAAAACGAGGTGTGAAGTAACCATGCAAATCACTTGGTACCCTTAAAGTTTATCACTCAATCGATGTGCCGGTTAACCACACACGCTCCATCGATACTATAATAAACCCTAAGTCACCCTTTACCTACCTTGTTAAGTCCAAGTTAGTGTGCCGGTTAACCACACACGCTCCACCAACGACTTAATCAAAGTGTAAAGTGTAATTTCATGGAATAACACCTTATTCACATTTTCCTAAAGTAACTAAGATTGGGAATTTAATAAAACATTTAGTTACTTTATAATATTCATCATACTTTGAATGAGAATTAATAAGTCCTTTTCTTACCCGTTCGGCTAACGACCCTCCACAGATCAAGCAAGCGGTGGGTGAGAGTGGACACCCATTAAGTCACCATTTTATAGGCAACAACCTTATACCCACCTTATAGGCCGGCTTCGTGAATGAGGCGTACTAGCGGTAAGACGACTTTGTTCTTATACATATATATATAATTATTAAATCATAATAATATAAGTATAAGGGTTGAATTTTAACTTTTAAAATTCTAGGGGTTGGAACTAAAGTTTTAACTTAACTTTACTTGTTCCAAAACTTGAGGGCAAGTTTTGTAAACTTTCAAAACTTTTCACTTCTTGTAACTTATGAGTTTATTAGAGTAATAAAATGAGGACTTTTCATTTTTCCTAACTCTTGTGTTCTTTTAATGGTTTTTAATCCAAGAAACTTTTGGTTTTCCATAACTTGAGGACAAGTTATGGACTCCATTAAAACACATTATGATCATGAATTAATCTACCACATAGGTTACAAATAATTCCTATGATCAACTAAACATCATAAGAACAAGAATATGAATATGAACACTTTCAAGAATCAAAATCACATTTAATCTTTGTAATTTTGATAACTTGTTGTTGTAAATGAGTTAGAAAAGACATTACACCTTCTAAAATAAGTTTTCAAGTACCAAAACATTTTAGGGTAATGATTCTAATTCATTTCCAGCAACTTAAGTCGAAATTCTGCACTCTGTCGACCCTACTCGCCGAGTGCATAAACCTACTCGCCGAGTAGGTTGAAGATACACATGAACTCGACGAGTCCTCCCCATGGACTCGCCGAGTCCATCAGTCAGACAACAGAATTTTCGACTTTCTTCAACTTTTAAGCACAAATAACAAACAAACAAGCCTAGGCTCTGATACCACTGATGGGTTTTTAGCATTCTAACACTTCCTAAGTGTACATGCAACCCTAATAACCTTGGATCTATGTTTGTCTAATTATCATGCAAAGTTGAAATCCAAGGTTATATTCCTATCTAGCATACATGGGGAACAATTTTAACTTGAATCATAGATAGAATAACTTACCTTGTTGATGCTTGTGTTCCTTGAAACCTTGTGAGCCTAGCACCCCAAGTGTGATGCCTCAAATGCTTCACACAACACCAAATGCTCTTGGAAAGACTCTTGAGATAACACACACTTCTTAAAATCGGCCAAGCCCTCTTGTTTCTTAGTGTTCAACTTGTGTTGCACTTGTGTAGCCAATTTTGTGGAGAATGGGACTCTTATATAGTGTTGGCACATCTAGGGTTACACCATGTAAACCCTAATGTGTCATGACTCTTCATTTCCATGATCCATGGGTTTGTAACTCCCATGGAGCATCCATGGAGCATCCTATGGGTAGAACCCAACTTGATAATCCATGGAGCCTTTTAGCCCACTATACAAGATATGAACCCATATATTTAATTAGTTATCCTTTGATCACTTAATTAATTCTAAATTAATTCTTTGATCAACTAATCAAATAATATTATTAATATATTAGAACTTATAATATATTAATAATCTCCAAGTGTTATTTCTCTCATTTAGTCTATCCAATTGCATGGTGCCATGCAACCCAAATGGACCATGCCGGGTCGGGTCAAGTACAAGCCCGAAATAGTTATGGACTTAGACACCTTATCCAACAGTATTATGGAGAAAGAGGTTAATTATGATTTATTAATATGTTATAAGAATAGTATATTAATTGAGAAATCATATTATTTAGTTAGTATTCATCAGAAATTAATTTGGAATTAATTTGGTGATGAAAAAGACTAATTAAATTAAGGGGACTGGTATTGCAATTATCTAAGAGTTGCAAGTTGGGCTTTTGGCTCCTTGTGGAAGGGGTGGATGATTTCTATGTATATCCCACATAGATTTCGTCCATATGAGGGCCTTCTGGAAGGATCTATAAGTTGCTTAAGGCCTAAGCAAGGTAATTAGGGTTTCCAAGTACATTACCTTAAGAAACTCAACTCTAAAAGGGACCCCCAAGGCACTAGACATCGACACTATGCTTTCAAGAGAATACCCTATCCGATTATAGGAGCCTTTCACATCTCTCTCATAATCCCCCATTGCTACATTGTGTTTGTGAACCATTTGAGGTGCAACGTTTGAGGGACTAAGCTCTTGAAGGTCAAGATTAATCAAGCTACAAGAAAAGGTATCCATCTAACTTTGTATTAGTTGAAAATTTCAAAATATTGTATGCTAGTTAGGGTTCATGCTTTGGATGATTAATATTGCATGTATAATTTGATAAAAACTTAGATCCAAAGCATTAGGGTTGCATGTACACCATAGGAATGTTGTAGTGCTCAAAACCCATCAGTCGTACCAGAGCTAAGGGTGGTTTTCTGTTATATTTGTTGCCAAGGTTAATTACTCAAAGTTGAAAGCAGTTAAAATCTGGGATCTGGCAGATGAACTCAACAAGTTCATTATGAGACTCGATGAGTTGAGGCAACTCGATGAGTCAGTAGCCTGACTCGACGAGTTGACTCGTCTGACTGCACAAGTTTTTGAATTTAACCCTAGATTAGATATGGATAATTAACATAAACTATTTGACTGATAAAATTCGATTTTTATATTATGGTAATGACTATCCTCATCTAATTTAAGGATAATTGTCAAATTTTCAGATAGTTACAAGATTATGAGATATATTAGTTATTTGGAAAATTTGATTTGAATTATCTTACCAAATACAATTATATTAGGTCAAATTTTTGATAAAGATAAAACTATTTGATTATTTTAATTATTTTAAATTTGATCTAGATAGTTTTGAAAAGTTTCATAACTTTCCATCACGTTTTGAAATTTAAAATTTGATTAAAAAGTTTTAATTTTGAAATATTAAATTCTAAACACTAATGTTTTAAAGCTTTAAAATACGACCCTTATACTATTATAATATTAATAGATTAATACTTATATATATATATATATATATATATATATATATATATATAGTTTAAGGAAGCGGCCTATAAAATGACTGTCATTGTGTATCCACTCTTACCCACTGCACTCTTGAATAGTAGAGGGTCGTTAACCAAACGAGTAGGATAGGACAAATAACTCCTCATTAATAAGTATAATGATTATTATGAAGTAACTAAATGTTTTCATAAATTCCCAATCTTAGTTACTTTAGGTAAAATATGAAAATGATGCTATTTCATGAAATTGCACTTTGTAGCTTGCCAAGTCGTTAGTGGACCGTGTGTGGTTAACCGACACACTAAATTAGACTAATAATTGTGCCAAAGGGTAGCTCAAGATTTAACATAGATTAATGGAGAGTGTGTGGTTAATCGACACATTGATTAGGTGGTAAATGACATCGAGAGTGCCAAGCTAATTTCCATGGTTGGGACGTCGTTTCCTATGAGCACTATTGGCCTTATGGCATGCACCAAGATTTGATGGAAAAGTAACATCAAAATGCACATCAAGAGAGCTATGAGATAGTTTCCTTGTTAATAACAACCAAAATGAAGGATGGAGAGTCAATCACAACCCACTTGCAAAGAATGCAAAGATATGTGGATCGTTTGTTCAAGTTGAATGTCAACTTCATTGAAGAGCTGGCCATTGATATTATCCTACACTCTTTACCTCCTTGTTATGAATAGTTCAAGATGACTTACCATATGAACAAGGATGAGGCGACCTTGAAAAAACTTCAAGGGTTGTTAAGAACTGCTAAAACCGGCTTGAAAGGCAAAGCTGTCGCATCAACTTCTACTGATCTTGCCCCTGTCTTAGCAATTGGACGAGGGAAGGGGAAGAAGAGGAAAGCTCCTTCTAAGACCCACAAGGGAAAGTCTCATGATGGTTCTTCTTCAAGTGGAACCAAAGGTGGTTCTTCTGTTACTACGTCTAACCCGAAAGATGCAGAGTGCTTTTACTATCACGATAAAGGGCATTGGAAACAAAGTTGCCCGAAGTATTTGCAAGATATCAAGGATGGGAAGATAAAGCCCACCTTCGCATGTATTTACACTATTCAATCTAATAAATCATCACATGTTAGTTCTTAGTCCTTGAAACAGGGTGTGGTTTTCACATTTGTTCTGCTTTATTGGGTCTAAGAAGAAGTAGGGATGTAGAGCATGGGAAGATGAACTTGATCATGGGGAATTGGAGAGTGTCACATGTCACCAAGATTGGAGTTTATTCATTATTGCTTAGTAATGGGTTAGGGTTTAATTTGAACGACTATTTCTACTCATCAGAAATATACAAGAAACATTATTTCTTTTCATGGTTTATATAAACAAGGTTTTATATTTTTGTTTCATATTGAAATTGGTTCCATTAATGCTTTCTATAATAGTAAATTCTATTTTGAAGCATTGCCATGAAATAGTATATATGAAACTATGATGGTTGTAGATAACTTAGGAAATAATGTGTTGCATATTGATTCATCCAATGGTTTGGACAAGGCATGCTTGTGGTGTTGTCGTCTTGGACATGGCAACAAGAAGTGCATAGCCCCACTCCAAAAGGATGGAGTGTTGGAGTCATTTGACCTAAATTCAGATGACAAGTGGGAATCTTGTCTGTTTGGAAGGAAGACTAAGTCACCTTCACTGGTACTTGTGAAAGAGCTGAAGATTATTGGATCTCATACACATCGATGTGGGTGGGCTCTTTAGATCCACCACAAGGGATGCAAATCGCTTCTACATGACTTTTAACAATGATTATAACAGATATGGGTATATCTACTTAATCAAGCATAAGTCAGAAACTTTTGAAAAGTTCAAAGAGTTTATGGAAGAAGTGGAGAATCAATTGGGCAGGAAGATAAAGATGCTCCGATTCGATCGAGGTGTTGAGTATCTTAGTATCGAGTTCCACGACTATTTTATGGAATGTGGCATTGTTTCACAGTTGACGCCGCCTAGGACACCGCAACCGAATGGTGTGATTGAGAGGCGCAATCGAACCTTGTTGGACATGGTTCGTTCCATGATGAGTCGAGCTTCGTTACATATCTCATTTGAGTATTACATCAATCCTATGGTGCACATGTAACCCTAAAGCTTTGGATCTAGGTTTTCTCTAAGTGTACATTTAATAATCATACAAAGCTATAAGCTATATTTCATAATCATGAAATGCAACTATGGCTAGCATAACCCTTAAAGATTTAATCTTTACTACCAGTGAGAAGGTCTCATCATAGTTAACTCTGGGAGTCTTAGTAAATCCCTTCGCAACCAATCGCGCCTCATATGTGTATACTTTCCCATCCATGTCGGTCTTTTTCTTGAAGAACCATTTGCACCCGACTGTCTTACAACATGACACATTGTCAACCAAGTTCCTAACTTGATTGTCATATATAGACTGAATCTCGCTATCCATAGCCTCTTTCCATTTACCAGACTCTAGGCCTGCCATGGCTTCCTTGTAGTTGTTAGGTTCACCCATATTTATTAGCGTATTATCACTAATAAACATATCACCATCAGTAGTTATATGGAAACCATATAATATGGGTGGAACACTAATTCTAATGGAATGTATAAGAGGTAAGGACTCGTCAATCGGTTGAACATGAGTTTCCTCCTCAGGTTGAGCTCTAGTGTTAGAGGTTCATTCATCGCTTGATTCATGAAGCTCTTTAAGATCATTTTTCCTCCCACTGTCCTCTTGGCATATGATTTCTCTCTCTCGAAAAACTCCTCTCCTCACAACAAAGACAACATTGTCACTCGGTCTATAGAAAAGATATCCAAAGGACTTCTGTGGGTAGCCGATGAAAATACATCACTCACTAAGAGGTTCGAGTTTGTCGTGAGTCTTTCCTATTACGAAAGCTTCACAACCCCAAACCTTGATATGTGCCAACGAGGGAACCTTCCATGTCCATATCTCGTGAGGTGTTTTGGCAACCTTCTTAGTCGAGACTAGATTAAGGATATGGGTGGCAATCTCTAAGGCACCCCATAATGCGATTGGTAACAAAGCTTATCTCATTATGGAACGAACCATGTCCAACAAAGTTCGATTGTGCCTCTCAGCTACACCATTTAACTGCGGTGTCCTAGGCGGCGTCAATTTCTAAACAATTCCACATTCCTTAAGATAGTCATGGAACTCGATACTAAGATACTCACCACCTCGATCGGATCGAAGCATCTTTATCTTCTTGCCCAGCTGATTCTCCACTTCTTGCTTAAACTCCTTGAACTTTTCAAAGGTTTCTGACTTGTGCTTGATTAAGTAGATATACTCATATCTGCTATAATCATCGGTAAAAGTCACATACAAGCGGTTCACATCCCTTGTGTTGGATCTAAAGGTCCCACATACATCCATATGTATGAGATCTAATAAACACTCACCCCTTTCACAAGTACTAGTGAAGGGTGACTTGGTGATCTTTCCAAGAAAACAAGATTCACACATGTCATCGGACTTAAGGTCAAATGACTCCAAGACTCCATCCTTTTGGAGTTGGGTTATGTGCTTCCTGTTGACATGTCCAAGGCGACAATGCCATAAGCATGCTTTGTCCAAACCATTGGACGAATCGATATGCAACGCATTATTTCCAAAGTTGTCTACAACCACCACAGTTTCATATATACCATTACAAGGCAATGCTTTAAAATAGAAAGTACCATTCAAGAAAGAATTAATAGAACCAATTTCATTTTTAAACGAAAATCTAAAACCTTATTTATACAAACAATGAAAAAAAATAATGTTTCGTGTCATTTCTGATGAGTAGCAACAATTATTCATGTAACATCCCGGAATATCAAGAGTAAAGTTGAAGGGCTAAAGGAGTAAATTGGGAAAGGGAACTCAGCGAGTCCATGGGTGGACTCGGCGAGTAGGGTTGCGACTTTGGTCACGTGTTAAGTGGCCGACTCGGCGAGTCAGCGGATGGACTCGGCGAGTAGGCGCTAAGTGGAGAAAACCATAAATCCGGAGGATGAGCCCTATATAAAGAACATTATACCCTCTCCCCAGCCTCTTTACCCTCTATTGAAGTCCAAATAGCCCTAAGACGTGATTGTGAGGGATTAGAGTGCAATTGGAGCTTGGAGAAGTGGTTGTTGAAGAAATCTTGAAGGAGAAGAGACCTGGATCAAAGGGCTTTGCAAGGATCCGGATTAATCTTCTCTTGGAGCTTCCTTTTGAGGTATTATTTCATTGTTTGAGCTGCTATTATCTAGATTCATCATTCTTGGAGGTGTTAGAGATCATATCCTTTGGTGTATTGGAGTTTAGAGGTTAGATCTGAGGCTGCTACCTCAGATCTGGAATGGAGAAGGGTTAGAATGCATAAAAGTCCCTGTTTTTGAGTGATTGAAGGAGCTATCTTGACACAAACCCAAACCCTAGAGTGAAAATGCCTAGATCTCCTTGGATTCACATAATGTTTGCCACTTTTCGTGATGGATGGCCTTAGGAAGGGTAGATCTATGGTTTGGATCATCTGCATGGCTTGGAAAGACTCGGTATGGATTCAGACCTGGTGGTACTCGGCGAGTCACATGGGTAGACTCGGTGAGTTGTTTGAAGATAAGCTGGAACTCGGTGAGTTGGAAGAACAACTCGGTGAGTTGGATGAAGATGGCCTGGAACTCGGCGAGTTGGAAGAACAACTCGGCGAGTAGGTTGAAGATAGCCTTAGACTCGACGAGTCTGTTCTTGGACTCGACGAGTCTTGTCGAAGAGTCCCAATCTTTTCTGGTTGAGCCGAGAATCGTTGAGTCAAGGGATGACTCGGTGAGTTGTGTGCGAGTGGACTCAGAGTTGTTGGACTCGGCGAGTTGGGTCGCAGATTGAAGGAAATGCTGGGCATGGGGACTCGGCGAGTCATCGGGTTGACTCGGCGAGTAGAGTCAGTCAAGGGTTGACTTTGACTTTGACCAAGGGTTGACTTGTTGTCTTCCAGGGGTATTTTGGTAATTATTGGTAATTATTGAGTTCAGTGCTTTGGTGTTGTTCAGTGGAGGAGTTCGTGTCGGAGTTTGGAGCAGCGGGATCTTATCTTTTTCAGCCGGCAGTTTCGAGGTGAGTTATCCTCACTATATCAACAGGGTATAAGGCACCAAGGCCAGCCCTTTATCGGATTGAGATCCGAGTATTTGTTGTTATGTTATTGCTTTGATATGTTTGCATCCTGGTAGCTAGGATGGTATATGTTAGAGACCTGGTTAAGGTCGGTTCCCTGACATGTAGGGTGATGCTATGCTAGTGACCGGTTAGGTCAGTATCCTGGTTAGGATGATGATATGTTATGTGATCTGTTTGATCGGCTTGTTGACTATGAATGCTTATATGATTGTATGTTTATGTGCACATGGTTGGTTGGACTGGAGTTGGGTTGAGGCAAGTCCTGCTTTGTGCTGTAGGCCAAGATACCCAGGGCGGACCGGTTGTCCTGAAGGCCCAGCGAGCGGTCCGGATAGGCTGTTGGCCCCAAGAGGGCGGACCAGAGGTGCCGAGGCTCGGAGAGTGGATCAGGCCGACTGAAGGCCCGGTGCGGGCGGACCAGTCATACTGTAGACTCAGAGAATGGACCAGGTGGATTGAAGGCCCGGTGCGGGCGGACCAATCACACTACAGACTCGATGTATATGGCTAGAGTCGGAGGGTGGACCAGGTGGACTGTTGGCCGGTGCAGCGGACCAGTCACACAGTAGACCCGAAGTGCATGGCTGTTCTGTGATCGGATATATTATGGCATGATTATGCGTATATGGTATATGTGGTTGGTATTTTGGGGATATCTCACTAAGCTTTCGGGCTGACAGTTGTGGTTTTATGTTTTTTAGGTTCTTCAGGTGACCGTGGCAAGGCAAAGGCGTGATCGTACCGCTCCTCGTGTTTATGATGTGACGTGATTCTAGGAATACTTAATTTAATTGTATTGAAAACCTTTTTGTGATAATTTAATGAAATCCGGTTGTTTTTGAAAAGTTTAAATTGGTTGAAATTTTTCGGTCGTTACAAGTTGGTATCAGAGCCTTGGTTTGAGTGAATTGGAGGAACACTCGTGTGACTCCAGTCTCAAATCGAGGAGGGTTTTCAAAAGAGAATTTAAAATGGTTTTCAAAACGAGTAAAGGAGGACGCGGAGGTACGATCAGCCGGAGCCAGTAAGTAACCCCAAAATACCATACATGATAATTGTTTTGAGCATTGTTAGAACAGCATGCTAGTGCTAGGCTAGGGATCTTCAGGATTTCATGATAATGCTGCCTGATTTGTGATGCTTGTAGCCTAGGGTTTCCTTGTGGGAGATTTCCAGTGTTCCTCTAGTGGTGAGGGTTGAGCGCTTGTTTGTATGTTTTCTCTAGGGCGTGGTGGTAGTATTTCATAGAAATATGGGTAGGTGTGGAAGGTAGTATGGGCCCGTACTACTGAAAGCACAGGACCCATATGCGTATCAGGGAAACCATGACCTCTAGGGTTAGGATGAGAGTTGTTTCTCGGGTTAATGGGAAGTGTCTGAGATTTTTGTGGTGATTTTCAGTATGGAGATTCCGAGGCATGCTGGGAGTGGATCCGGGTCAGGATCGGGAACAGGAGAGGGAGTTCTGGGCGAGTCAGTACCGCCCGAGATTGTTGGTCAGATGAGCACGTGCGACCTGGATGCGAGGATTCGTGAGATCCTGCATGATGAGGTTGCCGCATTGTTCCGGGCTGAGTTTCCGGAACTGTTTGGGTCGATCAAGACCGCCATGGTTGAGTATTTTGATGAGCGCTATGAAGCTCTCACAGAGACGGCTGTCGCGGCGGCTACAGCGGCTGTAGCAGCGGTAGGGGGAGGAGCTGGTCGGGGTTTTCAGTATCGGGACTTCGATAATACGAAGCCTCCCACCTTTGACGGATTTCAGGACCCGATTCTTGCTATGAGATGGTTGTCAGACGTGGAGGGGTGTTTCTTCACGTGTTCATGCCCTGCTGATCAGAGGGTGAGGTGTGCTCTGAACCTGTTGAGGCTCGGGGCGAAGGATTGGTGGAGATTGACCATAGGGTCATATTCAGATGCGTAGAGGGCTGCAGTTTAATGGGATCAGTTTAGAGAGATGTTCAGCACTCGTTATGTTCCACGGGTTGAGAGAGAGAGAGAGAGAGATTGGCTCAGGAGTTCTTAGAGCTGAAGCAGGGTTCGGAGTCGGTGACTGAGATCACCAACATGTTCACAGAGAGGGCGATGTTCTGCCCTGAGTTCGCTTCGGAGCAGGCTCAGATGTCTCGATATCTGAGCATGCTCAAGAGGGATATCAGGAAGTTTGTGTCTACGCAGAGGTGCGAGAATTTGTTGGAGTTGCAGGAGGCCGCCAGGCGGCGCGAGTTAGAGATTGAGTTGCAGTTGCGTGAGCTGAGGCAGGCTCCAGTGCAGTCGCAGCCGACGCCGAAACGGTCCAAGACCGTTGATTCTAGGATAGGAGATCTGAGTAGCCACACTTGTGGGAAGTGTGGGAGGAGTCACACCGGAGTTTGTAGGTTCGATTGTGCATGTCGCAAGTGCGGAGATGAGGGGCACTATGCGAGGGATTGTCGACAGTCAGCACCGGTTCGGGATTTGAGGATTTGTTATCATTGTCATCAAGTTGGACATTTGAGGGTCAACTGTCCACAACTTGCTATAGGACCGGTGCAGGCTCCAGCACCGGCCACTTTGAAGATCGCGGGTGGAGGTCAGGGTGGAGTGGAGCCCCCAAGGGCTCAGGGTCGTGCCCTTCAGCTTGCAGCAGAGGAGGTCAGAGCAGTGCCGGATGCAGCTACGGGTATGTTTCTTTCTTGATGTCTTGTTATCTTATGTGTATTGTGGAGTATTTTTTTATCTGCTAGTTTCATTGTGTGGTTTCCGGCGTGGTATTCGTTGTTCTTTGTGGGTTATGGTATGGTTATGGGTTAGTGTTGGGAATTTCGTTGGTTATCATTCATGAGTTTTTAATGGAAATCCGGCGTGTGGTCTGAAGGTCGGGTAGCATCTGCTTTCTGAGGAGTGGTTAACTGCAGATTGAGTTTCTTTCGAGCGGGCTAATTAGTGTGGAAATGTGATTTTTGTGATGGTTGTTAGTGCTAGTGGGAATCAGTCTGCGTGTAAGTGTTGGTTTTGTGCAGGGTTGTTTTGGGAGGTTCGGTGATAGCAACCGGAGGTTGATAACCAGTGCTATAACTGGGGGAGAATTGGAAAATTCTCTGGAAGATCGATGAGCATGTGAGGTTGCTTAGCTGTTTGGGATTCAGCGGTGTTCTGTCAGCCCAGAGCGTAGGCTGGTATGAATAAGTGGCAGGCACGCGGGGCGGGATACAGACCTAGGGCATTTGATTGTGGAGGGCCTGGGATCAGGCCGGGATCGATTATGTATGATGGAGATACAGTTCGGAACCTCTAGAAGGCTAGAACAGTATGCATGGGAGGATTTCCCATAGAGATAGCTTGGAATGATGAATGTTAGTTGAGCGGTCCGGATAGAATGAAGGCCGGTAGGCGTACCAGTCAGGCCGAAGGCTCGGAGAATGGTCCAGCTAGACTAAAGGCACTGAGAGCGGTCCAGATTGGCTGAAGGTTCTGAGAGTGGTCCAGATTGGCTGAAGGCCTGTTAGGGCGGTCCAGTGATGCTGAAGACTCTGCAGGTGGTTTAGATCAGTTCGAGGAAATGGATTGAGTATGTTGCGATATGTTAGCATTAGAAGGTCTGGCCCCGGGTATTGGTCTTGATTAGTGGAGATAGTGCATGGGCTTGAGAGTCCCTGCGAACAGAGTCAGAGCATGTGTGTTGGATGGATAGCGGTTACGCTATGAAGGAGTGGTGTAGCATTGGGCGAGCGTCATGGAACTTGTGGTATTGTCAAGGCAGACAAGTGGTTTTCCTTGGTAAGGAAAAGGAAGAATGTAGCTCCGAGAGGGAGTGTAAGTTCATGGAAGTGAAAGCAGCAGTACACAGTTGTGATTGGAGTAATCCAAGTATGGTCATTAAGCAGCGTGTTTGCGGCAGTGGAATGGAATCACATCCGGATTGGACGACTGCTGAGGTCATGGAAGGAATTCTGAGGGTGTAGAGCCAAGAGGCTCGGAAGGGATGCAGGGATGGAGTCTTGGATTCCCAGTTTGATTTTGATCAAGGAATGGAGTATGTAATGGTGGTTCACCATGGGGGATGTTGATGGTGTCGTCAGTGTGACAGGTTTTCCCTAACCCGAGAGTGCTAGACCTGGTGCAGCTTGTGCATGCGATTGCGAGAAGAGGACTCATGGGAGTTGCTCTAAGACTAAAGAATGTGTCATTTTTTCGGCATGGGATGAATAGAGTCAGATCGGGAATCCGGTGGTTCGTGGTTATTTCTAGCTCATATGGGTCGAGAAATTGTTGTAATTTGGAGAAGTGATGCATCATGGGTATTACTCAGTTGTTAAGTGTGGTTATCAGAGAGTAAAGCCGGTGGCCGGCTTGAGGCGGTGGTCAGTACACCACAAGAAAGGAGAAAGTGAGTTCGAGTTTCGATGGTGGTGCGTTGAGGAACCTGATCTGGTTAATGCCAGGTGGTGCGTTGCGGGAGTGGCTCAAAAGTCGAGTTGCTGCAGGCTTCGAGGACGAAGCCTAATTTAAGTGGGGGAGAATTGTAACATCCCGTAATATGAAGAGTAAAGTTAAAGGGCTAAAGGAGTATATTGGGAAAGGAAACTCGGCGAGTCCATGGGTGGACTCGGCGAGTAAGGTCGCGACTTTTGTCACGTGTTAAGTGGCCGACTCGGCGAGTCAGCGGATGGACTCGGCGAGTAGGCGCTGAGTGGAGAAAACCCTAAATCCGGAGGATGAGCCCTATATAAAGAACATTATACCCTCTCCCCAGCCTCTTTACCCTCTGTTGATATCCAAATAGCCCTAAGACGTGATTGTGAGGGATTAGAGTGCAATTGGAGCTTGGAGAAGTGGTTGTTGAAGAAATCTTGAAGGAGAAGAGACCTGGATCAAATGGCTTTTCAAGGATCCGGATTAATCTTCTCTTGGAGCTTCCTTTTGAGGTATTATTTCATTGTTTGAGCCGCTATTATCTAGATTCATCATTCTTGGAGGTGTTAGAGATCATATCCTTTGGTGTATTGGAGTTTAGAGGTTAGATATGAGGTTGCTACCTCAGATCTGGAATGGAGAAGGGTTAGAATGCATAAAAGTCCCTGTTTTAGAGTGATTGAAGGAGCTATCTTGACCCAAACCAAAACCCTAGAGTGAAAATGCCTAGATCTCCTTAGATTCACGTAATGTTTGCCACTTTTCGTGATGGGTGACCTTAGGAAGGGTAGATCTATGGTTTGGATGATCTGCATAGCTTGGAAAGCCTCGGTCTGGATTCAGACCCGGTGGTACTCGGCGAGTCACATGGGTAGACTCGGTGAGCTGTTTGAAGATAAGCGAGAACTCGGCGAGTTGGAAGAACAACTCGGCGAGTTGGATGAAGATGGCCTGGAACTCGGCGAGTTGGAAGAACAACTCAGCGAGTAGGTTGAAGATAGGCTTAGACTCGACGAGTCTGTTCTTGGACTCGACGAGTCTTGTAGAAGAGTCCCAATCTTTTCTGGTTGAGCCGAGAATCGGTGAGTCAAGGGATGACTCGGTGAGTTGTGTGCGAGTGGACTCAGAGTTGTTGGACTCAGCGAGTCTCGGGGTGACTCGGTGAGTGGGGTCGCAGATTGCAGGAAATGCTGGGCATGGGGACTCAGCGAGTAATCGGGTTGACTCGGCGAGTAGAGTCAGTCAAGGGTTGACTTTGACTTTGACCAAGGGTTGACCTGTTGTCTTCCAGGGGTAGTTTGGCAATTATTGGTAATTATTGAGTTCATTGCTTTGGTGTTGTTCAGTGCAGGAGTTCGTGTCGGAGTTTGGAGCAGCGGGATCTTATCTTTTCAGCCGGCAGTTTTGAGGTGAGTTATCCTCACTATATCAACATGGTCTAAGGCACCAAGGCCGGCCCTTTATCGGATTGAGATCCGGGTATTTGTTGTTATGTTATTGCTTTGATATGTTTGCATCCTGGTAGCTAGGATGGTATATGTTAGAGACCTGGTTAAGGTTGGTTCCCTGATATGTAGGGTGATGCTATGCTAGTGACCGGTTAGGTCAGTATCCTGGTTAGGATGATGATATGTTATGTGATCTGTTTGATCGGCTTGTTCACTATGAATGCTTATACGATTGTATGTTTATGTGCACATGGTTGGTTGGACTGGAGTTGGGTTGAGGCGGGTCCTACTTTGTGTTGTAGGCCAAGATACCTCGGGCGGACCGGTTGTCCCGAAGGCCCAGCGAGCGGTCTGGATAGGCTGTAGGCCCCAAGATGGCAGACCAGACGTGCCGAGGCTCGGAGAGTGGACCAGGCCGACTGAAGGCCCGGTGCGGGCGGACCAGTCATACTGTAGACTCAGAGAGTGGACTAGGTGGATTGAAGGCCCGGTGCGGGCGGACCAATCACACTACAGACTCGATGTATATGGCTATAGTCGGAGGGTGGACCAGGTGGACTGTTGGCCGGTGCGGCGGACCAGTCACTCAGTAGACCCGAAGTGCATGGCTGTTCTGTGATCGGATATGTTATGGCACGATTATGCGTGTATGGTATATGTGGTTGGTATTTTGGGGATATCTCACTAAGCTTTCGGGCTTACAGTTGTGGTTTTATGTTTTTCAGGTTCTTCAGGTGACCGTGGCAAGGAGAAGGCGTGATCGTACCGCTCCTCGTGTTTATGATGTGACGTGATTCTGGGAATACTTAATTTAATTGTATTGAAAACCTTTTTGTGATAATTTAATGAAATCGGGTTGTTTTTGAAAAGTTTAAATTGGTTGAAATTTTTCGGTCGTTACAAGTTGGTTTCAGAGCCTTGGTTTGAGTGAATTGGAGGAACACTCGTGTGACTCCAGTCTCAAATCGAGGAGGGTTTTCAAAAGAGAATTTAAAATGGTTTTCAAAACGAGTAAAGGAGGACGCGGAGGTACGATCAGCCGGAGCCAGTAAGTAACCCCAAAATACCATCCATGATAACTGTTTTGAGCATTGTTAGAACAACATGTTAGTGCTAGTCTAGGGATCTTCAGGATTTCATGATAATGCTACCTGATTTGTGATGCCTGTAGCCTAGGGTTTCCTTGTGGGAGTTTTCCAGTGTTCCTCTAGTGGTGAGGGTTGAGCGCTTGTTTGTATGTTTTCTCTAGGGCGTGGTGGTAGTACTTCATACAAATATGGGTAGGTGTGGAAGGTAGTATGGGCCCGTACTACTGAAAGCACAGGACCCATATGCGTATCAGGGAAACCATGACCTCTAGGGTTGGGATGAGAGATGGTTCTCGGGTTAATGGGAAGTGTCTGAGATTTTTGTGGTGATTTTCAGTATGGAGATTCCGAGGCATGCTGGGAGTGAATCCGGGTTAGGATCGGGAGAAGGAGAGGGAGTTCTAGGCGAGTCAGTACCGCCCGAGGTTGTTGGTCAGATGAGCACGTGCGACCTGGATGCGAGGATTCGTGAGATCCTGCATGATGAGGTTGCCGCATTGTTCCGGGCTGAGTTTCCGGAACTGTTTGGGTCGATCAAGACCGCCATGGTTGAGTATTTTGATGAGCGCTATGCAGCTCTCACAGAGACGGCTGCCGCGGCGGCTACAGCGGCTGTAGCAGCGGCAGGGGGAGGAGCTGGTCGGGGTTTTCAGTATCGGGACTTCGATAATACGAAGCCTCCCACCTTTGACGGAGTTCAGGACCCGATTGTTGCTATGTGATGGTTGTCGGATGTGGAGGGGTGTTTGTTCACGTGTTCATGCCCTGCTGATCATAGGGTGAGGTGTGCTCTGAACCTGTTGAGGCTCGGGGCGAAGGATTGGTGGAGATTGACCATAGGGTCATATTCGGATGCGTAGAGGGCTGCAGTTTCATGGGATCAGTTTAGAGAGATGTTCAACACTCGTTATGTTCCACGGTTTGAGAGAGAGAGAGAGAGAGAGAGAGATTGGCTCAGGAGTTCATGGAGCTGAAGCAGGGTTCGTAGTCGGTGACTGAGATCACCAGGATGTTCACAGAGAGGACGATGTTCTGCCCTGAGTTCGCTTCGGAGCAGGCTCAGATGTCTCGATATCTGAGCATGCTCAAGAGGGATATCAGGCAGTTTGTGTCTACGCAGAGGTGCGAGACTTTGTTGGAGTTGCAGGAGGCCGCCAGGCGGCGCGAGTTAGAGATTGAGTTGCAGTTGCGTGAGCTGAGGCAGGCTCCGGTGCAGTCGCAGCCGGCGCCGAAACGGTCCAAGACCATTGATTCTAGGATGGGAGATCTGAGTAGCCACACTTGTGGGAAGTGTGGGAGGACTCACACCGGAGTTTGTAGGTCCGGTGGTGCATGTCGCAAGTGTGGAGAGGAGGGGCACTATGCGAGGGATTGTCGGCAGTCAGCGCCGGTTCGGGATTTGAGGATTTGTTATCATTGTCATCAGGTTGGACATTTGAGGGTCAACTGTCCACAGCTTGTTACAGGACCGGTGCAGGCTCCAGCACCGGCCACTTTGAAGATCGTGGGTGGAGGTCAGGGTGGAGCGGAGCCCCCAAGGGCTCAGGGTCGTGCCCTTCAGCTTGCAGCAGAGGAGGTCAGAGCAGTGCCGGATGCAGCTGCGGGTATGTTTCTTTCTTAATGTCTTGTTATCTTATGTGTATTGTGGAGTATTTTTTTATCTGCTAGTTTCATTGTGTGGTTTCCGGCGTGGTATTCGTTGTTCTTTGTGGGTTATGGTATGGTTATGGGTTAGTGTTGGGAATTTCGTTGGTTATCATTCATGAGTTTTTAGTGGAAATCTGGCGTGTGGTCTAAAGGTCGGGTAGCATCTGCTTTCTGAGGAGTGGTTAACTGCAGATTGAGTTTCTTTCGAGCGGGCTAATTAGTGTGGAAATGTGATTTTTGTGAAGGTTGTTAGTGCTAGTGGGAATCAGTCTGCGTGGAAGTGTTGGTTTTGTGCAGGGTTGTTTTGGGAGGTCGGTGATAGCGACCGGAGGTTGATAATCAGTGCTATAACTGGGGGAGAATTGGAAAATTCTCTGGAAGATCGATGAGCATGTGAGGTTGCTTAGCTGTTTGGGATTCAGCGGTGTTCTGTCAGCCCAGAGCGTAGGTTGGTATGAATAAGTGGTAGGCATGTGGGGCGGGATACAGACCTAGGGCATTTGATTGTGGAGGGCCTGGGATCAGGCCGGGATCGATTATGTATGATGGAGATAGAGTTCGGAACCTCTAGACGGCTAGAACAGTATGCATGGGAGGATTTCCCAGAGAGATAGCTTGGAATGATGAATGTTAGTTGAGCGGTCCGGATAGAATGAAGGCCGGTAGGCGTACCAGTCAGGCCGAAGGCTCGGAGAATGGTCCAGCTAGACTAAAGGCACTGAGAGCGGTCCAGATTGGCTGAAGGTTCTGAGAGTGGTCCAGATTGGCTGAAGGCCTGTTAGGGCGGTCCAGTGATGCTGAAGACTCTGCAGGTGGTTTAGATCAGTTCGAGGAAATGGATTGAGTATGTTGCGATATGTTAGCATTAGAAGGTCTGGCCCCGGGTATTGGTCTTGATTAGTGGAGATAGTGCATGGGCTTGAGAGTCCCTGCGAACAGAGTCAGAGCATGTGTGTTGGATGGATAGCGGTTACGCTATGAAGGAGTGGTGTAGCATTGGGCGAGCGTCATGGAACTTGTGCTAGTGTCAAGGCAGCCAAGTGGTTTTCCTTGGTAAGGAAAAGGAAGAATGTAGCTCCGAGAGGGAGTATAAGTTCATGGAAGTGAAAGCAGCAGTACACAGTTATGATTGGAGTAATCCAAGTATGGTCATTGAGCAGCGTGTTTGCGGCAGTGGAATGGAATCACATCCGGATTGGACGACTGCTGAGGTCACGGAAGGAATTCTGAGGGTGTAGAGCCAAGAGGCTCGGAAGGGATGCAGGGATGGAGTCTTGGATTCCCAGTTTGATTTTGATCAAGGAATGGAGTATGTAATGGTGGTTCACCGTGGGGGATGTTGATGGTGTCGTCAGTGTGACAGGTTTTCCCTAACCCGAGAGTGCTAGACCTGCTGCAGCTTGTGCATGAGATTGCGAGAAGAGGACTCATGGGAGTTGCTCTAGGACTAAAGAATGTGTCATTTTTTCGGCATGGGATGAATAGAGTCGGATCGGGAATCCAGTTGTTCGTGGTTATTTCTAGCTCATATGGGTCGAGCAATTGTTGTAATTTGGAGAAGTGATGCATCATGGGTAGTACTCAGTTGTTAACTGTGGTTATCAGAGAGTAAAGCCGGTGGCCGGCTTGAGGTGGTGGTCAGTACACCACAAGAAAGGAGAAAGTGAGTTCGAGTTTCGATGGTGGTGCGTTGAGGAACCTGGTCTGGTTAATGCCAGGTGGTGCGTTGCGGGAGTGGCTCAAAAGTCGAGTTGCTGCAGGCTTCGAGGACGAAGCCTAATTTAAGTGGGGGAGAATTGTAACATCTCGTAATATCAACAGTAAAGTTGAAGGGCTAAAGGAGTAAATTGGGAAAGGAAACTCAGCGAGTCCATAGGTGGACTCGGCGAGTAAGGTCGCGACTTTGGTCACGTGTTAAGTGGCCGACTTGGCGAGTCAGCGGATGGACCCGGCGAGTAGGCGCTGAGTGGAGAAAACCCTAAATCCGGAGGATGAGCCCTATATAAAGAACATTATACCCTCTCCCCAGCCTCTTTACCCTCTGTTGATGTCCAAATAGCCCTAAGACGTGATTGTGAGGGATTAGAGTGCAATTGGAGCTTGGAGAAGTGGTTGTTGAAGAAATCTTGAAAGAGAAGAGACCTGGATCAAATGGCTTTGCAAGGATCCGGATTAATCTTCTCTTGGTGCTTCCTTTTGAGGTATTATTTCATTGTTTGAGCTGCTATTATCTAGATTCATCATTCTTGGAGGTGTTAGAGATCATATCCTTTGGTGTATTGGAGTTTAGAGGTTAGATCTGAGGTTGCTACCTCAGATCTGGAATGGAGAAGGGTTAGAATGCATAAAAGTCCCTGTTTTTGAGTGATTGAAGGAGCTATCTTGACCCAAACCCAAACCCTAGAGTGAAAATGCCTAGATCTCCTTGGATTCACGTAATGTTTGCCACTTTTCGTTATGGATGGCCTTAGGAAGGGTAGATCTATGGTTTGGATGATCTGCATAGCTTGGAAAGCCTTGGTATGGATTAAGACCCGGTGGTACTCGGCGAGTCACATGGGTAGACTCGGTGAGTTGTTTGAAGATAAGCTAGAACTCGGCGAGTTGGAAGAACAACTCGGCGAGTTGGATGAAGATGGCCTGGAACTCGGCGAGTTGGAAGAACAACTCGGCGAGTAGGTTGAAGATAGGCTTAGACTCGACGAGTCTGTTCTTGGACTCAGCGAGTCTTGTCGAAGAGTCCCAATCTTTTCTGGTTGAGCCGAGAATCGGTGAGTCAAGGGATGACTCGGTGAGTTGTGTGCGAGTGGACTCAGAGTTGTTGGACTCAGCGAGTCTCGGGCTGACTCGGCGAGTTGGGTCGCGGATTGCAGGAAATGCTGGGCATGGGGACTCAGCGAGTCATCGTGTTGACTCGGCGAGTAGAGTCAGTCAAGGGTTGACTTTGACTTTGAACAAGGGTTGACCTGTTGTCTTCCAGGGGTAGTTTGGTAATTATTGGTAATTATTGAGTTCAGTGCTTTGGTGTTGTTCAGTGCAGGAGTTTGTGTCGGAGTTTGGAGCAGCAGGATCTTATCTTTTCAGCCGAAAGTTTCGAGGTGAGTTATCCTCACTATATCAACATGGTCTAAGGCACCAAGGCCGGCCCTTTATCGGATTGAGATCCGGGTATTTGTTGTTATGTTATTGCTTTGATATGTTTGCATCCTGGTAGCTAGGATGGTATATGTTAGAGACCTGGTTAAGGTTGGTTCCCTGATATGTAGGGTGATGCTATGCTAGTGACCGGTTAGGTCAGTATCCTGGTTAGGATGATGATATGTTATGTGATCTGTTTGATCGGCTTGTTGACTATGAATGCTTATACGATTGTATGTTTATGTGCACATGGTTGGTTGGACTGGAGTTGGGTTGAGGCAAGTCCTGCTTTGTGTTGTAGGCCAAGATACCTCGGGCGGACAGGTTGTCCCGAAGGCCCAGCGAGCGGTCCGGATAGGCTGTAGGCCCCAAGATGGCGGACCAGACGTGCCGAGGCTCGTAGAGTGGACCAGGCCGACTGAAGGCCCGATGCAGGCGGACCAGTCATACTGTAGGCTCAGAGAGTGGACCAGGTGGATTAAAGGCCCGGTGCGGGCGGACCAATCACACTGCAGACTCGATGTATATGGCTAGAGTCGGAGGGTGGACCAGGTGGACTGTTGGCCGGTGTGGCAGACCAGTTACTCAGTAGACCCGAAGTGCATGGCTGTTCTGTGATCGGATATGTTATGGCATGATTATGCGTGTATGGTATATGTGGTTGGTATTTTGGGGATATCTCACTAAGCTTTCGGGCTTACAGTTGTGGTTTTATGTTTTTCAGGTTCTTCAGGTGACCGTGGCAAGGCGAAGGCGTGATCGTACCGCTCCTCGTGTTTATGATGTGACGTGATTCTGGGAATACTTAATTTAATTGTATTGAAAACCTTTTTGGTTGACAATGTACTTGGTCGTAAGACGGTCGGGTACAAATGGATCTTCAAGAAGAAGTCCGACATAGATTGGAAAGTGCACACATTAGAGGCACAAATGGTTGCGAAGGGTTTCACTCAAACTCTGGGAGTTGACTATGACGAAACCTTCTCACCAGTGGCGAAGATCAAGTCTATAAGGGTTATGTTGGCCATAATTGCGTTTCATGATTATGAAATATGGCAGATGGATGTCAAAACCACTTTCCTTAACGGAAAGTTGGCTGAGGATGTTTACATGAATCAATCAGAGGGTTTTGTGGATGGAAAGTACCCGAATAGAGTGTGCAAGCTTGTGAAATCCATCTATGAATTGAAACAAGAATCTTGCAGATGG
Source organism: Lactuca serriola (assembly GCF_051521515.1). Classification (NCBI taxonomy): domain Eukaryota; kingdom Viridiplantae; phylum Streptophyta; class Magnoliopsida; order Asterales; family Asteraceae; genus Lactuca; species Lactuca serriola. Next base: position 321,098,061 of record NC_136411.1, read on the forward strand.
AATCTTTGTTTCGATGAGAAAGTCAAAGAGTTTGGTTTTTTGAGAAGCGAGGATGAGCCATGCGTATATGTTAAACCTAGTGGGAGTATAGTTAGCTTCTTGGTATTCTATGTGGATGACATACTACTTATAGGAAACGACATCCCAACTTTGCAGGAGGTTAAGTGCTGGTTGGGGATGTGTTTCGCTTTAAAGGACCTCGGAGAGGCTGCTTATATTCTAGGGATAAGGATATTGGGAAATAGGAGTAAGAGACAAATATGACTTTATTCAAAGTACTTACTTGGATAAAGTGCTGAAAAGTTTTAGCATGGAGAATTTCAAGAAAGGTGAGTTCCAATCCAAAGCAATATAAAATTTAGTAAGACTCAAAGCCCGAGTAACGATGCTGAGATAACGGAAATGAGTCGACTACCATATGCTTCCTTCATTGGCTCGATCATGTATGTTATGACATGTACTCACCCTGATGTGGCTTTTGCCCTGACCATTGTCAGCCGATATCAAGGGAACCCTGGTAGAGCTCACTGGATAGCATTAAAGAACATTCTTAAGTATCTACGAAGGACGAAGATTGGGTCCTTGTACTTGGTGGAAGTGAAGACTTGAGAGTGAAAGGGTAAAGTGATGCTAGTTTTCAGACCGACATAAATAACTTCCCCTCTCAGTCAGGTAGGGTATTTACCCTGAATGAAGGAACATTGACTTGGAAAAGTTCCAAGCAGGAGACTATAGTTGATTCAACATGTGAATCTAAGTACATAACAGCGAGCAAGGCATCGAAGGAGGCAATATGGTTGAAGAACTTCATTAGAGACCTTGGAGTTATACCAGCCATAAAGGATCCTATGGAGATTTTCTATGATAACGAAGGAGCGGTTTCCTTAATAAAGGAACTGAGGGATCACGGGAGATCCAGGCACATCGATAAAAAATACCACTTCATTAAACATCGGGCAGAATCGGGACTTCTCATAGTAAAGAGGGTATTGTCAAAGTAGAACCCAGGTGATCCCCTCATAAAGAGTCTAAGTAGGGTTAAGCACTTACAGCATGCGAGGAGCATCGGTCTGAAGGATGATATTATTTTTAATGATTAAATAGTTGTTTAGAAACTTGTAACATATTAAATGTAATCGACATTTGATGATTGAATAAATAAGTTTTATTTATGAGTAAAGTTACTATCTTGTGTAAATTGTTTACTATCGTTTCACTTTTGCATGTTTTGAGCTTTAGAATAATAGGATTATTCGAATTATCCACAGTTGATCATACCTTTGAACTAGGCTATGAGGATAGACTATCATGAATTGGTTTATAGATTGTCTAAGTATTTAGACATAGCAAAAGTTTGTTGCAGCGCTCATGAGTACTCTTGAAATAAGATTTGAGTATTGGATTAAACCCACGCTCATATGAATCACTTCATGGAATTTATCATGAGGGATTGTGAGATGATAATATCGTATAGTATTTAAATCGAGATATATGAGTTATTTACAAGTTCGTTGTGCATTGATAGTGTGTGAACACATCAGTAACTTGATGTTATAAAACGTATTTGTAACAACGTAAATTTCAAAACAAAATTTTCATATTTGATCAACCAATTTCATATAAAAATATTCTCAAATATTTCCAACAGTAGTTTTTGAAATATAACATATCCCAAGATCATAAAAATCAAACTCTCTCTCTCTAGTGTATACGAATGATGCCAACGCCTTTCCACGGTCCTTGCTAGTACGTGAAACACATAACACAACAACTGTAAGCATAAATGCTTAGTGAGTTCCCCAGAATACTGCATACAACACATATGCCACTCGAGGCTATAATACGACCCTCCAGTCGATGTGTCTCAGCGGGACCCTCCAGTCCCGTAGCTCTTTGGACGGCCCGGTCTGTATCGTTGGACCCTCCGGTCCAAATTATAACATCATACAACATACATATAACATATAGCACATAATCTTAGATATAACACGTAGGACCCTCTGGTCAACATATGAAACCACTCTAGATACGTATAGTGAGATGACTCACCTCAGGTGTCTCGGTAAGTCTCTGACTCGATAGAAATATGATCTAGCCTCCGCCTAATCACATAAAGTAAATACTCTCATAAATATAACTATACTCAAACCTTTCTTAACACCCTCAGAAGGGTACAAGACCATTTTTACCCCGCTCTTGGCTTATAGGCCTCACTGTTGACCAAACCCTAAAAGTCAACAAAAGTCAACGGTCAAACTTTGACCCGAATCGTCGAGTGCACTTCGAAAACTCGGCGAGCCTACACGTTTCCACTAACTCTTTAGTCTCGCTTGGCACGTCGAGTTCCTACTCTTGCTCGACGGGTCAGACCTGGCATGAATCGCAGGGCCACCCCGACTAAACTCGTCGAGTCTCAAGAACAACTCGACGAGTTCCGCCTTGAACTCCAGTCCACCAATACCCCCTCTGACTCATTGAGTTATCCCCAACTCGGCAAGTCTACACACTAATTGATTTACGTAAAACCCTCACCCTACTCGCCGAGTCTGATCTTTGGACTCGGCGAGTTCATGCCATGCACAAACTCCATAGACCTCCAGAGGTCAGATCTGTTCCCTAAATCCATAGATCTGACCTTCCGAAGCATGATAATCATGTAAAGTTCAGACCTTGACACTCAAAAAGCATCTAGATGGCCTTACTTGGTGATTTAGTCCCAAAATAACATCTTAAGTTCATGACTCCCAAAATAACTTCAAAAAGCCCCAAGCGTTAAGGTCTCTGGACTCCTTTGAGTCCAGATCCAAAGCATGAACTCGAGAAGGGACCAATTGCTCCACAATCCATCCTCTAAAGGGGGTTAGAAAACCCTAACTCTAGGAAATCAACACCACGACTAAAGAAGGTCCGGAAAATACCTCAAGATGAAGTCTATGAGCTCTGAAATCACCAGAATCACACCTCCTAGAGTCTCCTCTTGCCTTGGTTTCCGCCTTCTTGCAATTTCACCAACAAAATGATCACAAATGGCCTCTCCTTCCTCACAAACGCTCTAGATCTCTTAGGGTTTCTCTCTGGGGTTTGGTAGCCGCAAATGACGGCCCTAAGGGCCTTTAAATAGGCCCCAAACCCAGGAAATTAGGGTTTCATTAAACAGCGTGGACTCACCGAGTCCGTCTGTGAACCCGGATACGAATCCACGACCATACTCGGTGAGTTTAAACACCAACTCGCCGATTCCTCTCACAACTTCCAAAAATAAAGGAATAAAATATTATATCTAGGAATCTGGATGTTACAATTCTCCCCCACTAGAATTAGACTTCGCCCTCGAAGTCTTACTCTGCAAACAACTCTGGATGCTGCTCCCGCATCTCACGCTCCGCCTCCCAAGTCAACTCTGACCCTTTCCGATGCTGCCACTGGACCTGCACCAGAGGCACCTCCTTATTCCTCAAAACCTTGATCTTCCGATCCCTAATCGCCACCGGTCTCTCAACATAATTTAGGCTCGCATCCACCTGAATATCTTCTAATGGCACCACTGCCGACTCGTCGGCTATACACTTTCACAGCTGCGACACGTGGAAAGTGTCATGAATCTGACCCAACTCTGCAGGTAACTCCAAACGGTAGGCTACCCTGCCTACCCTCGCGATCACCCTGAAAGGACCAATATATTGGGGCCCCAACTTGCCCCTCTTCCTGAATCGAATCACTCCTTTCCAAGGAGAGACCTTCAGGAGCACGAAATCGCCGACCTGAAACTCGAGCTCGGACCGACGTCTGTCCACATAACTCTTCTAACGACTCTGAGCAGTCAACAACCTCTGTCTGACCTGCTGAATCTACTATGTCGTCTGAAGTACGATCTTGCTACTACCCATCACCCGTTGCCCTACTTCTCCCCAACAAATGGGGGTCCGACACCTCCTCCCATAAAATAGCTCAAAGGGTGGCATACCAATGCTCGAATGATGGCTGTTGTTATAGAAAAACTCTGCCAAAGGCAAATACGTGTCCCAACTCCTGCCGATATTCAACACACATGATCGGAGCATGTCCTCGAGTGTCTGAATCGTCCGCTCACTTTGCCCGTCAGTCTGTGGGTGGTACGTGGTACTAAAATGCAGTCTCGTACCCAATTCCTCATGAAACTTCTTCCAGGATCTGGAAGTGAAACGTACATCTCGATCTGAGACAATCGAGGTCGGCACTCCATGCGCGATACCGCCTCTCTCACGTACATCTCTGCCAACCTATCTACGGAAGAGCTCTCACTGATAGTAAGGAAGTGAGCGCTCTTCGTCAACCTGTCCACAATCACCCAAATTGCATCGACACCCCTCGCAGTCCTTGGCAATTTGGTGATGAAATCCATGATAATCTGTTCCCATTTCCACTCAGGAATCTCTAACAGCTGCAGCTTACCATGTGGATGCTGGTGCTCGGCCTTAACCCTGCAACAGGTCAAGCATCTCTCTACAAATTAAACCACGCGACATCCCTCTTCATACAGGGCCACCAATACTCCCTTTTTAGGTCCAAATACATCTTAGTGGCCCCGGGATGGATCAAGAACTTCGATCGATGAGCCTCTTCCATCAAAATGGTACGCGTCCCACCCACAGACGGTACCCATATCCGACCCTGAAATGTCATAAGCCCCCGACTATCGGTAATGAATTCCGATACCAGCCCGACAACTCGCTCTCTCTTCTGGCTTTCTGGCCTCACGGCCTTAGCCTGGGCCCCACAAATAGCGTCCAACACCGGGGTCATTACTGTCAATCTCAAACAAACATCTCGCATCAGTGCATCGGCTACAATGTTAGCCTTGCCCGGATGGTATAGGATCTCACAATCATAATCCTTGACCACATCTAACCACCTCCTCTGGCGCATATTCAGGTTGGGCTGATCCATCAAATACTTCAAGATCTTGTGGTCTGTGTATATTGTACATCGAACCCCATACAGATAATGTCGCTAGATCTTGAGGGCGAACATTACCGCTCCCAATTCCAGATCATGAGTGGGATACCTCAACTCATGAGGCTTAAGTTGCCTTGATGCATATGCTATCACATGCCCCTTCTGCATAAGCACCGCTCCCAATCCGGATATCGATGCATCACAATATACCACGGAATCCTCCATCCCTTCCGGAAGGGCTAACACTAGGGCTTCGCATAATTTCTGGCGAAGTGTCTCGAATGAGGTCTGCTGATTCGGACCCCAAGAAAATGCAGCACCCTTCCAGGTCAACTTGCTGAGTGGCATGGCGATCTTGGAGAAATCCTTAATAAATCTCCGATAATAGCCGGCCAAACCCAGAAAGCTCCTGATCTCGGTGGGTGATCTCGGCTCCGCCCACCTCAAGACCGCCTCAATCTTGGCCAGATCGACCAATATCCCATTCTGATTGACAAGATGCCCTAAAAACTAAACCTCTCGTAACCAGAACTCACATTTGGAGAACTTGTCATAAAGTCTCTCCGATCTCAGAACTCCAAGGATCTCCCTCAAATGCTCCTCGTGCTTGTCTCTAGACCTCGAATACACCAAGATATCATCAATGAATACGATCACCGACCGATCAAACATCGGCCTGCACACCCTGTTCATGAGATCCATGAACGCAGTTGCTGCATTGGTGAGCCTAAAAGGCATCACCACGAACTCGTAATGCCCATAACGAGTTCTGAACGCTTTCTTCTATATATCTTCATCCCGAACCCTCATCTGATGATAACCCGACCTTAAGTCTATCTTGGAAAACCAAGACGCTCCCTACAACTGATCGAACAAATCATCGATCCTCGGCAACGGATAACGGTTCTTGACTGTTAGCTTGTTCAACTCCCGATAGTCAATGCACATCCGATGTGATCCATCCTTCTTCTTGACAAAAAGGATCGACGCTCCCCAAGGTGAGCTACTCAGCCGAATAAACCCCTTCCCCAACAGTTCCAGAAGCTGCGAGGATAGCTCCTGCATATCTGGCGGCGCGAGGCAATAAGGTGCCTTGGCGATAGGAGCTGCTCTCGGAACCAAATCGATACGGAACTCCACTTGCCTCTCGGGAGGCACACCCGGTAGTTCCTCGGGAAAGACATCCGGAAACTCGCACACTATCGGAACCACATCAATTGAACTTGGCCTCCCAACGGCCACTCGCGTGTCTGTCACATAGGCTACGAATCCACTGCAGCCTTGTTGTAAACTCTGCCTCGCCCTAGCGGCCGAACAAAATGCAAACCCACATCGGGTTCCCTCACCGAACACTGTAAGTACTCCCCCAATAGGGTCTCGAATCGTCACCAACTGACGCTCGCAGTCTATCACAGCTCCATATCGGCTCAACCAATCCATACCCACTATAACACACACATCCCCCATCACAATCGGAACCAGATCTATCGGAAACTCCACACCGAAGATCTCAAGGACACATCCTCGAATCACATCTGAAGCATACACTGCTTGCTCATCATCTATGGAAACTCGCAGAGGTCGATCCAACGCCTCTCGACGGATACTAATGTGCTAACTAAATGCTATGGAAACAAACGACCGACTCGCACCCGAGTCAAATAATACCAAAGCAGGCACAAAACTCAAAACAAAAGTATCTACGCACATCATCATATAAGCATAATAACTCAACTCAAATAAAAGATGAACATAGAATACATACCAGCCACAACATCGGGGGTCGCGCGGACCTCCTCCGCAGTAAACTGGAAAGCTCTCCCACGAGCCTTCGGTGCCTCGGCCTTCACTGGTTGAACCTTAGTAGCCCTAGCAGCAGGCGCAGATCCCTAAAGTAGCTGAGGGCACTTGGCCTTCCGATGGCCGGTCTGGTTGCAATGAAAGCAAACTGAAAATCCCTTGGGGCAATCCCTCGCGATATGCCCCTCCTTCCCGCACTTGTGGCATACTCTAGCCCTGCACGACCCCTCGTGACTCTTGTCGCACTTCCCACAAGTGCAGTCCTTCGTTCCTCTAGATCTCGAATCAGCGGGTCTAGCACGCTTGGCTGCCAGCTGAAACTGAGCCGGTCGCCGATCCACCCTCTGTGACTCGGCCTCCTCCCTGGCCTGAGTCTCCAACTCAATCTCCCTCTACTGGGCATTTTCCTGGAGCTCGACAAATGTACAGTAAGTCGAGTTCGCCACGAACTCCCGAATATCTCTCCTCAAAACACTCAGATAACGACTCATGCGAGCCTGCTCAGAAGACACCTGCTTAGGGAAAAACATCGCCCTCTCATGAAACTTCCTGGTAATCACTCACAGAATCAGTACCCTGCTTGAGGGTCAAGAACTCCTGAATCAACCGTTCCCTCTCCACCGGGGGAACATACACGTATCTGAACATAGCAGTGAACATCTCCCATGTCACCTCATTAATCTCTGCCAAAGTGAAGTTCGCCGTCACGAACTTCCACCAATCCTTCGCTCCCAAGTGGAGCTGGTTCAGAGCGAACCGTACCCTCAAGTGCTCTGGACAAGAACACGTATAGAAACATCCCTCGATGTCAGAGATCCATCTCATCACATCAATCGGGTCCTGCGTCCCATCGAACTTTGGTGGCATCGTGTTGCTGAACTCCCAAAACAACAACGAGTCACCTCCCTGAGGTCTGGCAGCAGCAACAACAGCCGTAGTTGTAGCTGCCGCAGCCTCAGTCAGTGCTGCATACCGCTTATCAAAGGTCTCAATCAATGTGGTCTTGATGTCCCTAACATCTCAGGAATCTCAGCCCGGATGGTAGCAGCCACCTCCTCATGAATCAATCGACGGATCTCCTCATCGCTGACACCACTGCTCTCAGGTGTGTGTCAAGTCCCAACCATGATGCTTCTGAAATACAACAATAAATATCAGAGACTCGATCGAGCATACTCATGCTCGATAACGCAACCCTACTCTTCCTCCGTTGTCCAAAGGATTCTTACTTGGAATGCCCACTGATCCGGTGTCTTTAGTAGTACGGGCCCTATACTACTGACCACACCGCATCAACATTCACCCCAAGTCCTCCTCCTTGGATCCTGGATCACAAGTACTCTACTCTCATCATGCATTGGCTACCCTCCAATAGACCTCTCATAAGCTCCTAACTAGTATCTACTCGCTCTCAAAGCAACTCAGCAGCAGAAATCTCCTAGGCTAAGGCATCACAAATCAGGCCACTCTAGTCCTAATATGAATACCTAGCCTACTCTAGCATGCATAATGTAATATAGCATATCTCATAACATATAATGTAAGGATACTTTTGGGGATTCACCGTTCGGGAGCTTGCTGATCGTACACACGGCTCTTCTCTGTTTGTCTCAAAACTCTTTTTACTCCTTTCAAAAATTTTACTTCATTATCAAAAATTTTCCTCAAATCCTCAGTTTGAGTTCAGATACGCCCGAAGATGCATCTGAATCCCTCAAACCAAGGCTCTGATACCAACTTATAACAACGTAAATTTCAAAAAAAAATCATTTTTCATCAACCAAATTCATATAAAAATATTCTCAAATATTTCCAACAGTAGTTTTTGAAACATAACATATCGCAAGATCATAAAAATCAAACTCTCTCTCTAGTGTGTACGAATCACACCGGTGCATTTCCACGGTCCTTGCTAGTACCTGAAACACATAACACAACAACTGTAAGCATAAATGCTTAGTGAGTTCCCCAGAATACCGCATACAACACATACGCCACTCGAGGCTATAATACGACCCTCCGGTCGATGTGTCTCAGCGGGACCCTCCAGCCCCATAGCTCTTTGGACCCTCTGGTCCGGTCATAGCTCGTTGGACCCTTCGGCCCGGTCCGTATCGTTGGACCCTCCGGTCCAATTTATAACATCATACAACATATAGCACATAATCTCATATATAACACGTAGGACCTTCTAGTCAACATATGATACCACTCTAGGTACGTATAGTGAGAAGACACACCTCAGATGTCTCGATAAGTCTCCGACTCGGTAGAAATATGATCTAGCCTCCGCCTAATCACATAAAGTAAATACTCTCATAAATATAACTATACTCAAACCTTTCTTAACACCCTCAGAAGGGTGAAAGACCATTTTACCCCTCTCTTGGCTTAAAGGCCTCACTGTTGACCAAACCCTAAAAGTCAACAAAAGTCAATGGTCAAACTTTGACCCAACTCGTCGAGTGCACTTGGGCGACTCGGCGAGTCTACACGTGTCCACTAACTCTTTAGTCCCGCTTGGCAGGTCGAGTTCCTACTCTTGCTCGACGAGTCACACATGGCATGAATCGCGGGGCCACCCCGACTCAACTCACCGAGTCTCAAGAACAACTTGGCGAGTTCCGCCTTGAACTCCAGTCCTCCAATCCCCCCTCTGAATCACTGAGTTATCCCCAAATCGGCAAGTCTACACACTGAGTGATTTACAGAAAACCCTCACCCTACTCGCCGAGTCTGATCTTTGGACTCGGCGAGTTCATGCCATGCACAAACTCCATAGACCTCCTGAGGTTAGATCTGTTCCCTAAATCCATAGATCTGACCATCCCAAGCATGATAATCACGTAAAGTTCAGACCTCGACACTCAAAAAGCATCTAGATGGTCTTACTTGGTGATTTAGTCCCCAAATAACATCCTAAGTTCATGACTCCCAAAATAACTCCAAAAAGCCCCAAGCGTTAAGGTCTCTGGACTCCTTTGAGTCCAGATCCAAAGCATGAACTTGAGAAGGGACCAATTGCTCCACAATCCATCCTCTAAAGGGGGTTAGAAAACCCTAACTCTAGGAAATCAATATCACAACTGAAGAAGGTCCGAAATATACCTCAAGATGAAGTCTATGAGCTTTGAAATCACCAGAATCACACCTCCTATAGTCTCCTCTTGCCATGGTTTCCTCCTTATTGCAATTTCACCAACAAAATGATCACAAATGGCCTCTCCTTCCTCACAAACACTCTAGATCTCTTAGGGTTTCTCTCTGGGGTTTGGTAGCCACAAATAACGGCCCTAAGGGCCTTTAAATAGATCCCAAACCCAGGAAATTAGGGTTTCATTAAACAGCATGGACTCACCGAGTCCACTCATGGACTCGCCGAGTCTGTCTGTGAACCCAGATACAAATCCGCGACCATACACGGCGAGTTTAAACACCAACTCGCCGAGTCCTCTCACAACTTCAAAAATAAAGTAATAAAATATTATACCTGGGAATCCGGATGTTACAGTATTGTTGTGTACGATTGAATAAGTAAATAGTAGAAGCATCTAAGTCAAATTTTATCTATTCCTTTCATCATAAGAGGATTAAAAGCGATATCTTGGGCCCCTTGATGATTTTGTGTTGTCTTATGTGCCGGCCCGGTCAAGACTGAATTGATGTGCTCAATTAAGTTCTACGACAAACAAATCAGAAATCGGTAAACAAACTGTTGGACAATGAGTATAACTTTATTCCATGTCTTTGTCCACATGATATCTTGAGAACGGAGGTCTACATGATCCCTTATCTAAAGGACGCGTCATTGACTAGGTCAGAGTTCGACAACAGCTTTTGAGAGCTATTATTGCTAATTGGATTTTGAAGTCGTACTTACAGTTATAGTTATTTGAATTATCCAAGTGGGAGACTGTTGGATTTGGTGTCTAAGCCCATAACTATAATTGTTATGTACTTGACCCAATAGTAGCATGGTCGTTTTGGGTTGCCTTCACCATAGCAATTTGATAGGATGAATTATGGAAAAAGAGGTTAATTATGATTTATTAATATGTTATAAGAATAATATATTAATTAAGAAATCATATTATTCAGTTAGCATTGATTAGAAATTAATTTGTAATTAATTTGGTGATCAAAAGAGACCAATTAAATTAAGGGGGCTGGTATTGCAATTATCTAAGAGTTGTAAGTTGGGATGGTGTCTCCTTGTGGAAGGGGTGGATGATTTCTATATATAACCTACATAGACTTCGTCCATATGAGGGCCTTCTAGAAGGATCCATATGTTGCTTAAGGCCTAAGCTAGGTAATTTGGGTTTACAAGTAGATAACCCTAAGAAGCTCTACTATATAAGGGACCCCAAGCCACTAGAAATCGGCCCTATGCATTCAAGAGAATACCCTAGCTGATTTTAGGAGCCTTTCACATCTCTCTCATAATCCTACACTGCTACTTGGTGTTTGTCATCCATTTGAGGTGCAACATTTGAGTCACTGAGCTCTTGAAGGTCAAGATTAATCAAGCTACAAGAAAAGGTATTCATCTAACTTTTTATTAGTTCTAAATTTCAAAATATTGTATGCTAGTTAGGGTTCATGCTTTGGATGATAAATATTGCATGTATAATATGAGAAAAACTTAGATCCAAAGCAATAGGGTTTCATGTACCCCATAGGAATGTTGTAGTACTCAAAACCCATTATATATGACCCAGTCATCAACCTCCACCAATCCTTCATCTTGCACCTCAACAAGTTCAGGGCACATCTGACCTTCTGGTCAGTAGGACATGAGCATGTAAAGAAACACCCCTTTATGTCAGACAGCCACCTCATGGCTATGATCGGATCCTGAGTCCCATCAAAGGATAGGGGCTTCATGTTATCAAAGTCCTGCTATTGAAAAGCCCAACTGGCTCCTCCCCTACCACCGTTACAGTTGCTATGGTAGCTGTCGTGGCAATGGCTGCATAGCGCTCATCAAAATACTCAACCATGGTGATCTTGATTGACACAAACATCTCCAGAAACTATTCTCGGAACAATACAACAACCTCATCCTGCAAGATCTCCTGAATCCTAGCGTCCATCCCATCCAGTCTCATCTGACTGATGCTCTCGAGCACGGTTGGTCTCTCCTGTTCGCTCCCTCCTGATCCTGACTAGGATCCAGTCACAAATCTCCATATAACCACCATGATGAAAATATACCAAAAAGATATTAGAAATTTCATATGATAATTCGGGAACCAACTCCCAACCAAGCCCTAGGGGTTCTGACTTCCTTGATATGCGTATGGGTCATGTGCTTTCAGTAGTACGGGCCCATACTACCTTCCACACCTACCCATATTTGTATCAAGTATCACCACAACGCCTTAAAAATATACATTTGCATGGAGAATGCTCATTCCTCATTCTTAGAGGAAGGCTAAATATCTCATATGTGGCTATCTGACCCCACACAACTCATCCATGAAACTTCCACCAACCCTACATCACTCGTGTATGCTAGCCATACATAACGCTGGATCCTATAGAATTTCGAATACTTGATCCCACCCTAAGCCGTTCATCAAAAAAGAGTAGGAAATAAGTCCAAACCAAACATTCCTAGGATATAAGATCTTAATTATGTACAACCGTGATTCATACACTAAGAAACTATAGTAATGATGTCAATTTGATATAAGGAAAACCTAGGCTATCAGACATCATACAATCAGACAATTCTAACATGCAATTCCATAAGATCCCTAGCCTAGTACTAGCATGTTGTTCTAACATATCCCAAAATCAAATACTCTGTAAGGTATTTTGGGGTCTAGTTACTGGCTCTGGCTGATCGTACACTTGCATCCTCCTTTAGTATTTTGAAAACCATTTGAAAAATCATTTTAAAATCTTTTCCTTAGTTTGAGACTTGAGACACACGAGTGTTTCCATCAATTCACTCAAACCAAGGCTCTGATACCAACTTGTAACATCCATCAAATTCATGCCAATTTAAAACTTTTTAAATCATTCAAAAACCAATAATTATTACAAATTTGTTTTCAAAATGGTTTCATTTCAGAGTATCCCAGAATCAAATCATAAAAATATAAGGAGGTGCACGATCATGCCTTCACCTTCCTGCGTTCATCAAAAGTACCTTAAACATAATCAAAAACTGTAAGCCCGAAGCTTAGTGAGTTCTCCCAAAATACCAACGCCATAAAAATCATAGCTATATCATAGCAAAAAAATAAACATCATGCATAATAAGCCATCAGTCTAACTGGACCACCTTGTAGGGCATAAGTCTATCTGGACCACTCTTCAAGCCATCGACACGTCTGGACCGCCTCTCAGGGCCTTCATCCTATCCGGACCGCTCGTCGGGCCTTCGCCCTAACTAGTACGCCCTAACTGGGTCTGCAGCTTATCCGGTCTGCCCTGGGTATGTTGGCCTTGAGCACAAAGCATGGCCGCCTCAACTCAACCCCCAATCAAACAATCATGTGCACATAAATATCGTATGCTAGCATATATAATAGTCCAACTGAACCAACAGATCACTAATCATAACATCATCCTATATACCAGGATACCGACCTAACATGTCACTAACATAGCATCATCTTGTATACCATGATACCGACCTAACAGGTCACTAGGATATCATCATCCTATATACCAGGATACCGACCTAATAGATCACTAACATATATGTTGGGTTTTGAGCATTCTAACACTCCCAAGTGTACATGCAACCCTAAATACCTTGGATCTATGTTTTCTCTATTATACATGCAATTATGAACATCCAAGGTATTATCCTAATCTAGCATACAAAACAATGAATATAACAAGATAGAATACATACCTCTTTGATGTAGAATGTCTTCATGAAGCTTGAGTGCCTAGTGCCTCAAGTGTGACACCTCAAATGGTTCACATAACACCAAATACACTTAGAATAATTTGATAGAATTCTACACTTCATGAAAATCGGCTAGCCCTTCTATTACACACACTAGTGGCTGATTTTGGTGAATAATATGATGCTTATATAGTGTGTTACAATTAGGGTTACACCATGTAAACCCTAATTGTCATGACCTTTCATTTCCATGACCCATGGGTTATGTAACCTCCATGGAGCATCCATGGAGCATCCTATGGGTTTAACCCAACTTGATAATCCATGGAGCTTTCGCCCACTATATAAGTTATGGATGATTTGCACAATCAACCCATATATTTAATTAGTCTTCTTTTGATCACATAATTAATTCTAAATTGATTCTTGATCAATACTAATTAAATATTATTATTCTTATTATTAATGTACTAGAACTTATAATATATTAATAACCATAAGTGTCGTATTTCTCTCATTTAGTCTATCCAAGTGCATGATGCCATGCAACCCAAATGGACCATGTCGGGTCGGGTCAAGTCTTACCAATTATAGTTATGGACTTAGACATTAATCCAACAATATCAACATGCAATAAACTTGGATACAAATCCGAAAAGGGCCGGCAATGGTGCCTTCGACCCTGTTAGTATAGTGAGGACGACTCACCTCATAATGTCGATTGGAACTGAAATTTCAAACTCCCGAGATACGGCTTCAAACACTAACACCTACAACCACCAATGATCCACTTCCATAAATACCCAATTTACCAAAATACCCTCAGAAGTCAACTGGTCAACCTTTGGTCAAAGTCAAAGTCAACAGTCAACGTTAACAGTCCATGTTGACCCAACTCATCGAGTGTAGCCCACTGAATCGTTGAGTTCTTCCTAAACTCGAGAAATCGTGAAAACCCTAGTTGACTCGTCGAGTTTCCAGACAACTCATTGAGTCCATGCGAAGTCCAAATGTCGGGAAAAACCCCAACTAACTCATCGAGTCATCTCACTGATCGCCGATTCCATGCAAAACCAATACATGTAATCTTCATCCGACTCGTCGAGTTGACCAAGGGACTCGTCAAGTATCTTCAGTCATTTTCTTATTCAGATGCTTTTAAGCACGGCCAAGGCTCCAAATTCTAGATCTAGCCTCCTAGGGCACGGTTTCCATGTAAAGTTGCAAATTTTACGTGCATGCAAGTTCTCAAATGCCAAAACCAAGCTTAGGATGAAGTTTTAGGTAAGGAGAAGGCCATAACTTGCTAAAGACTAGAACTTTATGACTATAAGGGTCTAGAGGAGTCAATATCTGAAGTTACAATTTTAGATCATGCCTAAAACCAGAAATAACTCCATAACAAACTATAAATAGCCCTAAACTTTTGCATGCAGAGATCTAGCTAAAGAGAAATCAAGGTAATGACTTGTTACCTTAAAGATGATGCTAAGATGAAGTAGATATCAGATCCACAAGCTTCTCCTTACTTCAATCTCCTTAAACTTCAATCTCTCTTACAAAATCTACCTTCCAAGCTTCTTAACACACAAAAACAGAGAGTCGATGTGATTAGGGTTTTCTGAGCTCAAGGGGGACGGTAAGAGAGGCAGAGGGAGGCTAATGACCCTTTAAATAGGGTGTAAATCCCTGGAAAGTAGGGTTTCATTCCCCAGCTCCTACTCGTCGAGTTGGGGTCCTCCAACTCGTCGAATAGACCTCCTAAATGATGCAACCTGATTCACTTCTTCACGACGAGTTGGGGCATCCAACTCATCGAGTAAGTATAAGAATGTGAATATAAGCTTTAATTTTTATACCTGGGAGTCGGGGTTTTACATCTCCTCCCTCTTTGGTTATTCAACAATCTATTTTCCTCCCTCCAATATGCATCGACGCCGCCGCCTTAGCAAAACCCGCCTCTGCCAAGTTCACTGATGACGCCTACATACAGCTGGTTGCATCGATGCCGAACTCATGTTAGGTAAGCTTTTTTTGTCTAATTTAATAAATTAACGGATAATGTTACTAATATATGATTAAATTAGGGTTAAGAATCACATCATCTTTTATCGTAATAACATTAGTGGAGTGTGATTCTATGTGATTCGTTTCTTTTTTTTTCTCTTTTTGCATTATGTATGCTTTTATTTATTTTTTGTACTTTATATATTGCTAAAAACATATCCTCGGTTGATTTCTTTTAGTTAAAATAGGAAAATTGCACACGTGGTTTGGGCCAATTTTAATGTTTTGTCCCATTTTTTCATTTGCATCGTCTCTATGGTATACCTTTATCATCACTTTTAATTCTGTCGGATCTGAAATTACTATATTTATGTTTGATTTTGGATTTGTTATGTTTAATGTTTTATTTGAAATTGTATGGTGTTAATAATATTTTATAGTTATTCAAGGAGTTGTGTAATGAGCGGAAATTCTTACTTCTTAAGCAAAATATTAACATAAAATGTATAGGTTATTAATGACTGATAATTAAAATAAAGTCCTGGTTCTTCCGAAGACAGATCCGTGGATGAAAAGATTGTCAAAATCCAGGTTTTTATGACAAATATATGGCGGTCCGATATTGAGATAGAAAGTACGTTGTTGTTATGAGAAAGTCAAAAGACATGGCATGCCGAGATAGATATATGGGTGGTGGGACACACATCAAAAGAAGTTGACTCGCTGCGTGAAGAATTGCACAAAACATCTTCGGAAATGAAGGGTGGCAAGGGACGCGGCGTGTCCACATAATGACACAACTAGTCTTCATAATTTTCAGCCTATAAATAGCTTTCATGTGCCACTTGTTATACGCTTTTCTGACGAGTACTCTGGGAAGTTACGTTGATACATGTAGTCTACATAAGCGCGTACTAATGTTG
This sequence comes from Lactuca serriola, assembly GCF_051521515.1. Classification (NCBI taxonomy): domain Eukaryota; kingdom Viridiplantae; phylum Streptophyta; class Magnoliopsida; order Asterales; family Asteraceae; genus Lactuca; species Lactuca serriola. The sequence continues at coordinate 321,114,597 of NC_136411.1, forward strand.
GTATACACGAATCGATTACGGAGTGAGGTAATGTTTTTATTTGTCATGTTAACTATTACAGTATTGTAACTCAATTACTAAGGGTATTAGAACCCTATTGGATGGTCAGTTTATTTCTGATGCATGTATAACTCAATGACATGTTTAGTAGTTGAATTCCATAGAGGGATTCTTAATCTGGATAGCGAAGGTTATAAACCCTAAGTAATAAGACAAATAAAAATTAGTATTTGAGCTAACTATTTATGGGGTTAATCCGTTTAACAGTTGTAGTATGGGACTCGACGAGTCTGGTAACAAATGGTTATCGGGTTCAACTAGCGGTCAAATAATGAATCATGGAAGTAGTTATAAAGTGATTTTGTACAAGTTCTAAGGCACTTGGTGTGTTGAATGAATAGGTTTGGGCAAGGTGATAAGTGGAAAGCATCACAAGGTTGAAGGTCACGTCATTAGTTAGTCTTCACTAACTATCTAGGTGATTACATGTGGATTTCCTGAGTACACATCAAAGTAATTAATTTTACGTGAAAATAATGAATATTCATTACGTGTGACTAAGCTTGGTTTTTGTGAAAATAATTGTGCGAACATAAATAGTAACAAGCAAGTCTTTTTGGAAGAAAAAGAAATTGTCAGAACATGAGATCAGAGGTTGCCAACATTTTGTATTTGATTTTTTAAAAAGCAATAACTAGTAATTAAAATGATTTGAAAGGTAACTATGCCAAGTGTCAAATGTTTTTAAAATAATATTCATAAAAAGGAGAGCATTACTGACCATTTCAGCTATAGTGCTCAAGGGTTGTATGTTATATGTTTTCGGAATTTGATTTATTACTCATTATGAGTATTATATTTTGAATCTATTACCATTGCCGAGTTTTCATGGTTTTGGGTTTGGATAAGGCTAATCATAGTGAGTTTCCAGAGTTTATAGTGATAAGGGCAGTTTTGGGATATTTGATTTTGATTACTCAATTTCTGTTTTCACAATTAATTAATTATGATATTGGATTTGGAATCGGTTTTAATCACTCATGATGAGTGGGTTACTTGATGAGATTTGGTTACTCTTGATGAGTTTTCATGTGTTGTAAAATGAGTGCATTCATAGTTTTTGGAGATTAGGTCTATCTCTTGAGTTTCCCAGGTGACTGGGACTTAGGTACAATACGTAAGGGTTGTCATTGCGATAAGATGATATGTTTTCCTGTGGTACTATGATATCCATATGATTTTAGTGTTGAGCATGACTTCCCTTTTTAAATAGATTTCCTAGAAGGTTTCAATATAGAGTTTTGAATTGAGATTTGAGTTTTGATTTTTAGTTTGTGCCACATCCTCTGCCAGCAGCGGATATGTCAAGTTATGCAACATTTAGGGATGTTGGATCTGAAGACAAGTATATAATATATAAAAATATAACACAACTGCTTCTTTTATTTATTATACATAAATAGGAATACATTGATCGACCTCCAATCACTCCATAAACATAACTAAACAACACGAAAATGAAATAAACCTTCCATCAGCTAGGTGACGACTTCCTTCGACACTCTACTTCCACTGCTACTCATTTCCTGAAAATAAGTGGGTTTTGAAAACATCGACATAGAGTTGGTGAGTTCACAAGTTTTTAGGGTTTTATACTTTTGGGATTAGTTTTTATAACTCTTTAGAAAGGTTTCTATTTGAAGTTGGGGCTAGCATGTCACACCCCCAAACTGAGATGATGGAAACGTTTGGGGGCGGAGGACGTCATCTACAATATCATCACAACTGAATAATAGTAATGAAAGAAACAATAACCATTGTATGGAATATATAGTGTTTACATTGTATTCGAAACATAGCTTGAATGACCTCAAATGTATATAGTAAAAACTAAGACTAGAAGCTATTATGCTTCGTATTCTTGAAAACCTGCGCGTGTACCCAGCCTACTGGTTTCTGAGAATGCAAGTAATTTTTGAAAGTGTATCAACATTTAAGTTGGTGACTTCATAAGCATTTGTTTAGGAAATAAGTTCTTTGTTTCTTTGAAAAATGTACATGCTCCTCCAGAAAATCTTGTATTTTCTTAGTAAAATGGAATGCAATCTTAGTCCCTTTCGGACCAAAGTGTATAAATGTTAACGTATTCTTAAGTAGTAATATTTACGTAGATTTTCAATCTACATAAAAACCATTTGAATGCATGATTTCCGAAATGAAAGTTGTTTTGTACTTCAAAACAGTGCAATGTAGTTTTAGGATGTTACAACCCTTATGCATACATGCCCTCGAGTAAAACTTACTCCAGCTATGAAAGTTTCTGAGTCTAGATGGTGCGCTCCTAGAATGTCCTATAGCTTCCATCCATACCCCCAGTGTATGAAGTTATATAAAAATCGAGATCGAATAACCCGTCAAAAATAACGGGTCTGCCCTAAACCCACAACCACATAAGGAATAGGATCTAACGCGGACCCATCCATTTCCAAGTCGATCGCATCTAAATTTTATATAACCCTACCGTATATACATAGAAAATATGGATGGAATCTAACTCTTCTAAACGATATGTAGTCTTAACTACCTTAAGACTGATGAGAGTGAGTGTTTGTTCTTAGAGATAGTATATATTCTAGTTATACATGTATAGAACTTCTTATCTTTGTAAATGTATTGTATGTTCAGGAAAATCCAATATTTTTCTTATAGAGTGAGTTGTAGTCTTAGAGCTCATGACCGAATTGTACAAGTATCTTCCATACTTATGATAGTAAGAGCGATTTTTATTAAATAAAAACCATTATGAATGTAGGAATTCCCGTAAACTATATGTGTCGTTGTTTCCCTATGTGAGTTATTATAACCGTGCAATTGACATAATACGCCTGTTACGATGTTCTTCAGGTGTCAAAATGTTTTGACATTTGTCACCCCAGATCTGCCGGTCTGCTATTGTACGCCACTTAGGGTGCGGGGTTGTCAGTCCCAATATAGATCTATACACAAGTATCACGCTCTCCATCCAAGAGATTATGGTTATAATACAAGACTTTAAACAGCCCTCAAAGAGTACAATGAAGTAGTTTCTCACAAATTTGATCCAGCGAGTTTACGCGTGGTGTAAATGAAAACCCTTTTGTAATGTAAGAATCCCCGTAAACTATATGTGTCATTGTTTTCCTATGTGAGTTAATATAACCATGCAGTTGACATAGTAAGCCAGTTACGATGTTCTTCAGGCGTCAAAATTTTTTGATATTTTTCACCCCAGACCAGCCGGTCTAGCTATTGTAAGCCACTTAGGGTGTGGGGTTGTCAGTCCCAATATAGATCTATACACAAGTATCATGCTCTCCCTACAAGAGATTATGGTTAGAATACAAGACTTTAAACAACACTCAAAGAGTACAATGAAGTAGTGTCTTACAACCGGATTTAACGAGTTTACGTGTAGAGTCAGTGAAACCTTCCTTAGTATGTTCGTAGTGTTAATGTACCATAAACTGTATTCATTATAGTTTATCATGTGTGTATTTTCCTTAGTGTGTTGGTAGTAGTAATGTACTATAAACTATACTTATTATAGTTTATCACATGTGTATGTAATGATGAAGGACCCTTATGAAAATGTCTATTTCTATTTTATGGAGATAAACTAGCATGAAAATAAACCTAATGTGCAACTATTTATTGTTATAAACTTTGCTCAACAAATTACAAAGTGTTGAAAATTTTCGAACTGTTTTTTAACTAGTTTTAACTTTTGTCCCTGTTTTTTAGAAATCACAGAAAAATCATCGTGAGTTGAAATCTAAAACCATAAAATCTAGAAGTTCTGAAAATGTGTCTACTATACTCACAATTTTTATTATGATTTTTAATAATTTCTAACTAGTGTCAAAATGACCATTTTCACTAATAGGTCCGAAAATGGTAGACAGTTTTGTAAAAATCACCATAAAATTAAGAAAAATCGTATGAACATGTGAAAGTATCCCTTTTAAAGGCTTAAACCTGAGCTATTTGCATATTGAAAAGTTTTGAAAGTTATAGAGTTTAAAATAGTCAAAATAGTTCATGATTAAGCCATAACTTTTCTGTTGAAAGCTATCATTTGAGTTTAAGAATGTTTTGATGTTGTAACTTGTATTCTCCTCCATAAAACTAGATGAAAACATGAAAAATAAAGGGGGGGGGTATGAACTCACCTTATATTATTTGTTGAAGAATGGATGGTTGAAGGTGAAGAGTTTTTATGAAACTTAAAGAACTAAAAGATCGAGTAGATTCTTAACAAGCAAACCAAGAATGTAAATTAAATAAGAACACAAGATAATTCAAGACTGATGTCAAATGATTAATGATCCACAACCTCAGAAGTGGTCTTTGAAGAACTGCTATTGTAGAGGTTGTGCTAGGGTTACAATACGATTAAAGAGAAAACAACTTCTATAAGTGTGCATACTACGACCCATTCAAGCACTATACAAAGTAAACCCTAATAATTGATACACAGTTGGACAGACCCAACACCGTAGACGAAAAGGACTAACTTAATAAGCCCAATGATGCAATCTTCTATACCCAACATTCTCCCCCTTTGCGTCATTTGAGGCGAGAGATCATTACTACAGTGCAAGACTTGTCTTCTTTACCGTTTTGAACAGCTATGGTATGATAGCAAGAATAGTGTGACGAAAGTTGATGTAACACCGAAGCATGTCATTGAAGCTCTTCTTTGCAGCATCATCATTGAACTAACATCTATTGATAATGTCCAAAATATGTTCAATGCAAACCGTGGAAAAAAGATGTTTGTCAGGTAAAGCGAACATGCACTTTAATGAAGGATTAGATCCTTTAGTGAACATCACCGTCCAAAGTTCGGTGTCAATTTCGCCCATATGCATGTTACTCAAATCACTATCTTTGCCAATTGGTTTTACATTGGGCTTGCATCTCAAATCATTGGCAATTTCCTGATCAAATTTGCTACGTCGTGTATGTACGACACCAACATTCGCTTGATATGAGCGAGAATGGGTTCGTATTTCTACTCTTTAGTTAACAAGTAGTTCGCCAACACAATCCAGTCATGAGGATTGAGATCCGGTAGGTCAACTAGAGAAAACTAATGAACTGAATCTTCAGAACCGTGAGTGACCCGAAAATTCACATTGATGAAGTTCGCTGTGGTAATTGGGTTCAATACTGTAATAGTGGTAATTTTCTGTGCACTCCAAGTCAAGTATTGAGGTTGTGAGAAGGTAAGATAATAATCAATCAAATATTTATTAACCTTCGGATCCAGAGAGGGAATAGAGGAAATTGGGTCAAATCAATGAAAAACGAAAGCTCACCTGGTAATTGGCATATCGAATTTAGAATCTTTTGAGTTCTCCAGATCAAAAGAGATGACCGGCTCCAGCTAAAGCGAACTTGGACATTCGATAGCTTCTTTTATCAACGTATCTAATGTCCACAAAGTAAACAAAGTTTTTTTGCTTTCCAGTGTGTCATTAGATTCCTTTAGCTTTTGTTCCCTCTCCTCTTCTTCTTTCGCAATCCGAGCATTTTCATCAAGCTCTTAGTCACGGCTCTTTCATTTCAATTTGTCTTCCTTGGATTCTTCTTCTTCTTCTTCTTCTTCTTCTTCAAGAATCTTCTTCTTTTGTCTAGATTACTTGAACCTGAAGCTTCATTACCCTTCGGTTCATTGGTGACGTTTTGTTTCGTACATGATTTTATTGATTGATCTCCCCCTTGTTCTGGAAGGAAAAGGACCTCCGGAACACCCTCAATCCTGTTTAATAAAGCAATAGCAAGTCGAAGTTTATTAGCAAGGTGCCTTCGGATGGTGATGGTCAGGATAGTGTCATGGCCTTTGAGAAGGTTGGATAGCAAGGAGTTGACATCACTCACACAACTTTTAATACTAGTCCTTTCTGACTTGAGATCATCAATTTCCTTCTGTGTGTGCTTGAGCTTAACTGATTGAGTTTTCAATTGAATGGTACAAAGTGCAAGTTCGTCCATATTTTTTCTCTCAACTGCTAAGTCTTCTTGGAATTTGCAAAGACTAGAAAAAAATAGACTTTTGAAACTTAGAGTTGTTACTAGAGTTATCAGCCCGAAGCTTCTCAGGGGACTCTCGTTCTTTTCGGAGTGAATCATTTAGATTGACAATGGCAGCATTCTTAGCAGCAGCTGTATGGATCTCGGAAATGATCGTTTTCATCTCAGAGATTAGTTTATCGACTTTTACAGTCGTTTAGAGACAAGACAAAGTAGAATCTTTAATTGCTTTGTTGAATTTGGCAAGATTAGTTGCATGTTCTGTAACAAGGGTGTCAAGAATACCTTTCACTGCAGCTTCAGAGTAAGTAGTGGTGGAGGATTAGGATGAAGAGGCGAGCAGAGTATCAAGCTTCTCGTTCAAAGATTTGATATGCCTTTTGGCAACTGGAGCATCATCATCATCATCACACTGAAAAGTGTAGGGGCTAAAATGGAAGATATCAAAATCCAAACCATTTCCACCTAGAATGGTGTCAGATTCAACAGAGTGAGTTGGAGACAGTAGGAGTGAAGTAATTGGGGTTTCAACACCTGAAGTTTGTGCCCCCGCATCAGATGTGTTAACATGAACTGGAGGTTCGATGGTGGTTTTTTGGTGAATATTGTTAGGGGTAATGCTGTAGAAGTAGGAGTTGAAGAGGAGGTTAGAGGTGGGCATGGAGTAATAGTGATTGGAATAGTAGAACGAGGAGGAAAAGGAGGTGGAGATGGAACAGTGTTAGAATGTGTTACCTTGGGTGAGTCTTTATTAGTCGAATCCTCCGACTGGCTTTTCTCCTTCTCGTATTCAACTGCATCATTGTGATCTGATGGAACATATTCGCTATCACTTGATGATGGAGCTTTCATCTTGTGCGCCATCTTCTTCAGTTTGCGCTTCTTATGAGCCGAAGGTTATGCTATTGAACCTTTTCGCTTTTTAGGAGTGACACGTTTAAAAGATTTCCCTTCTTTAACTTCCTTCTGTGTATCCCTTTTCTTGCCTCATTTGGCTGGTTTATCAACCTCATCCAATGACTTTTGCATCTCGGGTCAACGGTCTCTGTCCTGTAGCTAGAAGCTTCTGGTATTCATTGATGACAATGTTGGCCAGTGAAGCACACTGGTACATGGATTCTGAAATAGTACCTATGAAGAGGAATTTTGAAGGGTGTGTCATGATGATCTTCGTGGTATGAAAGGTGACAATTTCAAAAATTAGAGAATCCGACATGACTGGAACAAGAAACTTCTCCATCACCCTTTGTGTAACAATGGTCTTGAATCGACCACATGAAATCTCGGTTTGACAAGAAGATGAATTCAAACTTTGAACCAATTGAGTCTAGAGAATTGACCCTTAATTGAGGTTGATTCCATGATACAGACCATAAAGGATGGTCATGAAACCCTTGCTTGCACCATCAGATCCAACTACTCGTTCAAAAAAGGCTTTAGAGAGAAGGGTAAACAACCCATTCCATTGAGGAGGAAGGCAAGACTTCTTGACCTTTGTAATCGTGGTGAGAACATCATTGTACACCATATTGTAGAACATCTCGAATAGTTGAGCAGTAGTAATCGAGGTAGGGTTCACCGTTGAATCGACATAAGTTAGCCCTAACAGAGAGCTAAACCTAACTTTGGAGACGAACATCTTTTTGTTGAAAATCTCAAACATAATCCTGTCCTCTGCCTTGACATACTTTGCTGAAGAAGAAACCTGAGAGAGGAGTGACATTGGAATGACGTTAACCTTGCTAAGAGTAATAACCAGGGGTGAGTATTTCTGGCATTTGATAATCTGGAGCATGTAGGAGCCATATTTGAACGGCACCAAATCGATGATTAGGTTCTGGTTGGGTTTGATGGTGAGGAAAGATGATTGAGCAGTGTGTTCTTGAATCGATGATGATTCTGCCATTTGTTGAAAGTTGGTGAAGAAGATGAAAAGTAGAGAGTTGTTTACTGTTTGAGAGCTCTAAGGTTTGTGTAAGTGGTGAAGAAGAAAAGGCTTTGATAGAAAAGCCTTTTATACGATCGCCAGGAGAGAGAAAATAATTATGACGATTGCGTGGCCAACCCTGAAACGGCAACTGAAAAAATGCAAATGACAACTGTTCTTCCGGAAAAGTTGTCAGACGGCGTGATGATAGGGACGTTTCAATTTTCATATGCCTTTTTGCTTTGAATTCCTATCTTCAAAACTTCTTGTGTAATTAAAAACTTGTTTCCAACGTTTCAGTTTCCAAACTCCACAATATTACACCCAGTGTTCTTTCGTTTGTTATTAACTTTTGGAAGCGAACAAATAAATATCTGTGAAACTAAAAATGTCATAAGTACGACGAACATGACTTTTGGAAAATCAAGAGTTTCTCATGCAAGAGTGTGCCAAAGAAAAAGAAATAAAAAAAATTATGTGGGATACTAGTGATGTCTTTAGAGACACAAAACTATGGAGCTCGTGCATGAATCGCTTCCTTCAAATTCAAGAGAGACTTAGAAGTGCTTGTGTGGTTTCCCGTTGAATTACGATCAAATACTTGTTCAGAAGCATTAAAAGGCATTTTTTCAATATTAGGCTGAATGGGTGGCTTTGGCATCAACCAAACTACGAAACTTGATATATGACCGAAAGTTGATTGAAGTACTTGTGTGGTCGGTGTAGCTAAAAACATCAAATAGGTTTGTGCATTTTTCAGTGACTTGGTGATAAATTATAGAAATCTCAAAACAAAAATGAAACTGGAACTTTTTGGAAGAAATGTCTTGGTTTTAGAGCATTCCATGAAGATCTCGCAAAAATAAAAGAGATTTCGAGCTACAGACCACCAAAGTGGTTTCGTTAATTCATGGGTGAAAAACTAGAACATTTGATTTTTCACTATCAATTCATTCATGGTGTTGGATTTTGGGTCTCACATAGCACGTGTTGACACTTAGCTAGTACAAAGAGAAAGAGATATATACCTGCACCAACTTGATCATGTGAATTCGTCCATTAACTATTTAATAATATAATTTTGGTAGAGACAATAACAATCAATAAAAAATTTATTTTTGTATTTTTAAATTTGATTGAAAAGAAGTAAAAACAAAAAGGAAAAATATTTTTGTAGTTTGGATTTTTCTGAAATAAAAAAGCAAAAAAAAGTTCAAAAGTATACATAAATGTCCAACCGACAGTTCGCCTTTTGATAAATGAAATGAAATAGACCGAGCATTGGGTTCATTTCGGTTACCGAAAAAATCGAAACCGAAATAGACCGAGCGTTCACTCTATTTTGCATGTTAAGTTTTAATGAGGTGAAAGCGAAAGTGATACTTATGGAAGCGAAGATGGTTTCGGTACAGATTCAACTTCCATCATTCCCAAGCCTTGGAGTATTCTATTGAAGGTTGCTTCAGGTAAGGCTTTTGTGAAAATGTCAGCCAATTGATCAGTAGATCGAACGAAGTGAATTTCAACATTACCATCTTCTACGTGATCCTTGATAAAGTGATATCGCAGTGCAATGTGTTTTGTCTTGGAATGCTGCACTGGGTTGCGACAAATACAGATAGCGCTTTCTAAGTCACAATAAAGGGGAATTTTCTTCATGTTCATGCCATAATCTCTTTGTTGGTTTTGAATCCAGATGACAAGTTTTGTCTTGCGGCTATATATTCAACTTCGATGGTGGATAGGGATACACACGTTTTCTTCTTGGACTACCAGCTGACAAGTTTACCATCAAGAAATTGACAATCCCTAGTTTTTCTCTTTCGGTCTAAACCACATCCTCTAAGATCAGCATCAGAGAATGTTTAAACAAAGAATCCTGATTTAGCTAGATACCATATACCGAGAGACGAGGTTCACTTCAAATATCTTAAGATATTCTTAATAGCCACCATATGAGGTTCACGTAGATTGGTTTGGAACCTGGCATAATAGCAAACAGAAAACAAGTTAGGTAGTCATATCACCAGCCGTTTTTTGTAATAGCCTGGATTCCCCAGGTATTATTCATTTATTTATTTTTGGTAATTTGTGAGGAGACTCGGCGAGTTGGAGCCTAGACTCGCCGAGTATGATCGCGGATTTGCGTCTGGACTCGGCGAGTCCAAGAGTGGACTCGGCGAGTCCACGTTGTTTAATGAAACCCTAATTTCCCGGCCCTGAGCCCTATTTAAAGGACCTTATAACCCTTCATTGCGGCTACCTTCGACCTTGAGAGCACCAGAGCATCTGAGAGTCATTGTGAGTGAGATAAGAGGCCATTATTCACCATCTTTGTGTGTGTTAGCAAGAAGGGAAGAGGAAGGCCAAGCTAGAAGAATTGGGGAGCTTAGATATACTTCCATTTTGGCAGAGGAATCTATTGGAGGTAATATTCAGAGCTTATTCTCGTGTTTTTATGGATATGGTCAAATCTAGGGTTTCTTCATGCATTGTTACCTTGTAATTGGAGTGTGAAAGGTCCCATGGGGAATTGGTACCTAGATCTGGACCTTGGTAGGTCCAGAGAGTCCCATATGCTCTGCTTTATGCCTTTCCTTTTGAGTTATGGACTTAGGTTACCATTTTAGATGTCATTTCACCAAAAGAAGCCTTGTAGGCGTAGCATGGTAGCCAAGATCGTAACTTTACGTGCTAAATGTGCTTGGAAGGACTGGATCTATGAGTTACTGGAACGGATCTGACCTCAGGAGTGAGTTTGAGTTCATGCATGGCTTGGACTCACTGAGTCTGTAGAACAGACTCGGCGAGTAGCATGAAGATTGTCCTTAACCACTCAGCGAGTGGTCTTGCCGAGTTAAGGGGTTGACTCAGTGAGTCAGAGAGGGTTGTCGAGTGGACTGAGTCAAGCTGCAACTCGCCGAGTTGTTCTTGAGACTCGGCGAGTTGAGTCGTGGTGGCCCCACTATTCATGCCAGGTGGAACTCGTCGAGTCAGGGAAGTACTCGACGTGTCAAGAGAGGATCCTAGGAAGTCAGTGAACACGTATAGACTCGCCGAGTCGCTCTAGTGCACTCGCCGAGTCCGGTCAAAGTTAACTGTTGACCAGTGTTGAATTGATAGGGGTAGTCAACCTTAGTTGTGAAAGTGTTAATTAGAGGTATATGGTGTTATAGGAGGATTATAGCTCGGAGGATCGAGCGCGAGTGATTTTCGGGATTTACGAGTTATCGAGATACACGAGGTGAGTCTTCTCACTATACTTTACCTTGAGTAGGTAATTAGAGTTATGTGACCGAGTATTTGTATGCTATATGTAGGTTATGTGTTGTACTGCATTATTTCTATTTGATTTATGTTGTGCATGTTTATAGAGTTGGAACCAGAAGGTTCCTAGAGTTAGAACCAGAGGGTTCACAGAGTAGGGTCCACGGACCCACAGAGTTATAGCCTCGAGTGGCTAATATGTGTTATGTGTGGTATTTTAGGGAACTCACTAAGCTTTGTGCTTACAGTGTTGGTGTTATTTGTTTAAGGTACTGGTGATGACCGTGGGAAGGCACCGGCTTGATCAATACATACACATGGGATTTTTATGATATGTGATCTTGGGATTCATTGTATGACATTGATTGGAGTTTCAAACACTGATGTTTTATGAAAAATTTAATGAATATGTTTTTATATTATGCGAAAAATTATTTTGAAATTTACGGTGTTACAAGTTGGTATCAGAGCCTTGGTTTGAGGGATTCGAGTACACCTTCGGGCGTATTTGAACTCAAATTAAGGATTTGAGAAGTATTTTCAAAAAGAATAAAAGATTTTTGGAAAAACGCAGAGCAGAGTTGTGTGTACGATCAGTCTGCGCCCGAACGGTGATTTCCCAAAATACCCTCATGTTATGTGATATTGATATTGATATGATGTATTCTCATGCTATATTAGGCTAGGTACTCCTATTAGGACTAGAGTGGCCTGATTTGTGATTCCTTAGCCTAGGGAGAGGTGAGCTGCTATGAGATGCTTGAGAGTGAGTAGGTAGCAGCAAGGGGCTTATGAGAGATTTGTTAGAGAGTTGATTGTGCATGATAGAGTACTTGGAATTTGGGATCCGAAGAGGAGGACTTGGGGCGTATTCTGATACGATGCATACAGTAGTATTGGGCCCATACTACTGAAAGCACCGGAGCGGTGTACAACCCAAGTAGGAATCTTTGGAATACCAAGGATCAAGGAGGGACGAGTTGTCGAGTGTGAGTATGCTCGAATGGATTCTAATTTATCGTATGTTGTATTTCAGAGGTAGATCATGGTGAGGACACGACTGATGCTTGAGAGCAGTGAGACCAATGATGAGGAGATCCGCCGGATCATCCATGAGGAGGTGGCTGCGGCCATCAGGGCAGAGATACCAGAGATGTTCGGGTCTATTAAGACCAAGTTGATTGAGACCTTCAACGAGCATGGCTGTTGTTGCAGCGGCCACCACAGTTATTGCTGCCGCGAGGCCGCAGGGTGGTGATGCGTTGCTGTTCCGAGAGTTCAGCAACACAAAACCACCAAAGTTTGATGGGACCCAGGACCTGGTGGCGGCTATGAGATGGATTTCTGACATAGAGGGGTGTTTCTTCACTTGCTCAACTCCTGAGCATTTGAAGGTTCGGTTCGTGCTGAACCAGCTTCGCTTGGGAGCGAAGGACTGGTGGAAGTTAATGACGGTGCACTTTACGCCTGCTGAGCTTGTGGCAGTGACCTGGGAGAGGTTCACTGCCATGTTCCAAGATGAGTACGTTCCCCAGGTGGAGAGGGAGCGTTTAGCCCAGGAGTTTCTGACCCTCAAGCAGGGTACTGAGTCTGTTACGGTGATTACCAGGATGTTCCATGAGAGGGCGATGTTCTGCCTTGAGCACGTGTCCATGGAGCAGGCACGTATGAGCCGATATTTGAGTATCTTGAGGCGAGACATTCGGGAGTTCGCAGCGAACTCCTCGTACCGGACATTTGCCGAGCTTCAGGCAAATGCCCGGAAGAAGGAGATTGAGCTAGAGACTCAGGCCAGGGAGGAGGCGGAGTCTCAGGGGAGGGATCGGCGACCGACTCAGTCTAAGCCGGCAGCCAAGCGGGCCAAGCCCGCTGATCCCAAACCAGGGAGCCAGAAGGGCCGCACTTGTGGGAAGTATGGCAAGAGTCATGATGGAGTCTGTAGAGCGGGATCTTGCTACAAGTGTGGCAAGGAGGGGCACATGGCCAAGGACTGCCCCAAGGGATTTGCAGTGTGTTTTCACTGCAACCAGACCGGACACCGGAAGGCAGAGTGTCCGCAATTGCGAGGATCATCTCAGGGAGAAACTCAGGGATCTGCCCCTGCCGCCATCAGAGTTACCGAGAGTCAGCCAGTGAAGGCCGAGGCGCTGAGAACACGAGGGAGAGCTTTTCAGTTGACCGCGGAAGAGGTCCGCACAGCACCCGATGTCATGGCTGGTATGTATTCTTTCGTGTATTTATTTTGATGTTGTGATATTATGCTTATATTATGTTATGCGTAGGTACTTTTCTTGTGAATTCTGTACCTGCCTTGGTGTTATTTTACTCGGGTGCGAGTTGGTCTTTTGTATCTTTGGCTTTTAGTCAACATATTAGTGTTACTCGTGAGGCGTTGAGTCAGCCTCTGAGAGTTTCCACAGCTGACGAGAGGGTGGTATATGCCACGGAGGTTCTCCGAGGGTGCGTAGTCGAGATTTTCGATGTCGAGTTCCCGATTGATCTGGTTCCTATTGCGATGGGTGATGTTTGTGTCATTGTGGGCATGGACTGGTTGAGCAAATTCGGTGTGGTTATCGACTGCGAGCGACAGTTGGTTACCATACGAGACCCTAGTGGGGGAGTTCTTACAGTGTACGGCGAGGGTACACGTTCTGAATTAGCGTTTTGTTCGGCCGCTAGGGCAAGGCAGTGTCTACAGCAGGGCTGTAAGGGTTTTGTGGCGTATGTGATGGATACGCGGGCGGATTCTAAGAGACCGAGGTCTGTTGAGGAGGTTCCGGTAGTGCGTGAGTTCCCTAATGTATTTCCTGAGGAGTTGCCGGGTGTGCCTCCTGTGAGGCAAGTGGAGTTCAGTATCGATTTGGTTCCGGGGGCCGCGCCTATCGCTAAGGTGCCTTATCGCCTTGCACCTCCAGAGATGCAAGAGTTATCCTCGTAGCTTCAGGAGCTGCTGGGGAAGGGGTTTATTCGGCCGAGCAGCTCGCCGTGGGGAGCTCTTATCCTGTTCGTCAAGAAGAAGGATGGTTCACACCGGATGTGCATTGATTACCGGGAGTTGAACAAGCTGACGGTCAAGAACCATTACCCGTTGTCAAGGATCGACGATTTGTTCGATCTGTTGCAGGGAGCATCTTGGTTCTCCAAGATCGATTTGAGGTTTGGATATCATCAGGTGAGGGTGCGGGATGAGGACATCCAGAAGACAGCGTTCAGGACGTGTTATGGGCATTACGAGTTTGTGGTGATGCCTTTTGGGCTCACCAATGCCCCGGCAGTGTTCATGGATCTCATGAACCGAGTGTGTAGGCCGATGCTGGATCGGTCGGTGATTGTATTTATCGAAGACATTTTGGTATATTCGAAATCTAGAGAGCAGTATGAGGAGCATTTGAGAGAGGTTCTCGGAGTTCTGAGATCGGAGAGGCTTTATGCCAAATTCTCCAAGTGTGATTTCTGGTTGCGGGAGGTCCAGTTCTTAGGACATCTCGTTAACCAGAAAGGGATATTGGTCGACCCGGCCAAAGTTGAGGCGGTGATGAGTTGGGAGGTGCCGAGGTCACCCTCCGAGATCAGGAGTTTCCTAGGGTTGGCAGGGTATTATCGGAGATTTATCAAGGATTTCTCTAAAATCACAGTGCCACTCACCAGGTTGACTCGGAAGGGTGTTGCTTTTTCATGGGGCCCCGAGCAGCAGGCCTCCTTCAAGACACTTCGCCAAAGGTTATGCGAAGCCTCGGTGTTAGCCCTCCCGAAAGGGATGGAGGACTTTATAGTATACTGTGACGCATCGATTTTAGGGTTGGGGGCGGTACTGATGCAGAGAGGGCATGTGATAGCATATGCATCTAGGCAGCTGAAGCCTCATGAGATGAGATATCCCACCCATGATCTAGAGTTAGGGGCAGTGGTGTTCGCCCTCAAGATTTGGCATCACTACCTGTACGATATACACGGACCATAAGAGTTTGAAATATTTGATGGATCAGCCCAACCTAAATATGCGACAGAGACGGTGGTTGGATGTGGTCAAGGATTATGATTGTGAGATCCTGTACTGCCCGGGCAAGGCTAATGTTGTACCCGATGCACTGAGCCGCAGGGCGCAGAGCACCCCGTTGCGGGATATATGTTTGAGATTGACAGTGGTAGCTCCAGTGTTGGACGCCATTCGTGGGGCACAGGCCGAAGCTGTGGAACCTGAGATGCAGAAGAAAGAGCGGGTTGTTGGTTTGGTTTCAGAGTTCGTTACCGATGGTCGGGGGCTTATGACATTTCAGGGGCGTATCTGGGTGCCGTACGTGGGAGGAACGCGTACAATTTTGATGGAAGAGGCTCATCGGTCAAAATTTTCGATCCATCCTGGGGCCACTAAGATGTATTTGGACCTGAGGAAGGAGTATTGGTGGCCCTGTATGAAGAGGGATGTTGCGTGGTTTGTTGAGAGGTGCTTGACCTGTCGTAGGGTTAAGGCCGAACACCAGAGGCCGCATGGTAAGTTGCAACCGTTGGAGGTTCCCGAATGGAAGTGGGAACAGATCACCATGGATTTTATCACCAAATTGCCAAGGACTGCTAGGGGAGTTGATGCAATTTGGGTGATTGTGGACAGGTTGACGAAGAGCGCTCACTTTCTTGCTATCAGCGAGAGTTCTTCAGCAAAGAAATTGGCGGAGTTGTACGTGAGGGAAGTGGTATCTCGGCATGGGGTGGCGATTTCGATTGTTTCAGACCGAGATGTGTGTTTCACTTCCAGGTTCTGGAAGAAGTTTCATGAGGAGTTGGGTACTAGGCTGCATTTTAGTACCGCATATCATCCCCAGACAGACGGTCAGAGTGAGCGGAAGGATTCAGACGCTCGAGGACATGCTCCGGGCATGTGTGTTGGATTTCGGGGGTAGTTGGGATGCGTACTTGCCCTTGGCAGACTTTTCCTACAACAACAGCCATCATTCGAGCATTGGTATACCGCCCTTTGAGCAGTTGTATGGGAGGAGGTGTCGGACCCCTATTTTTTGGGGAGAGGTTGGACAGCGTGTGATGGGAAGTACAAAGATCGTGCTTCAGACGACAGAGCAGATCCAGCAGGTCAGACAGAGGTTGTTAACCGCTTAGAGTCGTCAGAAGAGCTATGCAGACAGACGCCGGTCCGAGCTTGAGTTTCAGGTCGGCGACCTTGTACTCTTAAAGGTCTCTCCTTGGAAAGGAGTGATTCAATTCAGGAAGAGGGGCAAGTTAGGGCCCCGATATATTGGTCCTTTCCGAGTGATCGCGAGGGTAGGCCGGGTAGCCTATCGTTTAGATTTGCTAGCAGAGTTGGGGCAGATTCACGAAACTTTTCATGTGTCGCAGCTGAGGAAGTATATAGCCGATGAGTCGGCAGTGGTTCCATTAGAGGATATTCAGGTGGATGTGAGCCTGAATTATGCTGAGAGACCAGTGGCAATCAGAGATCGGAAATTCAAGGTTCTGAGGAACAAGGAGGTACCCCTGGTTTTGGTTCAGTGGCGGCATCGGAAGGGGTCCGAGATGACTTGGGAACCGGAGCGTGAGATACGTGAGCAGCATCCAGAGTTATTTGCAGAGCGAGACTTCGATGGCGAAGTCTAGTTCTAGTGGGGGAGAATTATCACAGCTCGGATTCCCCAGGTATTATTCATTTATTTATTTTTGGTAATTTGTGAGGAGACTCGACGAGTTGGAGCCTAGACTCGCCGAGTATAATCGCGGATTTGGACGCGGGATCGCGTCCGGACTCGGCGAGTCCACACTGTTTAATGAAACCGTAATTTCCCGGCCCTGAGCCCTATTTAAAGGACCTTATAACCCTTCATTGTGGCTACCTTCGACCTTGAGAGCACCAGAGCATCTAAGAGTCATTGTGAGTGAGATAAGAGGCCATTATTCACCATCTTTGTGTGTCTTAGCAAGAAGGGAAGAGGAAGGCCAAGCTAGAAGAGTTAGGGAGCTTGGATCTACTTCCATTTCGGCAGAGGAAGCTATTGGAGGTAATATTCAGAGCATATTCTCGTGTTTTTATGGATATGGTCAAGTCTAGGGTTTCTTCATGCATTGTTACCTTGTAATTGGAGTGTGAGAGGTCCCATGGGGAATTGGTACCTAGATCTGGACCTTGGTAGGTCCAGAGAGTCCCAAATGCTCTGCTTTATGCCTTTCCTTTTGAGTTATGGACTTAGGTTACCATTTTAGATGTCATTTCACCAAAAGAAGCCTTGTAGGCGTAGCATGGTAGCCAAGATCGTAACTTTACGTGCTAAATGTGCTTGGAAGGACTGGATCTATGAGTTACTGGAACGGATCTGACCTCAGGAGTGAGTTTGAGTTCATGCATGGCTTGGACTCGCCGAGTCCGAAGAACAGACTCGGCGAGTAGCTTGAAGATTGTCCTTAACCACTCAGCGAGTGGTCTTGCCGAGTTAAGGGGTTGACTCAGTGAGTCAGAGAGGGTTGTCGAGTGGACTGAGTCAAGCTGGAACTCACCGAGTTGTTCTTGAGATTCGGCGAGTTGAGTCGTGGTGGCCCCGCGATTCATGCCAGGTGGAAATCGTCGAGTCAGGGAAGTACTCGACGTGTCAAGAGAGGATCCTAGGAAGTCAGTGAACACGTATAGACTCGCCGAGTCGCTCTAGTGCACTTGCCGAGTCCGGTCAAAGTTGACCATTGACCGTTGACCAGAGTTGACCAGTGTTGACTTGATAGGGGTAGTCAACCTTAGTTGTGAAAGTGTTAATTAGTGGTATATGGTGTTATAGGAGGATTATAGCTCGGAGGATCGAGCGCGAGTGATTTCCAGGATTTGCGAGTTATCGAGATACACGAGGTGAATCTTCTCACTATACTTTACCTTGAGTAGGTAATCAGAGTTATGTGACAGAGTATTTGTATGCTATATGTAGGTTATGTGTTGTACTGCATTATTTCTATGTGATTTATGTTGTGCATGTTTATAGAGTTGGAACCGGAAGGTTCCTAGAGTTAGAACCAGAGGGTTCACAGAGTAGGGTCCACGGACCCACAGAGTTATAGCCTCAAGTGGCTAATATGTGTTATGTGTGGTATTTTGGGGAACTCACTAAGCTTTGTGCTTACAGTGTTGGTGTTATTTGTTTCAGGTACTAGTGATGACCGTGGGAAGGCGCCGGCTTGATCAGTACACACACATGGGATTTTTATGATATGTGATCTTGGGATTCATTGTATGACATTGATTGGAGTTTCAAACACTGATTTTTTATGAAAAATTAAATGAATATGTTTTTATATTATGCGAAAAATTATTTTGAAATTTACGGTGTTACATTTTTTCCAGAGATGGAGTTAGCTTCGTTCTAAATGCCATTGGAACCTTCACTCTTGAGTCTCCCATCATGCCGAACTTCGCCAGTAATGTCTTTGTATAAGCCTCCTGATTGATAAAAATGTGTTCTGGTCCCTGTCTAATATTTAACCCAAGGAAAAGTTAATTAGACCCATTGAGGTCATCTTAAATTTAGTCTCCATCAACTTGCGAAACTCAGTTGTTAGGCTGGGATTCGTGGAACCGGAGATGATGTCATCAACATAAATTTGAACTATCATCATGTGGTAACCCTCTTTCTTGCGAAAGAAGTTTGGGTTAACCGAACCTTGTTTGAATTTAGACATTTTTAGAAAGCGAGTTAAAGTTTCATACCAGGTTCTAAGGGCTTGCTTTAGACCGTAAACTGCCTTATCCAGAATGTAGCAATGATCAAGATATTTCTCATTCACAAAACCTGGTGGTTGTTCAACATATACAGTTTCTTCCAACTCCCCATTCAGGAAAGCACATTTGAAGTCCATTTGAAAATTTTCAAAATTCTTATGTACAGTGTATGCCAGAAAGATTTGCACCAATTCTAACCTTGCTATAGGAGTGAAGGTTTCCTCATAATCAATACCTTCCTGCTAACAGTATCCCTTCGCCACAAGTCTCGCTTACTTCCTTATGACATTACCTTCTTTATCCATTTTATTGCGAAACACCCACTTTAAACCAACCATTGCTGCATCCTTTGGTGTAGGAATCAGTCTCCAAACCCGATTTCTCTCAAACTCATTGAGTTTGTCTTGCATTGTCAGTACCCAATCAGAATGATCGAGTGCAGTGTTGACAGTTTTTGGTTCTATTTTGGCGACAAACAAATTAAACATGCAATATTCCACTTGAGAGAATAAAGCAGTTTGCTTCGCTTTGATTTGAGAGCGTGTAAGGACTCCCTCAAATGATTCACCAATCTCTTATGTTTTTGGATGATCTCTTGTCCATTTAGTGAGTGGAGGGTATTTTGGATCGTAGGCAGGATCTAGCTCAGCATTGACTTCTTCTTCGAATTCTGATTGATCATCTGATTCATCATTCGTATTGTGATTCTCCCCCTCAAATGATGAGACTTTTTCAACACCTAGTTCAGAATTCTCCCCCTCGAGTGGACTTTTGTGGTTCATGGTTGGAGATTGGTTCTCCCCCTTGAAAGGCGGATCTGAATTGTTTGCCGTTGTCAAACCCTCCCCCTGCAATGGAGTGCTTTCTTTTGGTGGTTCACATGAGGTTGTGGGTTCGCTTTCCATTTCCTTAGTGGTGTCATCGATTATCTTCTTTATCTCATCGACTTTATTATTTGCTGCTTTTGCTTCAGAGTTGATGGCCTATTGGGTTCATCAAAGAGCAGCATGTACTCTTCAAACAGATTGGATATTGGAACTGTGACTTGACCTGTTTTAGGAAAGATGTCTTTCAATGGATCTTCACTAAATTGAAGCTTCTTCACATAATGATCGTCAAACGTGACATAATAGGTTTCTTCTATTTTCTTTGATCGTTTGTTGAGAACCCTATATACCGTGGAGGTTAGTGAATAACCCAGAAAGATACCTTCGTCTCCTTTCACATTGAACTTGTTTCGGTTTTCCTAGGAATTGAAGATGAAACACCTGGAACCGATGACATGGAAAAACTTGACGTTAGGTTTGCGATTATTTAAAATTTCATATGGAGTAATAGAAAATCGCCTATTAAGGAATGATCGGTTCTAAGTGTAGCAAGCATTGGTGATACCATCAGCCCAGAAATACAGAGGTAAGCAAGCGAAACTGAGTATGGTTCAGGCTGCTTCACATAAGGATTGGTTTCGACTTTCAACTACGCCATTCTACCTGTGGAGTGTAGGGAGCATAAAAATTGTGAGTTACTCCCTTTTCAGCTAAGAATTCTTCAAACTTAGTTTTTTTTTTAAAATTCCAGCCCATTATCACTTCTGATGTTGTGAACCAGCTTTCGCAGCTGAACTTCCACATGCTTTATAAAGAACTTGAGTTTAGGAGTCGCTTCTGATTTTTGTTTAAGAAAAAATCCCCAGGTGAATCGTGAAAACTCATCGACAATAACAAGGATGTATTTACTAACGCCGACACTCTCAATTGTCGAAGGTCCACAAAGATCGATGTGTAGAAATTCAAGGGGTTCAATGATCTTCGTGTTTACAAGAGTTGGATGGCTCTTTCGGCTTTGCTTCCCCATTTCACATGCGGCGCATAGATGATCCTTATCGAACTTTAAGAGGGGAAGACCTCGCACATGATCACCAATGATAAGCTTGTTGATATCTTCAAAGTTGAGATGTGAGAGTCTTCTATGCCATAACTAGCTATCATCAGAATGAGCTTTAGTTAACATGAAAATAGTAGGCTTTCCTCTTATGGGATTTAAGTTCAAGGGATACATCTCCCTTTTCCACTGTGATTTCAGTAAAACTGCTTTCGTTTTCTTCTCTATGATCTCTGATCCTTCATCATCGAACGAAACCTTCAGTCCGGTCCCCACAACTAATTATGAAACACTAATTAGATTATGTTGTAATCCTTCCACATAGGCCACCTTTCGGATTGAGAAATCTCCATTTGTGATCATCCGATAGACTTTTATTATGTCATAAGAGTTGTTACCGTACCTGACACATCCATCATCTTTGAGAGCCCGAAACTCCCTCAGCTCTACTTCCTCCCTGTCATGTGACATGAGCAGCCACTATCAATGTACCATTCGTTGTAAAATTGCTCGTCATGTATTACCTGCAAAAATCAAGCAAATTTAGGAACCTAAAGTTGTTTGGGTCCTTGTGAGCCTTTTACAGAACAAGGAAAAGTAATAGCAGGATCAACCAAATACATTTGTATTTCTAAAGTGCTTTCGTTTTTCCTTTTAATGGTGAAAACTTTAATTTTATTATTCGTTTTGTTTGAATCAGATTGTTTTTATTTAGGTTGATTCTTAACGAATGCTTTCTTATCCTTCCTCAGGTTAGTAGTCGTCTTCTTTGTTGGAACTTCAGAATCTGAGACGAGCTTTCCCTTCCCTTTAACATCCTTGATAGGAGTTTTATTTGGTGGAGAGTGAGGAGAATTGTGTTTCTCGGTGAACTTTCTTGGTGATGATGGCCTGTGAGCGAGACTCCCTTTTTGTTTTTGTGAAGCACAGGAATAACATTGTGAACATTGTTTGGGGTTCGCTTGCGAATGTACATTCGCTCTCTGACTGGTAGCATTTTCTTTACGCACATAGTTGGAGTTTTGGGATTGCCAAAAATACATCCTCTCATTGAGATTTTTCTGATATCTCTTGTTTTGCTGACGTTTTCGCTCTGCAAGTTGTTTGGATGATTTATGAATATTCACATTCGGTTTCGATTTCCTTGCATGAGTTTTGCTTCTTTCAGCGTGAGATTCGCTTGTATTTTTGGTTTCACTTTGAACCTTCTTAGTACCACTTGTACTTCCTTTCTCGAAACTTGATGGCTTGTTTATTGGTTCTGCAACGTAACGACATTTCACCCTCTAAGAGGTTCGTTCTGATAATCCAACTATTTCATCTGTGTTATCAATTGGTGTAGACTAGAAATGATCGTCACAGCCATCAGCATTTTCTTCGTCAACCAAGGCTGTTAGTTCAGTTGTTTGGCCTTTGCTGACTCCAGTGGTAGTGTATACTTGTTTTGGTATGCTTTTTACCCTTTGGTATACCACCGCCTTCTCTTTCATGCCTTTGATCTTGTCTTTAGAAAAACGAGTGAACTCAACAGAGTTTTCGTGTATAAGGACTTTCGTTGGTTCGGGTTCGGTCTTAACAAATTCAGAACAGTCAACCTCGTCCTCTACATATATTTCACTCATGTCACTGTCCTCATTAATTCAGATGTATTTTCAGCATTGATCTTGTTATCTGAACTCAACTTGGAACTCGATGAATCAAATTTCTGTACAGTTTCGGTCTTTATTTTCAATTTCTCATTTTCATCTAATAACTTTCTGACCATGTCCTTGTGGTCTTTAGACTTAATAAATGACTCAATTTTGTCCAGACCAATCCTGTAGGCATCAGAGGTTTCCTCAGATGAGACAATTGATTCCCAGTTATAGCATTCAGCATGTATTTCGTCTTCCTTTAATTCAAGGAAAGGCAAAATCATTTTGTGAATCTTATGCCAATCTCACAATCTAAATGCAACTGTGTAATATTAGTATAAAGACGTTTAGCAATTAAACAAAAAAAATATTCCTTTGTTTCAAAATTTTCAATCTATCCTGTTGCAAGTAAATCAATTCATCTCTTGCCCTAACCAACTATAATTCCTTCTTCTCTATCCACAATCTTCGCTCCTCACTCTTGGAAGACACCCTGCTAATTTGATCAGTTAGGTTAGAGTTTGTGAGGCGAGTTTGTTTTAGGCTACTACTTAAACTAGAAAATTTGAATTTTAAATCATTTAATTCCTTTTCATAGTTAGAGATGGGTATTATGAGTGCTTCGAGGATGAAATTTACCTTCTTGATCAACTAATCACATTCATTGATCTATTCTCCAACTGGTTTCGCTCTTAAACATCTATCTTCCCTCTCTTTCGCTTCATCATACCCGCTAGCTGTAGTGTAACCTCTCATTTGCGACACACCTGCTGTCACCATTAGACACTTTCCAACAAACTCTGAACATTCTTCCTTCGCAACAAATGCCCTGCCATGAGTGGGTTTGCGAAATTCCTCATCTTCAGAGTCAGTAGACCACACTTCTACTCCACCAAACTCATTTTCTTCAACATTTTCCTTCACAATTAACACATGCATAGATTTATCGTTAGACTTCTTTTTCTTGATCTCTTCAAGCTTATGCATGTAGTAAGCTTCATCGTCTTCGCCTTCTTTCTTCTCATTGAGTCTCCTTAGCATGCATTCCTTCGCTAGATGGTTTTTGCCATGACAATAATTGCAGTCATAGCCCAAGTCACCAGCAAGTTTGTTCTCCTTATTCTCTTCTTTTTTCTGTGGGGTGCTTTTAATTTTCTCTTTCGCTTTTTCCGAACTGTAGCTTCCCTGCCAGTTTCGGTTCTTGGTGGCAGGGAACTTATTTCTAGAAAACCGCTTGGGGTTAGACACCATCAAAGCGTATTCTTCATTTTTCATATCACACTCGGAAAGATCCGACTCTACTTCTTCTTTAACCACAGTTTTGCCCTTGGAGATAAGAGCCAAGGATCCCATTCCGAAGGCAACCTTCGTTTCCTTCGTCACAACACTTTCATGCGACTTGAGAATTCCAACGAGCTTTGCCAACGAGTAGGTTTTAAATTGTTCATGAGCTTTAACAGTCGACACCACTGCCATCCATTCGGGTCTTAGTCCATTCATAAAAGTGACCTTCTGCTCGATCATCTCTCTTCTGATTCCATGCTTAATCATCTTAATAAGAAGATGGTTATAATGATCGAATGTTTTAATGAGAATTTTATCTAACTTTTGCTTGAAGTCTCCAAACTCCAAAAGTAGAAGAGTTTGAATCGAATGCTGAAGATCCTCATTGGTTGAATACAACTCCTTAAGCCTGACCCATATCTCCTTTGCAGTAGTACACGAACTCACTAGATGAAAGGTATCAGATTGTAAAGCAAATCTGATCATCCTCATAGCTTTTATGTTGCTAGTAAGTTTTTCCTTCTAATCTTGAGGGACATCCTTCGCATCGATCAAGATCTAATTGTACTCTTTCTGTGTCTTAATGGTTATGTTGGTTCGAGAGTGAACAAATGGACCCAATGTTATAGCCTCCCAGATCAAATACTCGTTGTCTTCTGAGCCAAGAACATAATCTTCAAAGTGAAGATACCAGACTTCATACTCGTGAGTATACAAGATCGGAATCCTTGTGGTAGAGCCAATGTTATTGGAGATGTTGATTGGATTGGTTTGTGAATTGTCGTGTGACATAATGACTTTACTTGTTTACCTGTCAAGAATCAGACTTGTATAGCGGTAATAGGGTAATATCGAGATCTAGGAACATTGTCAACAAAGAGATGACTGCTCCAATAGATTCGATAAAAGCAGAAACCCTAAAGATATTCTTCTAATAGAAGAGATGCATATGAATTACGCAGCCTCCTACTCTAATACCAATTGATGAAACTTAAAGAACTAAAAGATTGAATAGATTCTTAACAAGCAAACCAAGAATGTAAATTAAATAAGAACACAAGATGATTCAAGACTAGTGTCGAATGATTAATAATCCACAACCTCAAAAGAGCTCTATGAAGAACTGCTATTGTAAAGGTTGTGCTAGGGTTACAATACGATTAAAGAGAAAACAACTTCTTTCATTGTGCATACTACCGTGCATGCATGCACTATATAAAGTAAACCCTAATAATTGATACACAGTTGGATAGGCCCAAAACAGTAGACAACAAGGACTAACTTAATAAGCCCAATGACATTATCTTCTATACGCAACAAGTTTCAAGGCAAGAACACTTGAAAGATGATTGAAGATTTGAAGATCCTAGGAACAAATATGTGAATATATGTGTAAATGATCACAATTTGTATGAAGTTTGTGTAGAATATTTAAGCATAGAATGAAGGTACTTACCAATAATGGAGGATAAACTCGAGACTTCTTGGGGAAATTTGAGTTCCAGAGAGAGAGAGAGAGAGAGAGAGAAAGAGAAAGAGAAGTTTGCTTTTGCGTGAGAGAAAGTGAAATCTTAGATAAGAAGAATGAAGACTTCTTGGATGGATTTTCTCAAATTAATCTGATGGAGTGTTAGGGTGGGTTGGAAAGGAAGATTATTTTACTAGGTAGAGTTGGAATAGTAATATAAAGTTGATGGGGGGAATGGCTTGGTATCACAACTTTATAGGAAAAGTCAAAGAGTACATTTATGTCCTTTTGATCTTATTCTATACAATTGTAAGATTTATATCTGATAAATCTACAAGATATGGATAAAATATGAGTGTGAAGGGTTTAAAATGATAAAAATACGAATTAGGTGAAAATCACGTGTCAAAATAATAAAAAAACAGGCTTAAAATGCGAAAGTGGTCAGAAACCGGGAAGAATATGCGAACTTGTGAGGGCCTCTGATAGACAGAGAGGGTCCATGACCTAAGAAGGTGGCAACATGCAAAGGTAGGTTTGTAGTGGGAGGGGTTCAGAAGTGAGAAGGTTCATAATGAGAGGAAGCTTGGGATACGAGAGAATTCGCAGCAAGGGTTCTCGGAGGCTGAAATCCGAAAGTTGCCAGATTGCGAGAGTGGGTTTTGGTGTGAGAGTCCTTTGTGCGAGAGCCGTCGGTTCGCTGTGAGGGGAGGTCTCGGAGCGAGACTAGAGTGAAATTGTGAGATTCCCTGGCTTCTTTGAATGCGCAGTTTGTGATCGAGATGGAGGTTCGGAGCGAGGGAGGATTCGCAAGAGAGGGTTTCGTATAAGAGGGTTTCACACTCTATGAAGGGTTTCACACTCGTTTTGCTGTTTTTCATAAGTCCCTCCCGTTTTAAGTGGTTTTCAACTATATGAAGGGTCGGGATGGTAGCGATGTTTATGAAAAAGTTGAGAGAGATTTTGCAGAGATTTGGGAAAAAGAGAGAGAGAGATAGAGAGAGAAAGAGAGAGAGAGAGAGAGAGAGAGAGAGAGAGAGAGAGAGAAAGAGAGAGAGAGAGAGAGAGAGAGAGAGAGAGAGAAGAGAGAGAGAGAGAGAGACAGAGAGATAGGGTGAGAGAGATTTTCCCGGTGGCCTTTATTGGTGTTTGGCCCCATAAGGCAAGGTTCGTAAACCCCATTGTGCCTTGTCATGAGTGTTTTACACCCCCGAAGGGTGTTTAATAGTGCTTTATAAAGTCATTACATCACTTACCTCGATTAGGGTTTAGAACTTCTAAACATTTGAAACTTCTGAGTGATTCTTTGTATTTATGATAGAAAGTTATACATTAGAAAACATAGAATATATATCCTATCATACAAACACCAAACGAGTTTAGCAGTTGACTCGTTGACTTGTGTTGACTTTGACTTGACCAGAATTTGACAGTTGTCACATAGCTTGCGTTGTCAAAATGGTGGTTCTAATCTAACTACTAACTAGGAGGTCTCAGGTTCAATCCTAGGCAGAGGAGATATATATTTATTTGTTGTCTAAAAAAATAATTAGAAATTATTTTAGTAACTAATTAAATTGTTTTTAATTAATTCAAGGGGCTTGA
>NC_136411.1:321146439-321196439 GCF_051521515.1 Lactuca serriola
CAATAACATTATTATGACATATTTTATAGCTTCAATAAAAGCATTTGCAAGAATATATTGATGTAGGATTTTATTACGTGGAAAGTTTAGAACAATTATTTTATTCAATGTTTTGTTATGAATAAATGTCTTTTCCATTATATAATAGTACCGATTAAAAAGAATGAATTTGTTACCTAAATGCTGCAAGGAGTTATGCTAGATAATATTTGTCAACACACAACAATTCTAATGAAAGATATTGGCAACTCGAAATGGTTATCTACATGAGTAGCTTCCATTTGATATAATAAATAATATGAGTGTTATAATTAGGGATGAGCAACCGGCCAAACCCGGACCAGACCGGCCCGAAGACCGAAAATTGTGAATTTTCTTACCCGAAAACCGGACCGTTTTTGGATGTACGGGTTCGGGTTCGGTCTGGTCCGGTCTCGGGTACTAAACCGGGTTTCGGGTTTTGGACCGAACTAGGCTTTGAAATTGGTACAATGCGAGACTTTACTTAAATCACATGCAAATGTGGTGTCTACAAAAAAAATACAAAACTTATTAACATTTGGAACAAATAAAAATTACACTATTTAGCACAAAAACTACAGTTTTTATAAAAAAATGCATGTTTTAACAAAAAAGAAACAACATCATTAATAAAAAAAACTGCATTTTAACAGCTTTTTTGTGTAAAAAACAACAAAAAAACATCATTATTTATAAAAAAACTGCATGTTTTTATAAAAAAATTTGCATGTTTTTATAAATTTTTTTTTGCATGTTTGAACAAAAAATAGCATGCTAGATACATATTTTCTTCTAAAGCGATAGGAACAAACGTTGATCAAGATCTATAAATAATGTTACAATAAAAACCTCAAGTTTTATACATAATGTTATATATAACATTAACTAATAATTCAATATCCTTATCTATATATTTTAAGGAGAAATTTTTTTTCGGTCCGGTCCGGGTTAAATCCCGTATTCCAGGTACGGTCCGGTCCAAACCCGAAACCCGATTAGTGGTAAAAACAAAACCCGAAAACCGGCTCATTAATATGTATATTCGGTCCGGTCCGGGTCAGGTCCCGGTTTTTTTCCGGTCCGGTCCGGTCCAACGGGTCATATGCTCATCCCTAGTTATAATTGCGACATATGACTCTGAAGATACGAATTTAGTCTGAAGGTACCAACTACCAATGACTCTAGGACCACACTCCCACTGATCGTGAAGAATGCTAAAATCAGCCCAATAGACAATAAACTTTTTTGTATTATTTTATTTATTTAGGAAAACTTATGAAGGGTTATAGGTTTTTTTTGAAACCGCAAATCTAACCTACTCCTAACACTACAAGAAAAGTCTTTATTAGTGACCAGTTTTTTAGTGACGACTGAAAATCTGGTCACTAATAGCATCATTTAGTCACCATATAATACGTCGTCACTGAATTTTGGTAATGCTATAAATTTAGTGACCAATTCAATAATAGTTGTCACTCACTGGTCACTAAATTATAAAATATAATTAAAATAATTTTTTTAACATCAGAAAATAAATATTAATGACTAAAAAGAATGGTCACCAGCCTAGTGACAAAAAATACTGGTCACTGCTCTGTGAAAGGCTTAGAGACCAAAAAAGAGTTGTCACTGAATTGCCTCACACGTGGACACATAGCCATCCTCTCTTTAGTATGCAGCGACTAGAATTACAAAATATAATATTGAAAGGGCCAATTGTGCCATTTTAGTATGATGAAGGCCCATAAAAAATAATCTCCTTTTAAACATCTCACATCTCACCATCATCATAAAAAACCCTCGTTTTTAAACTCCCTCTCTCTCTCTCTCAGCAAAAATGCCAACAAGAATCACCGTTCTGATTCTATGCATCTTTGCGGTGGTGATGTACCCATGATTCGTCGAGTCAGTGATACTGAACATGGCAGATTGCCTGTCGTACGTGACGATCGGAAGCACGGTGAAGAAGCCAGAAGGAACATGTTGCTCGGGGATTAAATCGATGTTGAGAACAGACGCACTGTGTTTGTGTGAAGCGTTCAGAAAACAGTGCGCAATTGGGCACATCGTTGAATGCCACCAAGCCCTAGCTTTGCCTGTTGCTTGCGATATCAAAGCCTAGCTTTGCCTGCTGCTTGCGATATCAACGCTCCATTTGTTACTAACTCTGGAATTAAGCCTATCTAGCTAGTATCTCCGTTTGTCTCTCGTTAATCACTTACTTTCTTCAGGTCTGCACAATATTAACATCTCTGTCTTGATTTGTTGAAATCAAATTTCAATTTTGTCTTAGTGAATTGCCTGATTGACATGCAAAATCAAATGTGTTTTGTGTCCTTAGTCCTAATTCACCCCATAAACAGAGGTTCCATGGCTTTTCTTACAAGTGATTTTCGAATTCCTATTTAAGTTAATTCATAAATGTAGCTCCATTTATGAAACTAGGGCTTTTAGGTACTTCTGTAATAGCAAACATGCTACATCCGGCTTACCAAGGTCTGTCATCAATGCAAGTGATGAAGCTCTATTTTTGTAGCAAGTCAAAAATTATAATCTGTGTTCTAGAGTGAAATTGAGTAGTTGACATCTGTTAAAAATGTTTTCTCTTGATCACAATTTAAAACTAAAATTAAAGCAAAAGTGTTAGTGTTAATTTTATGAAAGACGTTCTTGACTCTGTTTTTGGTAAGTTTTAGATTTAACATAAGAACTCAAAATCCATCCTATCTATTAATGGGAAGAATGCTATTTTTCTTAGGCTATGATTGTATGACTTATTTTGGTTCTTCGTAAAGAACATAAACATATAGAAATATGCTTTTGCCAATAATCTACTTACATATAATCTCAAGAAGGAAAGAACAATTTATCATAATCTTTCACAAATAGATATCAATGAATTGGTTAATAATATTATCTTAACTGAATTTGAGGAGATTAGACCATTTGTTGACATGATATTTTCACATCAGATTTATGTATAGGCAACAATTGTTGTTTTATAATCATCATTTGTTATAGTAGTAAATACTTGGTCCATTCAAGAGCTAGAGTTGTCATGTGGTATTCTACTATTCTTCACAATAAGTGACTTTTACACAACGTACAAGGGTAAAAGAGTCCAAGAAAAGTGGTGAATGAGATATTGATTAAGTTAACCATTTTTTTCAGGCTGCTAAACGTGCAGGGTGGTTATCAAGTGATGAGAGCAAATGCCAAAAAACATGTCATGTAGGGTTTGGTCTTGTTGTTGATAATGGAAAGAAATTTAGCATTCAAGTGATTAAGTTGGTTGATTTGCTTGATGAAGCTAAGACTCGGTGTAAGGCTGCTCTTGTGGAGATAGGTATATAACAAACTTTCTAGGACTATTTTTTATGATGAAAGGGGCATACATGTCTTCTAGTTAAATAGCTTCTCTTAAATGAAAGTAGGCTGCTATAAGAAGAAAAGTACGTTTCTATTCCTTACATTGAACCCTTTTAAGCTAATTGCAAGAAATAAAATTTACTTGGTAATATTACTTGTTGTCTGTCTTTGGAATTTGTTGAATTCTCTCGTCATATGACTTGTATTTCTGTTTTCATGTAACATGTTGATTTTTAGTCAAGAGCCTAATGATTTTCTATATATGTTTTCTTTACCACTGGCCTTAAGTTACATTCAATCTGACACTAAAATACCCAACAACAAAGTGATTGTTGATCTTTCTAAAAAAAGGTAAAACTTCCTAAGAAATCAAAAGCCAAAATATGTATTTTTTTAAAGTTCAAGACTCTACTTGATATCTTATAACATTAAAGATCCAATCAAGTAGAAATTTTTTTTTTCAATAGATTTAAATAAGTCATTAAATCAATTTGGTGGAAGTTTTTTTTTTTTTTTTTTTTTTTTTTTTTTTTTTTTTTTTTTGTAATTTATGCTTCTAAATTGGTTTTTGAATTTTCTTGCTTCACCTATGGTATTGACTCAAAGCGATAATTTGTTGCAAAATTTGGTAAAAAATGACTTTTTTGTTTTATGAATTTGTTTACTTTCTGTTGACTGCTGGGCTTTAATCAGGGGAAGT
Organism: Lactuca serriola; assembly: GCF_051521515.1. Lineage (NCBI taxonomy): Eukaryota > Viridiplantae > Streptophyta > Magnoliopsida > Asterales > Asteraceae > Lactuca > Lactuca serriola. The sequence continues at coordinate 321,150,530 of NC_136411.1, forward strand.
TATGTCATTTTTACTACATTGTTCACATAAGTTACTGCCCTTCAAAGAATTCTGGTATATATTTGTTCTTTTTAATCAATTTATGTTCTTTCTCTTCCTTTTTCTTTTTACTGTAATATTATGGTTTTGAGTTTTAACTGTCTATTCACAGAAAGAAGTTGCAAGCTCTGAACTGGCGAGTGGTGTTGTTAATGCTGCACATGATAACCGAATGATTTCATTCCTTTAATTGAATGTAATCACTCATTCCATTCCCTTCTTGTCTATTCCATTCCATCATTTTCTCAACTATGGCCATTTCATACACTTTTAAACTCTTTGCAGGGTAAGGCCGGAATGGCAAGAATAGGCTTAAAGATTTCAAATATTCTTTTATATCTCTAGGTAAAATCAACTGTTCAATTTACTAAACTACCCCTGATACAATTATAGCGTTGTACTTTCAGTTTTTATCTTATCAAGAACTTATACCTTGAAATTACTACATAAACTTGCCTTGTATTGCTATAAATTGGTAGATTTCATTAAAGTAGGATATGCTATAATAAACAAATCAATGCTATTTCTTGCAATTAACCATTTCTAATATCATTCTTGCTGACTGTGGGATAGCTGAATATCTTCCCAATTTAGACGAGATGCTTAAATCACAGGTTAGTGAGATACTTATTTACTTTTTGGTTAATATTTTTTTCTCTCTTCTCTTTCAATTTATCAATTCTATTACAACATTGTAAATACTATAAATAGCAACGCACTTCCATTACTTGTCTATTATAGCATCCTACTTTCATTCCTTTCTATTTACAACATTGCAGGTCTGAACTTAGCAGTGAGAAGCAGGCCACCAGCAGATCCAGCACCGCCAACTCCAAGAATCATAGGTAATTTATCTTTGAAGTAGCCACTTGATGGAATTTATCATATTTGCTTAAATGACAGTTAACTTTTTTTTTTTAATCTCATATAGCTTAATGCTTTTGGTAATCAAGTTGCTAGAACATTTAACTGTTGTCTTACTGAAGATACTAAAGAGGTGGCAGTCTGCAAAAATATTTATAAATCTTGTATAGATAATGTGATTGGTTTCTCATTGTTTAGGTTCTTATTTGAAACTACTGATTTGACAGATGTTCAATATGATGTGCTTTTGCAATCAAATTGAACTGTGTGAGTTCGTTTAAGTTTGAGAACATTTATGTTTACCATTTGATGAGATATATATCGATAAATGAATTATAGTATATCTTACCATTGACTAAGTAAGTTCCATGCTAGTTACCTAAATGAGTTAAATACAAAGAAATAGCAATCAAAATTAGTGACGGATTTTTATGGTCATAAATTGGATAAAACAGTGACCATTTTTTATGGTCACTAATTGGGTAAATCAGTGACCACCTTTTATGATCACTAATTTGACAAAACAGTGACCACTTTTTATGGTAACTAATTTGACAAAATAGTGACCACTTTTTTGTTGTAGTCACTAATCAATTTTTGTGACGGACCTATAGTGACGAAAAGTGACGACCAAAAGTTTGGTCACTAAATCATTTAGTGACGACTCCTTCTATTGTTAGTGACCATTTCGTTTTCGTCACTAATTGGCATTTTTTTGTAGTGTAAACTACACCTTAAATCCACCAATGTCCACGACGAGACTTGAACCCTCAACCTCAAGGAGGGAGGGCAACACCGGGTACTGCTGGACTAGAAGCCCTTTGGTATCGAGGGTTATAGATATAGAGGGATTTGTGTTATCTTCAACCGATATAAATGTGACATAATTTATTAACAATGAAATAGATGTTAAAATTTAAGTGATGCCATATTTTTTTATATTGCCATAATTTATAATGGGGTTGAAATATTTTATTCTTTCATAAACTCTTTAGATCACCAAGCAAGAGTAAGGCGTGATCCTTTTTATAAAATATGTGTATCTAGTTTAGGAGTTTTTGTGGGGACAAGAACGAGGTAAAAAAAGATGTCCTAAGTAAGACAGAATATTTTGAAAATGGATTGTTATTGGAAGATATTATTTTTGTTGGAATAAATTATGCTCGTGTTTGTAGGCTAGTTTAGAAGGATCCATGTTCTACATGGATTGTATCTCTCTCTCTCACACACACACACATATATATATATATATATATATATATATATATATATATATATATATATATATATATATAAGTCTTCTATGTCATAAGACACATAGATAGTTTTTCCTTAATAGGATTTAGATTGATATGATACATTTCTCCTTTCCTACTTGACTTCAGAGGAACAACTTTAGATTTCTTTTCTATGATTTCTGAACCTTCTTCATGAAAAGATATGTTGAGACCTGAACCTACAACCAATTGATAAACGCTAATTAGATTGTTTGCAAACCTTCAACGTAAGTTAACTTCTAAATTGTGAATTCTCTATTAGTAATCATGACATATACCTTTACTTCTCCAATGACATTGTTTCCATATTTCATTTTTCCTCCATCTTTCAAATTCTGAAAGTCTCTTAATTTCGCTTCCCTCCTGTCATGTGACGAGAACAGCCGTTATCAACGTACCATTCCGAATCATATTGTTCGTCACGCATAACCTGCAAAATTTGAACATGTTTAGGAGCCCAAACCGATTTCATCCAATGTGAGAATTTTGTTTGAACAGGAAAAATCTTTGTTTTGTCAAACCCAATGTGACAACAGGAAAAAATCTCGAATAAACAAGTCTAAACTGTAACCATGTACAAGTGAATTCACATCATAACATTGATACAATAAGAACTTTAAATTCCATAAGGGCATGTGATATAAGTTATTGTATGAGCATATATTAAAAACCATGTGTATATAAGTTAAATACAAGTCAACATAAGTCAAGGAAATAAGTTAAAAAACATGAAATGCACCTTAACATGTTGATTTCGGTATTTGGAATCTAGGAACATTTGTGTATTCGGTTTTAGGTATCTAGAAACGTTAGGTTTTCGGTTTTGGCTATCCTAGACCACTTTAGGTTTTCGATTTAGGTTTTTTCACTAGGATCGAAATCTCTAAAGCTAAACCCATTAAGGCCGAAAACCTCATATGCTAAAAACCGAAATCCCAAGGTTAAGGCCTTTTATGGCCGAAATCACCTTCTTTTAGGCGGTTTCACACTTTTCAAAGTGATAAGATACACATTCCAACGTAAACATCCCATCATATTTTATCTTTATATATTTATATAACCGAAATCATGGCCTCATTTCCCATTTTCGACTTAGAAAACTTCATATTTTGCTCTCAAAACCTATATACAATCATTCATATCTTCAAAGCAGTTACCCATAACATTTTCAAGTTTTCCCAGGAAATCAATATATCAAGTTAATTTCCAAAGACTTCTTGTAAGTATTTATACATAACTAGTGTTATTTAAAACTTAAGTTAATCATTTGAAAGTTTTAACACAATATTATATGTTAGGATTTGGATTTTTCCGCGTTTTTTAACGAAAAACATCACTACCACATCGTAGCTAACCAAGAACACACGCTCAAGGTGAGTTCATACCCTTACGTTTTCATGATTTTCCATTGTTTTAAAGGGGGGTGGGGGGGGGGGGGGATAGAAGTAAAACACAAAAAATGTTGTGTTAATATCTAAACTGTTTCAAATTGATTTAACTATCGTTTTTAACAATATATATATATATATATATATATATATATATATATATATATATATATAAGATTTTACAGGCTTAAAATTGGTAATTCCGCCTTATTTCCTGTTCTTTGTTTGGCTGTGGGCTTAGGACTTTCTTTTCAATCTCAATTATATATGCCACACACACACACACAAACACACACACACACACACACACACATATATATATATATATATATATATATATATATATATATAAGTATAAAAATAATTTCAGAACGTTATTCAAACAAAAATATTTACGTAACTTATTTCATTTCCATTTGTACAAAAACAGTAAATTTCATGGAAAATATTTATCACAGATTTATGATTATAAACATTTAAAATGGTTAAAAATAAAAAGTTTTTCATTTTAGTAGAATACACACTATAAACTATAATAAGTAAAGTTTATGGAACTTACGTATCATTTTACCAAGTTCGGGATACAAAACAAAAATAAACATATAAACTATAATAGATATAGTTTATGAAAGATATATATACAGTTTATTAAATACATGTATATTCATTACAAAAGACTTTTCATTATTCTACACATAACAGTCAGTATAGCTTTATGAGACACACTTCAAGTACTTATCTAACTACCAACGAAAGCCCTGAAGTTATAACCAGAGTCTCCTGGAGGGAGAGCGTGACACTTGTGTATAGATCTATACGGGAATGACAATCTCGCACCTAAACTGTTAGCTATAGTTAGGCCAGCAGGCCTGGGATGACAAATTTCGTATCAATTTTGACGAATGAAGAACGTCGTATCAGGCCATCTTAGGTCATCAAGCATGGTTATAATTGTTGGATAAGGTGTCTAAGTCCATAACTTATTTGGTATATACTTGACCCGACCCGGCATGGTCCATTTGGGTTGCACTTCACCCGAACAATTTATGGATAATTTTATGAGAGTTATACACATATGTTTCTTAATATATTATAAGTTATAATATATTAATATGAGCTTATGTTATTTAATTAGTCTTAGTCTTAAATTAATTATGAATTAATTTAGAGATTAAAAGGAAGACTAATTAGATTATGGGCTATTGGTTTTATATGGTGTGGGCTAACACTCATTTGTTAATGGGCTAGGCTTGGATGGAAGTCCATGGATGATCCATGGAGCTTTTAACCCATGGATCATTGGAAAAGGAAAGGTCATGGGTTATTAGGGTTTCACCCTAACCATGTACACTATATAAGCATGCTTATGGTGCATGAAATGGCAACTAGTGAACTAGTGTGTGTGCTTGTGTGTGGCCGAATTTAGTGTGTGTATACACCCTCTCAAAGTTTTCCAAGAGTTTGTGGTGATTTGTGATTCCATTTGAGACATTCACACTATTGGTGCTTGGCCCTCAAACTCCTCAAGAATCAAACTCATCAAAAAGGTATGTAATCTCTTCTAACTCTTTTATGTTTAAAAGTACCCCATGCCATGTTAGATAGGTTATCAACCTTGGAAAATTATTATTTTGCATGTATCTAGACAAACATAGATCCAAGGTTTATTATGGTTGCATGCACACTAAGGAAGTGTTAGATTGCTCAAAACCCAACAGTGGTATCAGAGCCTAGGCTTGCTTGTTTGATACTTGATGCAAAATAGTTGAAAAATTCGAAAAACTTACTGTCTGCCTGATGGACTCGCCGAGTCCATGGGGGGACTCGCCGAGTTCATGTGTATCTTCAACCTACTCGCCGAGTAGGTTCATGCACTCGACGAGTAGGAGCCACAGAGTGCCGATTTTCGACTTTTGCTGCTGGAAATGGACTAGAAACATTACCCTAAACTGTTTTGGTGTTTTAAAACTTGTTTTAGTTGGTGTAATGGTTGTTCTAATCCATTTACAATAGCATATATCAAAATTCCATGATTTTTATGTGTTCATATAATTCTTGAAATTTTGATGATCATGTTCATGTTCTTATGAATTTAGAAGATGATAGAAATTATTTGCTGAATTGTTTAGAATTAATTCTTGATCATTTATGTGTTTTAATGGAGTCCATAATTTGTCCTCAAGTTATGGATATCCAAAGGTCACTTTCTTTAACACAGACATTTAAACGCATAAGTTACATGAAAATGAAGAGTCTTCATTTTTATGAACCTTTAATTCATAAGTTATGAAATGAAAAGTTTTGGATAGTTACAAAACTTGCCCTCAAGTTTTGGAATTTGTAAAGTTTCACACACTTTAATAAACTTTAATTCCAACCCTTAGAGTTTTAATAATTAAAATTCAACCCTTATACTATTTATAACATTAATGGTTAATTATTATATATATGTATAAGAATAAGTCGTTCTACCGTTAGTAGGCCTCATTCACGAAGCTGGTCTATAAGGTGGGTATAAGGTTGTTGCCTATAAAATGGCAACTTAATGGGTGTCCACTCTCACCCACCGCTTGCTTGACTGGTGGAGGGTCGTTAGCCGAACGGGTAGGACAATGACTTTAAATCCTCATTAAAAGTATAATGATTATTATAAAGTAACTAAACCTTTTAATTCCCAATCTTAGTTATTTTAGGAAAAATGTGAACATAGTGCTAGTCCATGGAATTCACACTTTGTACCTTACCAAGTCGTTGGTGGAGCGTGTGTGGTTAACCGGCACACTAACTTGGACTAGTAAGGATCACGAAGGGTGACTTAATGTTTGTCATAGATCAATGGAGCGTGTGTGGTTAACCGGCACATTGATTAGGTGATAATATTAAGGGTAGCAAGTGAATTAGCATGGTTATTCACACCTTGTTTTGTGATCCTCGGCATCCCAGTCACAAAATTTGAAGGGCACAATCGAGATTGAAACATGCCATTGAAAAGTTCAATGAATCTCAAAAGAATCTAGGAATTTCAAATCCAATTAAAACCTAATAATTTATTTTGTTTTTCATGGTGGAAATTGGTGAATCGTCATTCACCTACCTTTCAAATATATTATTAGTTAGATTACGGCATCCCTCTTCTAAGTATAATATATTGTGATTGGGTCCTAGCCTTAATATTACATTTGGGTATCTTATTAAGGATTCTATATATCTAATCTAAACTTTCTTTCTTCCTTCAGATGTCTTCTAACACTAATGCTTCAAGCTCTAACCCAACTGGTTCTTTCTCTCTCATGAATCTTTGTGGGAGGGTCATCTTTGATGGTTCCAACTTCATGGATTGGTTTAGGAACATCAGGATGGTTACTCGTTATGAGGACAAGGAATATGTCCTCGATAAGGAGTTAAAAGAGCTTGATGAGTCTACTGTTACTCCTGAGGTGATCGCTGAATTCAGGACACATGAGAGAGATGCTACTAAGGTGGCATGCATCATGATGGCCACGATGACAGCCGAGCTCCAAAAGTCATATGAAGATTTCTACCCTTTTGAGATGCACCAAGACCTGATGGAAAGGTACCATCAGAGTGCTCGTTAGGAGCGGTATGAAATAATCTCCTCCATAATAACTACCCGCATGAAGGACGGTGATTCCGTCACGGCTCACATGCAAAAGATGCAAAGGTATGTGGACTGTTTGCTGAAGTTGAATGTGAACATCCATGAGGAGTTGGCAATTGACATCATTTTGCACTCCTTACCTTCTTGTTATGATCATTTTCGTATGACATATCATATGAAAAAGGAGGAAGTTACCCTCAGCAAGCTTCAAGGACTCTTGAAGACCGCTGAAACCGGTCTTAAGGGCAAGGCGGTTGTTACCTCTACTACTCCTACTCCAACATCTACCTTGTTTTGGCTATCGGGCAAGGCAAAGGGAAAAAGAGGAAGCACCCTTCGAAGGGTACCAAGGGAAAGTCTCTTGAAGGCTCCTCATCGAAGACCAAGAGCAGATCTGTCACTCCTTCTGCCATTCCCAAGGATGCTGAATGCTACTATTGCCATGAAAAGGCACACTGGAAGCAAAACTACCCTAAGTACTTGCAGGATTTAAAGGATGGGAAAGTGAAACCCACCCATGCAGGTATTTACACTATATTGTCTAATTACTCAACATATTCTAACTCTTGGGTGCTTGATACAGGATGTGATATTCACATATGTTCTGATATGCAGGGCCTAAAAAGAAGTGAGGATGTGGAGCACGGGAAGATAAACTTGATCATGGGGAATAGGAAGGCTTCACCTGTTTCCAAGATTGGAGTTTATACTTTGTTGCTTAATAATGGGATAAAATTAGATTTGAATAAATGTGTGTACTCGTCTGAAATGGCGAGGAATATTATTTCTTTTCATGCTTTGTACAAACAAGGTTTTACCTTTTCGTTTGATAATGAATGTGGCGGTATTAATGCTTTCTTTAAAAATGTGTTTTATTTTAAAGCGTTACCTTGTGATGGTGTGTATGAAACTGTGTCGATTGTAGACAACTTATGAAAAAATGTGTTGTATATTGATTCTTCTACTAGCCTAGATAAAGCATCATTGTGGCATTGTCGTCTTGGACATGTAAACAAGAAACGCATAGGCCAACTCCAAAAGAGTGGAGTCTTGGAGTCATTCGACCTTAAATCGGATGATAGTTGTGAATCTTGTCTACTTGGAAAGATGACAAAATCACCCTTTACTGGAACTTGTGAAAGGGGTGAGGGTTTGTTGGACCTAATACATACTGATGTATGTGGGCCATTCAAAACCGCCACAAGGGATGCTAATCGGTATTATGTGACTTTTATTGATGATTTTAGTAGATATGGGTATGTCTACTTAATCAAACATAAGTCAGAAACCTTTGAAAGATTTAAGGAATTCAAACAGGAAGTAGAAAATCAATTGGGCAGGAACATTAAGATGCTTCGATCCGATCGAGGTGGTGAGTATCTTAGTACCGAGTTCATTGACTATCTTAAGGAGTGTGGGATTGTCTCACAATTGACTCCTCCCAGGACACCACAGCTGAATGGTGTAGCTGAGAGGCATAATCGAACCTTGTTGGACATGGTTCGCTCTATGATGAGTCGAGTTTCGCTACCAATCTCTTTTTGGGGGTATGCCTTAGAGACTGCCGCCCATATCCTTAATCTAGTCCCCACAAAGAAGGTTACCAAAACACCTCATGAGATGTGGACTGGGAAGTTTCCCAATTTGAACCACATCAAGATTTGGGGTTGCGAGGCTTTCGTGAGGCGAGAAACTCATGATAAGCTCGAACCCCGAAGTGAAAGGTGTATTTTCATCGGCTACCCATAGAAATCTTTTGGTTACCTCTTCTACAGACCCAGTGAGAATGTGGTCCTTGTAGCAAGAAGAGGGGTCTTTCATGAGAGAGAATTTATAAGCCAAGGAGACAGTGGGAGGCAAATTGATCTTGAAGAAATTCAAGAAGCAATTGGTGAAGGAACCTCAGACACTAGCAATTCACCTGAGGAGGAAACTCCTGTTGAGCAAGTTGACATGTCTGTACCTCCGAGGCGTTCCACACGGGTTAGGAACACACCTTCATTTTATTATGGATTTCATATTACTACGGAAGGTGATACGTTTATCAGCGATAGTACACTGGTAAATTTGGATGAACCTAGCAGTGTTAAGGAAGCCATGGCAGGCCCGGAGTCTGCTAAATGGAAGGAGGCTATGGACAGCGAGATACAGTCCATGTATGACAATCAAGTTTGGAACTTGGTTGACAATGTACCAGGCCGTAAAACAGTCGGGTGCAAATGGATCTTCAAGAAGAAGACCGACATGGAAGGAAACTGGAAAAGTGCATACTTATAAGGCTCAACTGGTTGTGAAGGGTTTTACTCAGATTCATGGTATTGATTATGATGAAACCTTGTCGCCGGTAGCAAAGATTAAGTCCATTAGGGCAGCATTTCATGATTATGAAATATGGCAAATGGATGTCAAAACCGCTTTCCTTAATGGAAAGTTGGATGAGGATGTGTACATGAATCAGCTAGAGGGTTTTGTCAGTGCAGAGTACCCTAACAGAGTATGCAAGCTTGAGAAATCCATTTATGGATTAAAACAAGCATCTCGTAGCTGGAATCTTTGTTTTGATGAGAAGGTAAAAGAGTTTGGCTTCTCGAGAAGTGAAGATGAGTCTTGCGTATATGTCAGAGCTAGTGTGAGTATAGTTAGCTTCTTGGTACTGTATGTGGATGACATACTACTTATAGGAAATGACATCCCAACCTTGCAGGAGGTTAAGTCCTGGCTTGGGAAGTGCTTTGCTATGAAGGACCTAGGGGAGGCTGCCTATATCCTAGGGATAAGGATATTAAGAGAAAGGAGTAAAAGACTAATTAGACTTAGTCAGAGTACATACTTGGATAAGGTGTTGAAAAGGTTCAACATGCAGAATTCAAAGAAAGGAGATTTACCAATCCAAAGCAATGCCAAACTGAGTAAGACTCAGAGTCCGAGTACAGAGGCAGAGATAGCTGATGAGCCAATTACCGTATTCTTCTGCTGTTGGCTCGATCATGTATGCTATGACTTGTACCCGCCCTGATGTGGCTTTTGCTTTGAGCATGGTCAGCAGGTATCAAGGGAACCCTGGCAAGGCTCATTGGACCGCGGTAAAGAACATTCTCAAGTACCTGCGGAGGACTAAGGATTGGATCCTTACCCTTGGTGGGAGTGATGACTTGAGAGTATTAGGGTATAGTGATGCTGGTTTTCAGACTGATATGGATAACTTCCGCTCTCAGTCAGGCTGGGTCTTTACCTTAAATGGAGGGGCAATTTCTTGGAAGAGTTCCAAGCAGGAGACGGTGGCTGATTCGACTTGTGAATCAGAGTATATAGCAGCAAGTGAAGCAGCGAAGGAGGCGATATGGCTAAAGAACTTCATCGGAGACCTTGGAGTTGTACCAGCTATTAAGGAACCTATGGAGATTTTCTGTGACAACAATAGTGCGGTTGCCTTAGCTAAGGAACCAAGAGATCATGGCAGATCCCGACACATTGACAGAAAATATCACTTCATAAGACACAAGATTGAAGAAGGACTCCTCGTGACAAGGAGGATATCGTCGGATGAGAATCCTGCAGATCCCCTTACGAAGGGACTGACGAGGGTTAAGCATTTTCAGCATGCGAGACGCATCGGGCTGAGGGATGATATTAGTTTTTCAGATTAGATAGTTTTCCTGAAACTTGTAAAATGTAATCGACGTTTGATGATGAATAAAATTTGTGATTTATTTATGAGTAAAGTGTTACTATCATTGTCAATTATTTACTATTGTTTCAGTTTTGCATGTTTTGACTTCCAGAATAATTAATTTATTCAAACCTCCACAATCGGTCATACGTCAGAAGTAGGTATGAATCAAGATTGTCATGAATTGGGATTGTAGATGGCTAAAGGTGTTTAGACATGGCAATGGTTGCTGCAACGTTCATGAGTACTCATAAGTTATGAGTATTGGTATAAACCCACGCTCGTTTGTATCACTTCATGGTATTTATCTCGAGTGATCGTGAGACGATAATATCATATAAGTCTTCAAACCTAGAGATATGAGTTGTTACCTATGAGTTGGTTGTGCATTGATTGCATGTAAACGCATCAGTTACTTGATGTTATAAAACGTGCCTTTGTGTACAATTCAACAAGTAGTAGAACAAGCATATGAGTCGAAGTTTATCTGTTCCTTCTAGAAATAGAAGCGATATCCGGGCCCCTCGATGATTTTGTGTTGACCCATGTACCGGGCCCGGTCAGAATTAAACTGATGTGTTCAGTAAAGTTCTTTGTCAAACAAATCGGAAATCGAGAAACAACTGCCAGACAATAAGCAAGACATAGTTCCATGTGTTTGTCCGGCTGATATCATGAGAACAGAGGATTAAATGATCACATGTCTTAAAATGGCGCTTCATAGCTCAAAAGAGTTTTCGAGAGCTACGATTGCTGGTTGGTTCCTGAAGTTATATAGGAAAATAGAGTTATTAGACTTATCCAAGTGGGAGTTTGTTGGATAAGGTGTCTAAGTCCATAACTTATTTGGTATATACTTGACCCGACCCGACATGGTCCATTTGGGTTGCATTTCACCCGAACAATTTATGGATAATTTTATGAGAGTTATACACATATGTTTATTAATATATTATAAGTTATAATATATTAATATGAGGTTATGTTATTTAATTAGTCTTAGTCTTAAATTAATTATGAATTAATTTAGGGATTAAAAGGAAGACTAATTAGATTATGGGCTATTGGTTTTATATGGTGTGGGCTAACACTCATTTTGTTAATGGGCTAGGCTTGGATGGAAGTCCATGGATGATCCATGGAGCTTTTAACCCATGGATCCTTGGAAAAGAAAAGGTCATGGGTTATTAGGGTTTCACCCTAACCATGTACACTATATAAGCATGCTTATGGTGCATGAAATGGCAACTAGTGAACTAGTGTGTGTGTGCTTGTGTGTGGCCGAAAATTGCAAGTGTGTATACTCTCTCAAAGTTTTCCAAGAGTTTGTGGTGATTTGTGATTCCATTTGAGGCATTCACACTATTGGTGCTTGGCCCTCAAACTCCTTAAGAATCAAACTCATCAAAAAGGTATGTAATCTCTTCTAACTCTTTTATGTTTAAAAGTACCCCATGCCATGTTAGATAGGTTATGAACCTTGGAAAATTATTATTTTGCATGTATTTAGACAAACATAGATCCAAGGTTTATTAGGGTTGCATGCACACTTAGGAAGTGTTAGATTGCTCAAAACTCAACAAGTACAACGTATTATCATCAAGCTGATGGGCAAAGTGAGACATGCTGAGAGCTTGTGTGATAGATTTTGGTAAATCGTGAGATACCCATTTACCACTTGTCGAATTCTCGTACAACAATAGCTATGAAACTAGCATCAAAGTTGCTCCATTTGAAGCCCTCTATGGTCGTAAGTGCAGATCCCCTTTATGATGGGCTGAAGTGGGTGATACACAACTAGCATAGAAGCAAGTACCCGACAGTACTCTAACCGGTCCAGAGATCATTCGATAAACAACAAAGAAAATCATCCAAATATGAGAACGACTAAAAGCTTCTAGAGACAGAAAAAAGAGTTATGCAGACAAACGACGAAAAGCCTTGGAGTTCCAGGTTGTTGACTGCGTCCTGCTAAAGGTATCACCCTAGAAAGGAATGATACGTTTCGGAAAACGTGGAAAACTAAATCCCAGGTACATCGGACCATTCGAGATTCTTGCTAGAATTGGTCCGATAGCATACAAACTCAATCTACCGCATGAACTCGGTAGCATTCATCCCACTTTTCACATATCCAATCTAAAGAAGTGTCTGTCTGACGAGATTCTTGTAATCTCAATCGACGAAATCGAGTTAAACGAGAATCTACACTTCGTAAAAGAACCAGTGGAAATCATGGACAGGAAAATAAAGAGAACAAAACAAAGTCGTATACAAATAGTTAAGGTTCCCTGGAATGCCAAGAGCATACCTGAATTCACTTGGGAACAGGAAAATCAGATGAAACAAAAGTACCCACATCTTTTTCCTAGTTCATGAGTACCGCTTTAGAAGCAATTTTTGGATGAAATTCCCTCTAGCGGGGGGGGGGGGGGTGTGATGTGATAACTGGAAAATTTCCCGAATAAATAAGTATAAACTGTAACCATGTACAAGTGAATTCACATCATAATATTCATACAATAAGAACTTTAAATGCCATAAGGTCATGTGTATATAAGTTACTGAATGAGCATATATTGAAAACCATGCATATATAAGTTAAATACAAGTCAACATAAGTCAATGAAATAAGTTAAAAAGCATGAAATTCACCTTAACATCTTCATTTTGGTATTTGGAATCTAGGAACATTTGTGTTTTTAGTTTTAGGTATCTAGACACATTAGGATTTCGGTTTTCGGTATCTTGGACCACTTTAGGTTTTCGGTTTAGGTTTCTCCACTAGGACCGGAATCTCTAAAGCTAAACCCATTAATGCCAAAAACCTTACATGCTAAGGACCGAAATCCCAAGGTTAAGGCCTTTTATGGCCAAAATCACCCTCTTTTAGGGGGTGTCATACTTTTCAAAGTGATAAGATACACATTCCAACGTAAACATCCCATCATATTTTATCCTTATATATTTATATAACCAAAATCAAGGCCTCATTTCTCATTTTCAACTTAGAAAACTTCATATTTTTCTCTCAAAACCCATATACAATCCTTTATATCTTCAAAGTAGTTACCCAGAACATCTTCAAGTTTTCCCATGAAATGAATATATCAAGTTAATTTCCAAAGACTTCTTGTAGTATTTATACATAATTAGTGTTATTTAACACTTAAGTTAATCATTCACTAATTTAAATACAATATTATATGTCTAAATACTATTAGCACTTGGATTTTTATGTGTTCTAACGAAGAACGTCACTACCACATCGTACCTAACCAAGAACACACACTCAAGGTGACTTCATACCCCTACGTTTTTAGGATTTTTCATTGTTGGGGGGAGGGGGGATACAAGTATAACACATGAAATCTTGTGTTAGTATCTAAACTATTTTAAATTGTTTTTACTATCGTTTTTACCAATATATATATATATATATATATATATATATATATATATATATATATATATAATTAATATTTTACAAGCTTAGAATTCGTAACTCTGTCTTATTTCATGTTCCTTTTTTGGTTATGGGGTTAGGATAGAGTTATTTATTTGACTGTCTTTTGAATATCAATTATATATATATATATATATATATATATATATATATAGGGTTAGGATCAAATGTGAATCACAAATATTGTATGATCGTATGACTAGATTTTGACCATTGGATCATAATTTCTTAATGGCTAAGATTGTTATGGTATACTATAGTTATTGTGTCATAGATCACACACTAACCATGTTTTATTGAAAAAAAACTTGTATCCAAGGGCATTATAGAGTTTTTTATTCAACACCAAATAAAGAAGATGCTATTATTTAGGAGGGAGTTACGATTCTTTTTTTTTTCAAATCCATATCATCTAACCATTTTTTAGAATGTTGTTTCAGATCACATAATTATGAACATGTCACACCCCAAAACCAAGAACGGCGGAAACGTTCTGGGGCGGAGGACGTCATGTATAATATCAACAACAATGTAAAGTAGTAAACAAGCAACATCATCCATTGCATTAATAATATAATTATTATACAATTGAGTTCTGTCAAATTTTGATAAACACTAAAGCATGAATCAAAATGAAAGATAAGTCTTGAACAAGCTCCATCTTCCTTTCTCCTTGCATCAGTACCTGTCTATGATGACCTGAGGATACAAGTAATTTTGAAAGCGAGTATTAGCTTTGAAGCTGGTGAGATCATAAGTATTTAGTGTCTTAATTTGTATGTAATATTTTGTAGGTAAATTATTTGTAAGTATTTAAAATGTATATGAACTATAAGTATGAAAATGTTTGTAAAACAACTGTAAACGTTTGATAAAACCCTAGAAATCCCTATGATTCCTACTATTATATAAAGTACGTCTTCTACCAAGACCTAACTGTTCTAAATGTTCGTTTCTTGTAAAAGTGTGTAATTTTCCCAAGAATAACTATCATTTATAAGATATAGTTTTTATATTTATAGTTTAAGCGAAAAGATCACTAAATATATGTACAGGGAAAACTAATGTAGTACTAAAACATAGCGCTATAAGAACTACTGCTGTACTAACTACCTTAAACCGGATTTATATTAAGGCATCATGTGATTAATTGCACCATACAATCGACTGGTAACAACGACATACGAATGGTCGTAATAACGGAATGACGTTTGGCACCCGCAGACCTGCAGGTCCGGCTGTAGCTAGCAGCAAGGTGTAGGATAGTCAATCCAGTATAGATCTATACGCAAATGTACGCTCTCCCTCCAAGAGAATTCTGGCTACAACTCGGGCCATGACATTTAAGGGATGCTCCGATACAGTGGATCACAATTGTCAACGTATTAATGTAAGGGTAATGTACGAAACTGTTCTACGTGTGCTCACTGTAATGTGTGTTCTTTCTCTATCTAGCAAGTATTGTAATGTGCTATAATATTCTGGAAAGTATTGACTCATGAATGAACTGACTCATTGTATGATATCTTGTTCTAGTAATGGTTCTAGTATCTTCCTAAACTACCCAGATGGTAGTTTACTAGTAATCTATCTGGTACGTATGGTCATGGATGTATACCCTTGCTACCCAAGGGCATGGGATGAACTGGAAGGACCTTTTATGACTATATATGTACACATGATATATAACTAATATTTAAACGACCTTCGGACGAGTACCCGATATCCCACCAGACCACATCTCAAGCGCGAAAAGGAAATAGGGTGGATAGCCTTCCTAAGTCTTTTAAACATTTCTTATATAACTATACATATAGAGGCATGCAATTTATAATACAATAAAAGCATAAATAAGTTTTGTAAGACATTTGAAACAGAAATATTATTTTAAGAAAATATCGACTTGATGTCAATCTATAAAACAATTTGAAGGCATAAGTTTGATAAAACAGTTTATAAAATGTTTATAAAAATCATTTGTAGGAAACCGTTTGGTAAAACGGCTCATGAGTAGCCAAATCTTTTGAATGCTGTATATTAATCACATGTGATTGATATAATAACTAGCGTAATTCTACTTATTAATCGCATGTGATTGATATAATAACTAGCATGATTCTACTTGTATCCCCCCCCCCCATAAAACATTTAAAAGTAGTTTAAAACATTAGTTAAGGGGTATGAACTCACCTGCAGTAAGTGATTGGAATTGAACGGACTGTTATCGTACGGAAGGATCGGACAAGTGCTTGGTGTCAAGTGAAGACTTAGACACACACAATGATCCTAATTACATATGAAGATATATGTATATAAATAAATAGAGATTAAATCACTAATTATATAAGTATAAACATTTAAATGCGAGGAAAACACTTTTGGTCAAGTGCTAGGAGGCTAATGGGTTGCAACAAAGGAGTGCAATGCCCCTAATGTGAGTTTAAGGTCTAATGACCATAATAATTGGAGTTTACGGCCCAGGGGAGTAAGCTCCTGGCCGTAAACTCTCAATCAATGCCTAAATGGAGCTTAGAATTATCACAACTCTAATGGGGAATTATTTCAAGGCTATACAAGTGTTTAAGGTACTATATTGACTCCTTTGGGGAGTTTACGGCCCATAGACCATATTCCCTTGGATTTTACGGCCGTAAACTCCCTTGGGAGGGTTCTTATGGTGCTTTCAATTCTCAAACATTTCTAGGAACTAATCTAGACTTTAGTACTTGGCTTTAGGAGGGTTTATGGCACATTTGGCACCATTTTATGGAGTTTACAACCCTAGAACCTTTTGGGCTGTAAACTCCCTCACTCATGGGGTTCTAAATGTTTTAGCTAGTCCATAACACATTTAGGTACATGCCCAAATTGTCTCTTGGCTTAAGGAAGGATTTAGGGTGTCCTTTGACCCCTTTATAGGAGTTTACGGCCCAAGAACTACTCTTGGCCGTAAACTCTTCAACACTTGTGTTTTCTTATGTTTGCTAGGCTATAAACACTTTAGGGTACTTGTCCTAATTAAAACTTAAGCCTTAGGAAGTGTTTGAAAGGATTTTGGCACTTAAAACTTGGAGTTTACGGCCTAAGAAGCTCCTTGACCGTAAACTCCCTTCTAGTCATGGATCCTAATTGTTTTGTGGTATAAGGCATGAATTGGAGGCTCCTAGTTTGAGTTCTAAAGCCTTGAGGGTCATTGGAACCCTTTAGGACCTTAAAATGGAGTTTACTCCCCAAGAACGTTCTTGGGCGGTAAACTCCCGGATCTCACATATTTGGCATGTAATCTATGTTATTAAGCTTATAACAAGTATTAAAACACAACTAGAGAAGTGTACTCACGATTTGGGATGAAAACCCGAAGATCCGTGAGAGAGAATTTGGCTTTTCTCTAATTGGAATTCAACTAATGAACCAATTTGGTTCAAAATTCTATTTATAGTCCTGAGATTTTTGGCAGAAAAATATTTCTAGTCTCGGAATGGATTCTAATGTCCTAGAGTATTGGATTTACAGTGTTGCACAAAACCCTAGTGCAATCACTCTCCTAATATCTCCTTAGATGTACAATCCTGAAAACTGCCAAACTTATACTCGAAATTTGAGTTTACATTGTAACTGTTCTAACTTCTATGGGATTGAAATGGTTTGTTCATAATGGAAATTTCGGTTGTCACATCATCCCCCTGTTGAAGGGAATTTCGTCTCGAAATTAGAATTTAGGCAAGGAAGTATGCGCGAATGATCGAGTCGTGAGGAGGAAACTTCCTAATTGATTGGTTCTAGCGCACTTAGGTGAAATCGGGTTCTCAGTTGGCATTCCAACGAACCTTCACTAACTGGCGACGGCGTTGCTTCGTCCGCTTGACCTCTCGGTCCAGGGTCACTACGGTTCTAATACGAAGGCAAGGATCTCGACGAGTGGACTTACTAGAGTCCTAACGGAAAGGCATGGTTTCACAATCGAGATGCGAAGAGTAGAATGTATGTTACTGAGTTCGCGGAGTAGGTCTAGTTTGTGCGAGGCATAGGACCGATTCTGATAAGAATCTCGGAGGTCCTGTCTAACTCGGATTTAGCTTTCCACGCTTTACGAAGCGTATTAAGCCATTTCCAGAGTGAGTTAACCTAAAGGGCTTGGTCACTCATTTGGAATTTCCAAAGTTTGCTTTTCTTGCTTAACTTCCCAGTCAAAGGCCACCCCTTGTTGGCTCAAAGTCGTACGAGTTTCTGAAATTTACGAGGAGTTCTGAATGAACTAAGTCGGTAGGTCGGTAAGACCTAGAATTTGGCGAATGACTATCGGCGTTTCTGGTGTCGACAAAAGCTCGACGGTTTTGACAAGTTGAAAGAGTACTCTGAATTTCCCACATTACTAACAGCGTGTCATAGAAATTCGACTCTTCAATTTCAAAACTCGTGCCTAGAGAACTTCACGAGAAGTTCCTCTGAAGGAAATGTTTCCATGGGTTTTCTTCTTATTACGAGGGTAGATGAGTAACTCATTACATGGAGAAATGATGAACTGATCCAAGTAAGAAAGACATACTCTATTTATTTGGTTCATGAGAACTATGGGCGTATTGGTCCTATCCGAAAGGTATCACTACGGACTCGAAGTGTCCGCATCGAATTCAGGAGATAGTCTTCTGGACATCTTTCCCTAACACTCGAACTGGTGGTATTCAGATCTCAGATCCATTCCTGGAAGTAGTTTCTTTCCTTGCGTTTGCTCAACCATTTCGTCTATGCGAGGCAGCGATAACGGTTTCCAACAAAAAAATCTTGACGGAGTCCTCAATTACCGAGGTACATACGATGCAATCCGTCGATCTCTGGAAGAATATGATTGGGGTCCTCTAGGGTGAGAAACCTAGTCCTCTAATTTTATCGTTGTGTAGTCCGTTAAGTTGTTTGTACTGTTCTGATATTTCCGTAGGTGTTTAGACTATAGGGTGATCTGTTTACGGGAGTCGTACTGGGTTCTAAGTTCGTTCACATGACGATGTGATTACTCGTAGGCTTAAGCAGTTCTCCGTCCTGAAGTTCTTATTAGAATTCATACATGGTTTCACCATCACAATTTCGAGTATACGAGTCGCATATAATTAAGGTTGAAAAGGTAGTCGAATAACTGATTCTTCTTTAAGCTCACATCCCATCGGGGAAAAAGAAGTTAAAGTGGAATCATCAATTCTAAACCTGTAGAAGCTTGATTATATATCACTCTTATGTATACCATTCTTAGTGATAGATCAATCGTATGAATCCTTGGATTGAACTTGACGTACTGCACGAGTGGTACTTCAGGGATTTCTTCGGAAAGAAAATAACTAAGTGGTACTCCTGGCATGAGTACTACGGTGTTCTGATATGACGACTTCGCTGGAAAAGTGATCTAGAAGAAAGAGGTGTACGTATGAAGCTGTTTTTGTGAGGATCAAATTTAATCGAGTCGTATAATAATGTTGGAATCATACTGAAACTTAAAGACATTAGATTCGAATATAAGACGATTACAGACAAAACACAACCATGCAACCAAGAACAGAGTTATAGTACTTTAGATTTACTACAAGACTATTGCTGCGAATAAGATATACTACAAAAGACAAGTATACGCAACACGAGAATTCCTATACAGACAGGATCTCGCAAAAGGTAAGACTCTAGTTGCACTAGTTTTAAACATGTTTTTGATCATACAGATACTGACGATTTGCAGGGAACCTATACTATATTAGGGTCCTTAACCGTCTCTTTCCATTCTGAGATCAAACTCCTTCGGGTTCGTTGTTGTCCTTCTCTGCT
Source organism: Lactuca serriola (assembly GCF_051521515.1). Taxonomy (NCBI): domain Eukaryota; kingdom Viridiplantae; phylum Streptophyta; class Magnoliopsida; order Asterales; family Asteraceae; genus Lactuca; species Lactuca serriola. Next base: position 321,170,661 of record NC_136411.1, read on the forward strand.
GGACAGTCCCTTTTGAAGTGTCCCATGACGCCACATAGATGGCATATCTGAGACGTTTGGACATTGGTGGTTGATACAATGTATTGAATCTGGATCCTGCAGCAGCTGGTAGGATGTCCATTCCTGTTGCACTTAAAACAGTGTAACGGACGACAACTACCCAGATGATGAAAACTACACTCATAGCATTTTGGTAGGTTTCCGGCATATTGCCTGGCTGGTGTAGGGACAATTGGGACTCCGGAAGGAATGGTAGTAGGAGGTGCAGATGTAGTAGCTGTGAAGGTCGTTACTGGTGGTTGTTTCTTATTCGCTCCTCGAAGCGATTTGTCCTTCTTTTCGGCCCAAAACTTTCGTTTGTTACTCTTGGTCCTGGCACTCGGGGTATCGTGGTAGTTTGTTGCTTGTCTAGGTACTGGATTGTCACCTGGAGTGGCATTGTTGTTAACGGCTCCGCTAACATTCACATCGTTAGCGTGAAGGTGGGTCAGAATAGCTGACACGGCAGCCGAGACTGCAGCTTGATAGGTAGCAACATCAATCTGAAGGGTTGGTGCTTGGTTGATGGGTTGATCATCTTTCTTTGGCGACATGATTCTGTTTCACGGAAAGAAAATGAATTTGTGAGCGAGCATGGTTGAACCTAGACTAAATTTGACTGTTTATGAAAAGAATAGAAGTATGTTCTCGTGAGTTTGACCTACATCCCTTTGATGCAGTCCTAGTACGGAAATGGAAGTAAGTTCGTAGAATGGTCTCAAGACGTTTGACGTTCGAGCCGAGGTATCGTGGGTTGGTGATTAACAAGATCCAACCACTGAAAGAGACTTGGAAATGTCTCCGGATCTAACTTGCTATAGTCCAATGACTTGACTAAAGCATGATTCAGATAGACTCTAATGAAAGAATGATAAGAGTACTTGAATGAAGAATGACACAGAAGTTAGCCGGCTGTCAATATCGTTGATATTCACGATGTAAAGATTCAGGAAAATTGACCTTGTAAAGGTCTTACATCATATCCACAGAAGATAGTTCCTGACAGCATAAAGACCTAACTAAAGTACCTACGGTACAAGATAATTTCATAGAAAATGCCACATCGGGCACAGACAGAAAAAAATACGATTCCTCTTTATAAGGAAATAAAGTAAAGCGTCTACTACTGGCGACGGTCATCCCTCTGGTGAACTCTTAGTTCAGCCAATTGACGTTCCATGTCAAGTAGGTGTCTTTCGCACACCATCTGGCGTACTTGGAGTTCTAAGACTTCGGCTCGTGATTCAGCTAGTGCTTGCAGCAGGGTTTCATGGTTTCTCTCTGATCCCTTGCGAGCATCTTCTAGACGAATGGTGCGGTGGGTATGCATTCTCGCATCGGTGACAACTTCTGCTATCTGATGTAGGGCTGTCCTGCCTTGAATCTCATTTCGGGTCACTCTGCGGACCAAGATTGGCAAGACCCTAGCTGCTGAGTCCCTATTGCTCAAGTCGTCAAAGCTTCGGTCGCCATCAAAAGGCATGGGCTGATCTTGTCCTTGGCTCCATGTTTCCAAGCATTCCACTCACTCAGGGGGTCGGGCCATGAAAAGCCGGACGAGGGTTAGGAATTGGAAAGGGAGCTGCTCGGGATAGGTTCTCAACCTCTGGTTCGGAGTTTGCATCATACGAAGAGTCTTCATCATGTTGATCATTCAAGGGGATAGGATGATCATTCTCTGGTTCCTCTCCAAACCAACCAGTTATGACCTCACTCAGAAGGTACTGGTTGCCGACGGGATGGAGTCCAGCTATGTTTTCTATGCGAGAATTTAGGGTAAGAGAATAATTATGAGACGAACTATCTAGATAATTATTTAGAAAACCTTCATTAGTTACATCGCTATTTGTGAAGTGCATACCAGCTATGTGTAATCTAAATAGGATAGACCTTCGAATAAGTGACCTTAGTTCCAAATTCACACAGAATAGGGGTAAGGCAAAATTTCCACAAATTCTAAGTCTTTAACATCCTAATTACATATGGCTTTAGTGTATCCACTTAGCAACAATCAACTTATTAATGAAGATCCCGTTTTAATTCTCAAGTATAAAGTACTTATAGTAACCACAAATTCTCATATATTATTTTAGTTTTAAAGTTATGTTCTATTATTCTCATTGTGGTAGGGTTGGTAAGATTTTAGCATTGTTGCAACCACACAATTAAACTTAGGTACATGCTAGTCAACCCTCGGATAATATAGGCGATCAGGCTATATCTTCCCAGTTTTGACCATATGTCTCTAAGCCCACTTGTGTTGTCCAACAATCGTAATTCTTTTGTACTGTCCTAGTGACACTGATTTAAGTATGATTGCAGCACGTATACTTACTTAAATATTTTACGATTTAAAGTATAAACTCTTGGTCAGAGTATTTTTAATCCCTTATGTATTTATAGTTAGTATATCTTTTATGGGTTGATATACTTAATTCACTATAAACAATGCTCTGATACCAATCTGTCACACCCCAAAACCAAGAACGGCGGAAACGTTCTGGGGCGGAGGACGTCATGTATAATATCAACAACAATGTAAAGTAGTCAACAAGCAACAACATCATCCATTGCATTAATAATATAATTATTATACAATTGAGTTCTGTCAAATTTTGATAAACACTAAAGCATGAATCAAAATGAAAGATAAGTCTTGAACAAGATCCATCTTCCTTTCTCCTTGCATCGGTACCTGTCTATGATGACCTGAGGATACAAGTAATTTAGAAAGCGAGTATCAGCTTTGAAGCTGGTGAGATCATAAGTATTTAGTGTCTTAATTTGTATGTAATATTTTGTAGGTAAATTATTTGTAAGCATTGAAAATGTATATGAACTATAAGTATGAAAATCTTTGTAAAACAACTATAAACGTTTGATAAAACCCTAGAAATCCCTATGATTCCTACTATTATATAAAGTGTGTCTTCTACCAAGACCTAACTGTTCTCAATGTTCGTTTCTTGTAAAAGTGTGTAATTTTCCCAAGAATAACTATCATTTATAAGATATAGTTTTTATATTTATAGTTTAAGTGAAAAGATCACTAAATATATGTACAAGGAAAACTAATGTAGTACTAAAACGTAGCGCTATATGAACTGCTACTGTACTAACTACCTTAAACCGGATTTATATTAAGGCATCATGTGATTAATTGCACCATACTATCGACTGGTAACAACGACATACGAATGGTCGTAATAACGGAATGACGTTTGGCACCCGCAGACCTGCAGGTCCGGCTGTAGCTAGCAGCAAGGTGTAGGATAGTCAATCCAGTATAGATCTATATGCAAACTCACGCTCTCCCTCCAAGAGAATTCTGGCTACAACTCGGTCCATGACATTTAAGGCATGCTCCGATACAGTGGATCACGATTGTCAACGTATTAATGTAAGGGTAATGTACGAAACTGTTCTACGTGTGCTCACTGTAATGTGTGTTCTTTCTCTATCTAGCAAGTATTGTAATGTGCTGTAATATTCTAGAAAGTATTGACTCATGAATGAACTGACTCATTGTATGATATCGTGTTCTAGTAATGGTTCTAGTATCTTCCTAAACTACCCATATGGTAGTTTACTAGTAATCTATCTGGTACGTATGGTCATGGATGTATACCCTTGCTACCCAAGGGCATGGGATGAACTGGAAGGACCTTTTATGACTATATATGTACACATGATATATAACTAATATTTAAACGACCTTCAGACGAGTACCCGATATCCCACCAGACCATATCTCAAGCGCGAAAAGGAAATAGGGTGGATAGCCTTCCTAAGTCTTTTAAACATTTCTTATATAACTATACATATAGAGGCATGCAATTTATAATACAATAAAAGCATAAATAAGTTTTGTAAGACATTTGAAACAGAAATATTATTTTAAGAAAAGATCGACTTGATGTCAATCTATAAAACAATTTGAAGGCATAAGTTTGATAAAACAGTTTAAGTATAAGGAACATTTGTTTGAATCACAGTTGTAAATAAGTTTGAAAGGTAATGTACAGAGTAAGATGTACAATGTAATAAGTAGTTGAAAACATATAAAATGTTTATAAAAATCATTTGTAGGAAACCGTTTGGTAAAACGGCTCATGAGTAACCAAATCTTTTGAATGCTGTATATTAATCACATGTGATTGATATAATAAGTAGCGTAATTCTACTTATTAATCGCATGTGATTGATATAATAACTAGCATGATTCTACTTGTATCCCCCCCATAAAACATTTAAAAGTAGTTTCAAACATTAGTTAAGGGGTATGAACTCACCTGCAGTAAGTGATTGGAATTGAACGGACTGTTATCGTACGGAAGGATCGGACAAGTGCTTGGTGTCAAGTGAAGACTTAGACACACACAATGATCCTAATTACATATGAAGACATATGTATATAAATAAATAGAGATTAAATCACTAATTATATAAGTATAAACATTTAAATGCGAGGAAAACACTTTTGGTCAAGTGCTAGGAGGCTAATGGGTTGCAACAAAGGAGTGCAATGCCCCTAATGTGAGTTTAAGGTCTAATGACCATAATAATTGGAGTTTACGGCCCAGGGGAGTAAGCTCCTGGCCGTAAACTCTCAATCAATGCCTAAATGGAGCTTAGAATTATCACAACTCTAATGGGGAATTATTTCAAGGCTATACAAGTGTTTAAGGTACTATATTGACTCCTTTGGGGAGTTTACGGCCCATAGACCATATTCCCTTGGATTTTACGGCCGTAAACTCCCTTGGGAGGGTTCTTATGGTGCTTTCAATTCTCAAACATTTCTAGGAACTAATCTAGACTTTAGTACTTGGCTTTAGGAGGGTTTATGGCACATTTGGCACCATTTTATGGAGTTTACGGCCCTAGAACCTTTTGGGCCGTAAACTCCCTCACTCATGGGGTTCTAAATGTTTTAGCTAGTCCATAACACATTTAGGTACATGCCCAAATTGTCTCTTGGCTTAAGGAAGGATTTAGGGTGTCCTTTGACCCCTTTATAGGAGTTTACGGCCCAAGAACTACTCTTGGCCGTAAACTCTTCAACACTTGTGTTTTCTTATGTTTGCTAGGCTATAAACACTTTAGGGTACTTGTCCTAATTAAAACTTAAGCCTTAGGAAGTGTTTGAAAGGATTTTGGCACTTAAAACTTGGAGTTTACGGCCTAAGAAGCTCCTTGGCCGTAAACTCCCTTCTAGTCATGGATCCTAATTGTTTTGTGGTATAAGGCATGAATTGGAGGCTCCTAGTTCGAGTTCTAAAGCCTTGAGGGTCATTGGAACCCTTTAGGACCTTAAAATGGAGTTTACTCCCCAAGAACGTTCTTGGGCGGTAAACTCCCGGATCTCACATATTTGGCATGTAATCTATGTTATTAAGCTTATAACAAGTATTAAAACACAACTAGAGAAGTGTACTCACGATTTGGGATGAAAACCCGAAGATCCGTGAGAGAGAATTTGGCTTTTCTCTAATTGGAATTCAACTAATGAACCAATTTGGTTCAGAATTCTATTTATAGTCCTGAGATTTTTGGCAGAAAAATATTTCTATTCTCGGAATGGATTCTAATGTCCTAGAGTATTGGATTTACAGTGTTGCACAAAACCCTAGTGCAATCACTCTCCTAATATCTCCTTAGATGTACAATCCTGAAAACTGCCAAACTTATACTTGAAATTTGAGTTTACATTGTAACTGTTCTAACTTCTATGGGATTGAAATGGTTTGTTCATAATGGAAATTTTGGGTTGTCACAGAACACTTATAGTCCTTTCATTCTAAAAGAATTTAACTACAGCCTAATGATTGTTTGATAACTAAAATTCTTAAAGAATACAATTTTATATATTTGTCAATAATAACAATTTGAATAAATATAACAATAATTTTTACTATAAAGTTGGCATATTCTCTTAGAATAATGTAAAAAATAATAATAAATCATAAGTTCACAAAACACAAAGTATTAGAGTATTTTGTGAGAATATAAGCATTCTTTGCATTTTTATATCATATTACGTAAGAGTAAGACAAAGTGAGAAAGAATGGTTAAGAATGAGAATAAATAACATAATACAAGAATATATAACTACAAATATATAACTTATATTCTTGAAGAATATTACATGAACTACAAATACATAACTCACATTCTTGAAGAATAATACATGAACTAAGAATGCATAATCGGCAATCTTGAAGCATAAATAAAAATTATTGAAAGAATAAAATACATTATTTAAGAATAATACATGAAAAATAAAATAATGATAAAAATTACAAATACATGAAACATTCTTCATGTACACATGATCAATTTGCAGCTCCATTCAACAGTCAGTTCCCGTGTTTCGTTTTTATGATTTCCATTCTTCAAGAATCAGTTTTCAAATGGGCTTTGTTGTATTCTTAAAGAATGTGTTATTGATAAACCGATAATAGTGACAGATTGATGATGGCAGTGGACAGATGAACAAGTTATTTAACAATTAAAAGAAACCAAACTCACTAACGGTAAGCATCTCATTGAATTAATCTGAATCCCTTATCAAAGTGAAAGAACATAAGCTCAAAACAATATAAATTCCCAAATTTCACTAAATATGCATCAAGTTAAAATAGAAGAACTTCCCTAATCAGCAACAACATAGATAACAACATACATGACAACAACTATACATGGAAGGTAACAAGAAACAACTATACTAATGACTCATTCCAGTGAAAAAAAACACATCAAATAACAAGAATACCACACAAATCATGCATTCTAGATATAGTGTAATTAATCCCTAAATTAAGTATCAATCAGTTGAAAAACATATGCGATTAACAAATATAACAACAAGAAAAAGCATGTCAACCAAACTAGTAAAGCTTAGACGAGTCATGTACTAATGCTTTGCTCAACTGATGCAACCCAGTATAACCCAAGGATCCACCATACAATTGAAAACACTGTATTTGTAATTTCATCCAAAAAATAACTTCAATGTTGGAACTAAGCCCTAAATCCAGAAGAAAAAGGTTCAAAAAGAAACCAAAAAGAAACAAAAGTTTAGATAGAAATCGAGATTCATCATAAAAAAATGAGAAATCCAAATTCAGCCACATTCATCATAATGAAATCAAGACATCAAGAAGGAAATGAGATATACATTACTAGATGAATCCCAACTGATAAAATCAACAACATCCTAAATTATTAAAAAGATGTAGGATAATTATCGAGAAATATATTACCTGAAGCAATTTTTGATAAAAAAAAAGGTCGTAACCCTAAAAAACGCACATGTAGGGGTTGTTTCAATACCAAAATCGGACCATTAATATGCAGGGGAGGTGATTGCACAGGTTCGACGAATGATCATTAGGGATGGAGTAGCAGAGGCAGGGGGCCAATCGACACACACCATTGATATTCAAGGGGTGATTTTTCCTTCTGGTTTCTTTCTTCCTAGGATCGAGGTGAATATGGCGAATGAGTGATTTAAGGGATAAAAATAACTGATCCCCTACTTAAGGCAAATATCCATAGTTTTGGATTTTATTTTGGGTTATTAAAATAAATTTATGTAAAATTCCGAAATTACCCTTGAATGTTGATTGGTCAGGAATCAGTCACACATTCACACAATAATTAGATTTTATATATGAACCTAACTCTCTCTCTCTATCTCTCTCTCTCTCTCTCTCTCTATATATATATATATATATATATATATATATATATATATATATATATATATATATGTCCCACATGTGTTTATGACTTACATCTTAAATCTCAAAAACGAAAATAACACTTGATACTTGTGATAGCGTTATCGTATAAGCTCTTTAATAATGACTAGTAGTAACAGATAAAGATAAGCATAAATTACACGAATGGTCCCTAGGGTTTTGGGTAATTTACATGTTTGGTCCCTAACTTATTTTTTTAACTCGGAAGGTCCCTACTTTTTGTTTCTGTTTTGCGTTTGGTCCCTGTCTTACCTTACCTTACCTACCTACCTTATTTAAATAAATTAAAAAATTAAGGGTAAAATAGTCTTTTTAAGTAAGACAGGGACCAAGCACGCAACAAAAACAAACAGCAGGGACCTTTCGAGTTAACAAAATAAGTTAGGGACCAAACGTGCAAATTACCCAAATCCATAGGGACAATTTGTGTAACTTACTCTAAAGATAAAAGATTTAAAATAATTATTAAACATTTTAAAGTTATTAAATATATGAATTTAGACCAACGGAAATAGTCCTACTTTTACTATATATATATATATATATATATATATATATATATATATATATATATATATATATATATATATATATATATATATATATATATATATATATATATATATATATATATATATATATATATATATATATATATATATCGACCATTGCTGTGCAGAACGGTAAGAAACCCTTTCGAATGCTAAATCGGTACATCATGACAACTTATCCAGAGTTCCAAACTTTTCTCCTTTCTTTTTTCCCGTTCATCATTTTGATGATCTTTATTCATTTTGGATGGCTTTCATTTCGTTTCAAGTCCAACAAAAGCTGACCACCGTCTCCACAAAAGCTTCCAATCATCGGAAACTTCCACCAGCTGGGCTCAAGCCCCCATCACTCTCTCCAATCCTTGACGTCGCAGAAACATGGTCCACTCATGCTCATTCACCTCGGAAACGTACCTGTTCTTGTAGCATCGTCAGCTAAAGCAGCCATGGAGATTATGAAATTCCATGATTTATCTGTCTCTGGTCGACCCCGACTAATGATGCCTAATATTTTATTATATGGTTGTAAGGAGATAGCCTTTTCTCCTTATGGGGAATACTGGCGGCAGTTGAAGCGCATAGTCGTATGCCATCTTTTAAGTAACAAGCAAGTCAAGTCTTTCAGAAAAGTGAGACAAGAAGAGATAGGTGTTACAATTAGCATGCTTGCAGAAAGCTGTGGTTCAACAGTTGATTTGGGTGAATTGATAGTTTCACTTGCAAATAAAATAACATGTAGGACTGCTCTAGGAAGAATCTATGATCATGGGTCAAAGTTCACAAAGTTATTGCTAAGGTTCATGAATATGCTAGGTGTTTTTTGTGTTGGGGATTACATTCCATGGTTGTCATGGGTGGATGGACTCAAAATGTTAGAGGGAAATGCAAAGAAAATTGCTACAGAATTTGATGATTTTTTTGACTTTGTTCTTAAAGAACACAGAAGTACGAAAAGTACCGAGGAAAATGCTAAGAGCGATGAAGACCGAGACTTGGTTGACATCTTACTGGATGTACAAGGAAATGAAACAACTGGCTTTACCCTTGGTGACGATACATTTAAAGGGGTCATATTGGTATGATTTCTCCCTCTACATCTCCAGATTAACGAGCTATAATTAAGCTTGCTAATGATTTAATTATGGTGGCAATTGTACTGAGTATATTGCTAACGATGATAATTAACAGGAAACAACATCATAAAGATTATTTTAATACGTTTTTATGCTTTATAGATATAAAAACTGATACAACTGGATCTGATCATTTAAAATTTGTTATATATATACGCATATCTACCTTAACTTCTTAACGCTTACTGGAACAACCGATTTTATTAAGAAGACAGAAGCTAGAGAGGAAAATCTTACATAAAAGAAAGCTGGTTACAACACAATCTAACCAACTGAGTTTTAACTACCTTTGAAACGATATATTTTGATCTTCAAAAGGCATAAATTTATTCAACTAACATGATCAGAACTACAATACTTGATGACTTTTTCGCATCAAAATGTTAAAAACAATATAAAAACAACCTTTTGGCTTTTATCTTGCATCTTGCTCATCTTGCTAGTCAGTGAAACTCCAACCCCTTCCATTTGCTCCATTCACATTCATGGCTTCGTTTCTTTTGTTTTACTTGATTGTTATTATTTTTATTTAATTTCATGCATACTCATCATTAACTTAATATTTATGATTTGGCTCTCAATGGGTTTTTTTCATATATATTTGGGTAAATGACACAAAAAACACATTTTTACACAGAAATTCGATTTTGACACCGTGTTTTTTTTTTGTGTCAATTTTGACACTATGTTTTCCAATTTGTTACAATTTTGACCACTTGCCCGGTTAACCAAGTTGCATGCTGACGTGGCATGATGACGCGTCAGTTTTGATGACGTGGCATGCTGACATGATATGCTGACATGTCAAAACTGATTTTTTTTCCACAAAAAACACTAATTTTCATTTTTTTCGATTTTGACACTAAGTTTAATTTTTTATTTCAATTTTGACACTGATTTTTTTTGTTTCAATCGAACATCATTTATCAAATTTTGTTCAATTGTCTATTTTCCATTTTGAAACCGTATAAATATATTTTTTTTATTACATTTTGAAACCGTATAACCATATTTTTTTCGTTTAAAAACCACATTTTCATTTAAATACAAGGTATTTTTTTTCTTACATTCAAAGCATTAGTTAGATCATGAGAATCAAACTAACCATAAGCTTCTAATAAGATGTAAAATTGATGGGTTGCAAACTTGATATCCGAGTTTTGATCAACTACACGCCTCCAAACCTCCAAACACGTTTTAAAGTTGCATATTTAATATAAAATACAATTTTTATATAACTAATACATATTTATACGTAAAAATATGGTTTGAGTGTAAAAAAAATGTATTTATACAAAACTATGGTTTTTAAATGAAAAAAAACATATTTATACGATTTAAATGTATTAAAAATTATTTATACGTTTTCAAATAGAAAATTGTCAACATTGAATAAAATTGGAAAAAATGATGTTCGATTTGGAACAAAAAAAAAACATAGTGTCAAAGTTGAAAGAAAAAATTAATTTTAGTGTCAAAATCGAAAAAAAAAATGAAAACTTAGTATTTTTTGTGAGAAAAATTCAATTTTGAAATGTCAGCATATCATGTCGGCATGTCACATCAGCATGCAACCTGGTTAACCGGTCAAGTGGTCAGAATTGTAACAAATTGGAAAACACAGTGTCAAAATTGACACAAAAAAAAAACACGGAGTCAAAATCGAATTTCTGTGTAAAAAAAGTGTTTTTTGTGTCATTTACCTTATATATTTGAAGCATCAATTTCCAAACTTAGAGAAGACATGCAATCAAAGCTTATTAATTTTTTAATTTTGGAGTGGCATATCATGCATATCGTATATAAATATCGAAATTTCGCTTTGTTCCTCTCACTTCTCATATCCATGCTAAGTAGCAAGTACAATTACATAAAACAACTGATGTTTAAGTTTCTTGTTGGACATGTTTTCTGCTGGAACGGATACCACTTTCACAACTTTAGAGTGGACACTTGGTGAGCTTATAAAGCACCCACCAGCAATGAAGAAGTTACAGCAAGAAGCAACAATAATAGCAGAAGGGAGATCCATGATTCTGGTGGAGGATTTGGAGAAGATGCAATATCTAAAAGTCGTCGTAAAAGAGTCCATGCGATTGCATACTCCAATCCCATTAATTCCTCGAGAAACAACTGAAGATGTCAAACTAATGGGATACGATATTCCAGTAGGCACACAGGTGTTGGTCAATGTTTGGGCCATAGGGAGAGATCCTACAGTGTGGGAAGATTCAAATAAATTTAGGCCAGAGAGGTTCTTGAAAGACAATTCAACCGACTATAAAAGCCTTCATTATGATTGGCTTCCATTTGGTGTTGGTCGAAGAGGGTGCCCAGGTATTTCAATTTGCTACAACTATTATCGAGCTTACTTTAGCAAATGTGGTACATAAGTTCGATTTAACATTGCCAAATGGAATAAAAAATGAGGATATCGACATGAGTGAGGAACATGGCATTACAGTCCACAGGAAGTCCCCTATGCTGGTGGTTGCGAGTCAACGATTCTAGTTGTTGCTCATAAACCTTATAAAATTAAGAAGTTTTCCAACTTCAATACGTTTATATACAATAAAAATCATAAATCAACTAGTTTGAATTTTTTTTGTTATTTAGGAATATTGTTGTTGTTGGTAAGCTTAAATAACACGTGTTAAAATTACAAAATGAAAGTGTTTCAAACCCTTTGGCTTCTTATATATCTCTTAACGTGTTATTATAGGTATACAAGAACCACAAATGGTTTAATAAGGCTAAGGGGTATGTTCATATCTAAACCACTCAAAAGTGATGTCACATCAACGGCATATCAGCTTCACTACAAACTCACTTCCAAGCCACTAACTAGAAATGGTTACCACTCCACATCATTTTTTTTTATTAATTTTTTTTTGACATTATTAGATTAAACTAAAAAATAATTCAAATAAAGGGAAAATAACACATAAGACCTATGAACCTTGTAGGGTTTACCTTTTTAGTCACTAAACATTTTTAGTGCTTTATGGGGGAACGAATTGTGTTGCAACCTAACAAGTTAGTCCCTTTTAACTTATTATACAAGGTTACCATGCCACATCACATCGTCCCATTTTGACACATCATCAATGACATGGCGAAATTGTATTTAAGTCTTGGACCCAAACGACGTCGTTGAATGTGAAACGTACAGGCCACGTTCACACTGTTCACCGCCTCCGTATAAAATGTGAATCTTGTGCCCTAAAATGGCACAATACATAACATGGTTACCCCGAATTCACCTTAAACTTTGATAACAATCGCAGAAACGATGCCTTGACGGTCAACTCAAGATCACAGTTGGTCACCTAACTACAATCGACACATGGCTGGAAATGTCTCGAATGGAGTCATAAATGAAGACCTGACAATCAATCTGCTGCAGACACAGTTGGAGGTGTCACTTGTGAGGGAAAAGATTGCAAACGAACTTCGTAAACTACGCCGCAACCTCACTCGAGAGATGGTCACCCTAAATCATGAAGTCGATGATTTTAGGGCAGGTCAACTCGATCTATCTAACATGGTTTCTGATTTGAAGAATCATTTCAGTTCATTGCAAGCGTTGTATGTCAACATTGTTTTAGGAAAAAATAAGTCGAATAAAGTGAAATGGGTCTTTGGGGTTTTTGTCATTGTTTTTTTTTTGGGCTTATAACCTATAGGTTGTTTAAATGACAGAAGAATTATAGTTTAAACATTTCATTCCTGGGTTTCTATTTTGTTTTGATGTGCATCATATTTATTCTCCTTATTAGTAACGGGTTTTGTTGCTTGTCTTTTGGTTTGTGGTTGTAGTAGTTGGTGGTTTTGTGATCATGATGTTGTGATGATCAGTAGTTTGATGGTAGTCACAGGTGATGGTTCTCGTATGTACTTAGATAGTTGTGGAAATCCTGTTATAACTTGTTCAATAGATATAAAGATGCAGAAACCCATGAATGAAATGTTGATTAACTTAACTTGTTCCTGTTATAAATGGAGTACTCTTATGAACGTAAATTTCCATGTTTCATGAAGTAGAAGCCCTTTTTTATGTTGATTTTATTCTTGGGACCACACAAAACAGTCAAACTTTTTATACCATTAAAACATGAACCCTAATGTTTGTGTTTGTTTGTGGTGACATGGGACACAAGAGAAGAATCTAATACCCAGATTTGTCATTGCCTATAACCCAGAAATGGAAAACATTGAAAAGTGCTTTTTTGTTATATTTGTGATTGCTCACATTGAAATATTGCCTGGAAGAAATGAAGGGAAGAAATGAAATACCCCTGATGGGTTAAGTCCAATAATAAAGTTATGACTGAAATACTCCTAGTAGGTTAAGTGACATAATAAATATTGACTGAAATACCCCCCTAGTGGGTTGAGTCACATAATAAATATTGATTGAAATACCCCTAGTAGGTTTAGTAAAAAATAATGACATAAATACCCCTAGTTCTTTAACTAATTAAAATAAGATTAATACACCTTAAGGGACAGTATGTAATTAACTCATTTGAATGACCAAATTACCCCTAAAATAACATTCATATGCCCTTTTTAACTAATTAGAATAAGAGTAATACATGTAGGGTGATAGGAAACTGTATCACTGTATGTATTTTATGACTCTTTGGTTGACTAAAATACCCCTACTTTAACAATAACTTGAATACACCTATTGGATTAACTCATTTGGATGACTAAATTACTCATAAACTAACATTCGCATGCCCTCTTTTACCAATTAAAATGAGACAAATACACCTATGGGGATTGTATGCAATTTAACTTCTTTGATTGACTAAAATACCCCTACTTTAATAAGTACATGAAATACCATACACCTATTATATTAACTGATCCAAATGACTAAAATACCCCTACTTTAATAATAACATGACCCAAAAATAGACACACAATTACAAGTGTAATTAATCAAATTTCGTTGACTAAAATACCCCTACTTTAATAATAATATTGACATGCCCTCCTGAAAAATGTTATTGACTAAATTACCCCGTACACAATACTATAAATATGTACACAATACTATAAATAAGTACACAATACTATAAATAAGACCATACATATTATAGTATTGGCAAATCAAAACAATTTAGTCAATAAACTAAAGCTTGCTAACATGACCCAACAATACTATAAATGTTATTGACTAAATTACCCCGTACACAGTACTTTAAATAAGACCATACCTATTATAAATACAAACACGCATCCAAATATCAAATGTTAGGAGAGTTATAACATACATCAACATAGCAAACATAAATTCCCTTGTTCAATCTACATAACAAACACATAATTAGAAGTGTAATTAAACTAACTCCATTGGCTAATTAAACTAACTCCATTGGCTATCCAACACTACTACCTTCAGCTGCAACTCTTTTAGCAAGCTTTAGTTTAAGAATTCTATCTAATTTTTTCCTCTTGCTTGGTTGACCCATAGTATTCACTTGCCTAAACAACTTGATTAACCTTGCCTAGTTCCCCAGCTTCATTAAGCCTTGTCTCTTGCTTAGATTCGTTTACCCTCATAAGTTTCATCAGTTTGTGGCTCAACTACATTACCCATCACAACATCTTCTCCACCCCCTTGCATATTCATTGATTATTATGTTTGCATGATTTTTTGTTTCTTAATGACATTAGTTTTAGGTATCCTTGCACTTGATTGCAAGTGGTCTTGTGGTGCCCTTTTTCTTTGCATATTCCATAACAAACCTTTTTCCCTGCCTTTGAAACAGTGTGTTTTCCAGACCTTTCAGAAGCATCCCTTATTCTTTTGACTGTTGGCCTGCCTGGCATTCTTCTTTTTAAAGGAGACAATGGAGGTGTAAAGGTTGTTGAAGGCCACATGTTCATCCCACTTATATCACTAATAGACTTTTTGTAAGTATTATAGAAGAAGGTTGCTAGGTACAAAGGGTCTACATATGGCCCATCAGGTGTTACATTTAAAAAACGCTAATGTAGTTACTGAATGAACACAACCATACCCATTTAGTTGCCATAACCTATAACTATATTCCTTTTTTGTAACATCGACAATGTACGACTTATCCATTTTCCTTGTTTCAAACTTCATACTCCTACAAGACACAACTACCAATGCCTATATAAAGTAATGCCAATTTTAGAGTTGACAGAGGTAAGTTATGTATGAAAAAAAGTGTGCATACCTTTACTCATTTTGGAGAATATTCAATCTTGTTATGATATTTTGACAAACAGAATAACGATTCCATCCTTGACCTATGAGTTTCATACTGACCATCCTTTGCATGACATATATACAAATGTCCTCCAACATGCTGATAATAGGTTTCTTCCTAACATCCAAAATGACACTATTAAAGCTCTCTTAAAAGCCATTCTCCACAGATTCACATGATGAATCTTGAACTCTAAAAGAAGCTATATACCAACTCTTTGGATCTCTATCCATAAGATTCTTAACCGCTTCAAGATTCAAATTTTCAATATCTTTCATTATTGTGTTAAAATGTGCTTCAGTTGTTGCCTTGCATGCTCTCCAAAACAAATTTTCAAACTTGGCTCCACTAAACCTCTTTCTAAAGTTTATATATATATATATATATATATATATATATATATATATATATATATATATGCTGAGAATACTTCTTTGACTGCCTCAACCAAACGCTGCATATTTACCTGTAATAGATGAAGTTACAAATGTAAATATTTATTATACTATGTCAAATACTTTAGAAACACACCTTGTGTTGATCAGAAATTAAAACCAAACCACTTCCATAATTCCAACATTGCAAATCTTCTGCAAGATTTTCAATGAACCATTTCCATTGTTAGCATCCCTACCAACAGCACACAACAACTCACATTGGCAAAAAAAATTCAAGAAACAACCATCCAAGTTAATGATCTGTGTACACCCTCCACGCCACCCTTCTTTGTCTGCATCAAAGCATATGTAAATCTTGCTGAAGTAATTCTTACCATCTTGCATTGTATCCACATAAATTTAACAGTGGATCCAGGATTTGATCTTTTAATCTGCTCACCGTAAGACCATATTTTAGCATAATTTTCTACAACCATGTCTTCAGTTAGACTCAATGCATACTTCTTGGCTTTCCTACACTGACTCAAACTTACAACAATGCCAAAAGTGGTTTTGACCTACTCTTTTAGTAATCTCACACTCATCTTCTGATTGTTGAAAAAATTGTTGGGTAAAGTGGGTACCTATCCATCTATAAGTTACAATTGATCCGAATTTTAAATTCTTTGAACAATTGTGCTCAATAATAAGAGAATTAATTTGGAAAGGCTTTTCATCACTCATCCATGAACCCCAAACCCTAAATGTACATTTTCCGTCACGACATTTGGCTAGCAACCGTCTACTATCATTTTTTACAACACATAATTGATAACCATTTGCAACAACTTAGTTACAGAGCATGTGTTTCAATTTTTTAGGACTCTCAAACCTCATACCTAACACAGGATTATGCTCCTTCCAATGAAGTTTTTCATTGAAAATATTTGGCAACTAAGGATAAACATCTTCATCATCATCCATGGATTCTTCCAAAGGGCCACCCAAAGCTGCATTCTCACCGATTTGACATTAGGGCCATTATCCATTTAAATAAAATGAGGACAGCTATGGTTATCCTCGTCTTCATCAGCATCTACATCCTCAACCCGATGGTCATCCTCATCCTCATCTTCATTTTCATTTTCATCAACATCATCCAAATGGCCTGACCTAATAACTTTAACTAGTCCTGCACAATCAAGAACTTCTTCCACTATGTTATCAACTACCTCTTCTTTGTGTTCTTCCAACCATTTATACATGTTAGTATTACCAAAATGGTCTATATACATAGGAAGTATAACACCACATTCATACGTTATTGCTATAAAATTAGCATAATCCAAGTCATTCGAAATTAAGGTCAGACCTTTGGGAAAATGAATATCTGATTGGCAGTAATAGAGCTTCGCACACTTTTCTCTGGTGAACCTTTCCATAATCTCATAACACCCGTTCTTGTCCATGCCTGCGAAATCGATGTCCGACAACCTCATTCAAACCAAATAAAGGGTAATTGATTGTATATTATGAAGCGTAGATTACAATCATATATATAGGCTAGATAGTTACATTTAGATACCCTCTAATATAAATATTATTAATAGACTATCTAAACATATGTCTAACATTCCCCCGTAAGCTGAGGGTGGGGAACGACCTGTAGCTTGGACCGTAAAATGAGAAATCTTTGAGAAGATAAAGGCTTAGTGAACACATCAGCAATCTGATCATTGGTAGGTATAAATTAGACTTTTAATTGACCTCGGGAAACTTGTTCACGAACAAAATGAAAATATACTTCAACATGTTTTATTCGGGCATGAAAAACTGGATTTGCAAAGAGATTTGTGGCTCCAAGGTTGTCACACCATAGCATGGGAGAGAATTTTGTAGAAATTCCCAGCTCATGTAGGAGAGCCCTTAGCCAAAGCAACTCAACAACAGTGTCTGTAAGAGCCTTGCACTCGGATTCCGTAGAGGACCTTGAAACAGTTCGTTGTTTGCGAGCGTTCCAGGAGATTAAGTTAGACCTCAAATAGATAGCAAACCCTCTCGTGGAACGTTGATCGACTGGGCAGCCAGACCAATCAGATTAGAGAAGGCGTTAATTTTTGAGCCATTGGTAGGTTGCCAACAACTATCACTGAAGGCTTAAAGAGAGGAGTCTGAGTTGTGACGAAGAAATAAACCAAAATTAGCAATGCATTTGAGATAGCGCAATATCCTTTTGACAGCAGACCAGTGATTCTCAATGGGATCATGCATGAACTGAGATACCTTATTGACAGCAAAGGCAATGTCAGGTCTAGAAAGTGTAACATACTGAAGTGCTCTAACAGTTTTTCGAAAGGCAACAGGGTTCGAGAGGTATGGACTATCATCAAGAGTCAAGATCTGAGTAGTGCTCATGGGAGATGATACCGGCTTACAGTTTGTGAGACTGGAGCGTTGAAGTATGACCAAAATATACTTGCGTTGGGACAAAAGAATGTCATTGCCATGGGGAACAACTTCAATACCCAAGAAGTAATGAAGTTTGCCAAGATCTTTTATAGCAAAGATAGAGCCCAATTGATGGAAGATCTGATCGATAGTCGTAGTGTCATTACCTGTGAAAATAATATCATCCACATAAACAAGAACATAAAATATAACATGGCCTATTTTGAGAATGAAGAGAGAGGGATCTGTTTTGGATACCAAAAATCCAAGACGGTGAAGAGTCGATGACAGTCAAGTGAACGAGGCTCGTGGGGCTTGTTTGAGTCCTTAAAGAGATTTGAGAAGAAGGCATACATGATCAGACTTGCTAGGATCACCAAAACCTGGTGGCTGTCGGACATAAATTGTTTCATTGAGATCACCATGCAAGAATACGTTTTGGACATCTAACTGTCATAAGGGCCATTTGTTGGTCACGACGAGAGAAAGAATCACTCGAATAGTAGTGGCTTTGATTACCGGACTAAAAGTATCATGGTAGTCAACACCCGGTTGTTGTTTGAACCCCTTAGCAACAAGCCGTGCTTTGTAGCGAGAAACTTTTCATTGTGAATCTTTCTTTAGTTTGTCCCATTCGCATTCAATTATATTGGAATTGTGCACAGGAGGAACAAGCGATCATGTTCCATTTTTTTGATGTGCCTAGAATTCCTCAAGCATTGCTTTACGCCATTTTAGAAACTTGTTGGCAATAGAAAACAAAGTGGGTTGGGTAAGAGGGTAGGAAGGTACTGTGGCAGTGTATGCAGAGGGGTTGTAAGGGGTTTTGCGCTTAGGATTTTCATGAAGGTTAGAACGAATAGAGCATGGTGGTAGGGGTGGGGGTGAGGGTGGGGATGGGGGTGGTGGAAGGGGAGGTGGTGAGGTAGGAGATGTAGGTGTAGGAGTTTCGTTTTCATTGGTAGTGGGTACTTCGGGGTAGAGCTCTGGTGTGCCTGCTACATGAGTGGGAAAAGTGGAGACATAAATGTGTGATGTATTGGAGTTGGATGGTGATAGTCAAGGAGAGTGAAAAGGAAAGACCTCTTCATTGAAGCGGACATGACGGACGATGTAAATGTGGCCTCTTACAGGGTTAAAGCATCGATACCGATGATGAAGAGCACTATATCCCATGAAGACACACGGAGTGGAGCGAAATCCATTTTATGTCGGTTATAGGGTCGAAGGTGTGGGAAGCATTGACAACCGAAAACTCGAAGGAATGATTAATCAGGTTTTCTATTGAAAGCATGTTGAAAAGGCGATTTTTTTGAAGAGATACGGGATGGTAGACGATTAATGAGATAGACAGAAGTTTCAAAGGCAAAATGCCAAAAACGCTGTAGAAGGTTTGCTTGTGCAAGAAGGGTTAGACCAGTTTCAACAATGTGACGATGGCAATGCTCAACAATGGCATTTTACTCACTAGTGTATGGACATGAGCATCGATGGGTAATTCCAAGAGAGGTGAAAAAAGGAGATAGATTGTGAAACACCCCCCCCCCCCCCCTAATCAGTTTGAACAGTTTTGAGCTTGGAATTAAATTATCTTTCAACTAATGTAACAAAGTTTTTGAAGGTGGAATAAACATCAAATCTATGAAATAACAGGTAAAACCACATATAACGAGTATGATGATCAACACATAACATAAAGAAGCAATAACCATCAGAAGATAAAACGAGTGCAAGTCCCCAAATATCACAATATATCAAATCTGAAATATTATTACTTTAAAAGTTGGAACTATATAATGATAATTTTGAAGATCTTACCAATTGAAAAAATGAACATAAAGAACAACATTGTTTTGTATAAACTGGTAAAGAACAACTAGAAACAATAGAACTAGACACATGTTGATGTGGATGACCAAGACGTTGATGCCAAATGGTTGAAGAAGCTTTAGTGGTAGTGAAAACAATCTTAGGAATAGACTTGAGTCGAGGAAGGCGTATGGAATAGAGACCATTATCACTTGGACCCGTGAGAAGAGTATTGCAAGTTGTTTCGTCCTTCACAACAAAAAAAGAAGAATGAAATTCAAAGAAAACATTATTATCATGACAAAATTGTTGAATAGACATAAGATTCTTTTTAATCGTCGGAACATGAAGAATATTAGAAAGAGTGAAGGTTTTGTGAGGAGAGTAAATTTTGGTAGAGCCAATGTGAAAAATAGGAATAGGTTTACCATCACCAACATAGAGAGAGTCGGAGCCATGATAAGTCTCTGAAAAAATCAAGGTTGGACAGATCAGGTGTAGTATGGGTGTTAGCACTGGTATCGGGAAACCAGGTTGCGCCTAAATTTGAGTTGTGATCATAAAAGCCGGTGAAATTAGCTTGAGAAGGTTGTCATGATGGGGCAGAATTTTGCTGATTTTGACATTGAGAGGGTAGATGACTGATACCACAGCGACTACAATGACCATAAACTATATTTAAAGTAGAAGCCCATGCAAATTTTCTAGAACGAGAATCATTGTTGTCATTATTATCACGCCCCCGGTTTTGATTTTCAAATTGATTGCGAGAATTATTATTACGGGTGTTGCCATGACAATTACCTTGATTGTTGTTAGGTGGACGCGAGGCATAGAAAGCTTGTGGAGAAGGTTGTTGGGAGACGATAGGATTTAGTTGAAAGCCTAACTGAGATGCCAATTGTTGAAGAGTTTGAATGGCGTTTCTAGTAGAAGTAGCAAAAACCTATTGTGATGAATTGACGGCAGCTGCAATAGGTTTGTTGATCATGTAATCATGATCACTTAGAAGACCATGTAACTCGTTGAAGCTGATTGGCGGGTAACGAGTCAAGAGAGTCGACTTCAAACCATTGTATTCTTCCCGAAGTCCCGATAGTGCAAGCATAACAAGATCTTTATCCTTCATTGGTTCACCGATGTTAGCAAGGGTTGTTGGATTAGTGTCTAAGCCAATAACTATATTTGGTATATACTTGACGCGGTTGTGCATGGTCCTTTTGGGTTACCTTCACCAAAGCAACTTGACAAGGTAATTTAGGAGAGAGAGAGAAGATATTATGATTTATTAATATATTATAAGAATAATATATTAAATGAGTAATCATATTATTTGATTAATATTAGTCATAAATTAATTAGGAATTAATTTGGTGATTAAAAGAGATTAATTGAATAAAGGGGCTTAAACTGTCAAATGTATGATAGTTGAGTTTTTGGGCTAGGAAACCGAATGGATTAAAGGGGGAATGAAATTATGATGGGGATCCATCATATTTTCGTCCATAGGCCCTATTCTAGAAGGTTCCATGGGCTGCTTGGTGATTAAGTTGTCCATTAGGGTTTTACCTGAAACCCTAACAGCCTACAGTATAAATAGAGACCCCTACTTGCAATTTTCGGCCACTTGATTCCAAGAGAAACCCTAGGACCAATTTTAGCATCCACCTTCCTCTCTCATAATTGCCTTCTTGCTTGTGTGGTGTTTGTAAGCCATTAGAGGAGTTACACTTGTGACTCTAAGCTCAAGAACCAAGAAGAATCAAAAGGTTTCAAGCCAATTGGAAGATGTAATCATTTAGATATGTTCTTATTGTGTTAATTTCGAATTATTCATGCTAGATCTAGGGTTCAAGTCTTGAATGAATTACATGTACAATAGAGAAACCTAGATCCAAGATTTAGGGTTTTGCATGAGCACATAAGATATTCTTTTGTATAAAACCCATCAAGGGTTGTGGCATATTCTTGAGCCATGCTTAGATAGCCCTGTGGAGATTCATCG
The DNA here is from genome assembly GCF_051521515.1 of Lactuca serriola. Taxonomy (NCBI): domain Eukaryota; kingdom Viridiplantae; phylum Streptophyta; class Magnoliopsida; order Asterales; family Asteraceae; genus Lactuca; species Lactuca serriola. The sequence goes on from NC_136411.1 coordinate 321,193,040, forward strand.
TCTTTCATGGAAATTTTAAGAAGCTGGGTTTTCAGTGTGTATTCACGAGAGGCAGTATTTGGTGAGTATGCCCGCTCAAGGGCTAGCCATAGTTCTCTAGAGGTTGCTCCTTAGAAGTGTTGAAATGAAGATTCAGAGATGGCGGATATGATAATCATCCGGGCATGTGCATCATTAGCTCTCCATCGGGGATACCTAGGGTTATCCGTGATTGCATCTTCAGTTCCCACCTTCAGTGTTGGACAGGTTATCAAGCCATCTACATAACCAAATAAATAGTTGGTGATGAGAAAGGGTTCAAGCATTGCTTTACAGTACCCATAGTTGGTGGGAGTGAGAGTGAAAGCAAATTTATGGGAGTTATGTGATGTCTTTTTTGCAGTAGAGAAGGCAGTAATAGTAGCTATGCGAGTTCGAGTTAATCACCAGTGATTGGAGTTGAGCACAGGATGAAGCCATAAGAGGATTTTCTATAGTTAGGGTTTAGAGTCGTAAGGTAGGGTTTACTTGGCTCTGATACCAAGTCAAACCAAATAAAGGGTAATTGATTGTATACTATCAAGCATAGATTACAATCATATATATAGGCTACATAGTTACATTTAGATACCCTTTAATATATAGGCTAATAGTTACATTTAGATATCCTCTGAGTAATCCCCCCGTTGTAGTGTATAAGGTATTTTGCAAAGATTCCTTGGAAATTCACATCGACTTGGATGAATATGGGATCAATGTTTGAGGTTCGAGGATACATAAAGAAATTAAAGGTTTATCGAACAGTGGAAGACGCAGACTGTTTTAGTAAGGGTGTCCCTTGTACTTCAAGCGGGTGCACCTAATAGAAAAAACCAAAAAAAAATTACACTGCGTTCCGGAAATTGAGCAATGGCCTAGGACCCCAAATGCCCCACTAAGGTCCGCCACTATTATCGAACGAGTTGGAAGTGGTGAATAGTGAACAGTAAACGGAAAAAGATCTCATTTAAGTAAAACTATTATTAATGACATGACATACATAGTCAGCAAGGCAAGGGGTTTAAGTAACACATGTGGCAGAAATATGACCGGCTAACCCCTTCACAATTAACATAATGACATAATTGACCCGACAAAATAAAGTTTGTTCCCTCATAAATCCACTAAAAAAGTTAGTGACTAAAAGGGTAAACCCTAGAAAGTTCATAGTTCGTATGTGTCATTATCCCTATATATATATATATATATATATATATATATATATATATATATATATATAGAGAGAGAGAGAGAGAGAGAGAGAGAGAGAGGAAGGATCATTTGAGAACTTATAGTTTTCCGAGAACCTGAGAACTAAAAGTCATTTGTTAGATAAAAAAAAGGATGGTCAAGATGCTTTGTGGCATTTTTGTAAATAAATGAGAAAGTAAATGGACGGGGGTACTGAAACAAAATTGAATTGGGGGTATTTTAGGGATATAGATATTGACCCTATTTAGAGAACGTCAATCCAGACGCCTTGTTCTCAGTTTTGAAGATGACACCTTTTGGTGGATGATTTCTCTGTAAACCCGACTGCCATGGAGTTCGTCAATCTCCCCTAGAAACCATATCACCGCCATCATCTCCTGTAAGACCTACACTATCGCCATCGTCTCCTATAAATTGACGATCTCTTCTCCTTCCTCCCTACATCGGTATACTACTCTTCCAGTCGAAGATCTTCCACATCAGCCTCCTTCCCTCTCCGTCGACCATCAACAATTCATCATTAATCACACGGTGAAGGTAATTTTTTCTTATCATTGAATTTTCTAGTTTTTATTTAGTTCCTAAGATCCAAAAATGACAGCTAGGGCTTATATTAGGTTTCAAAGTTTTGAATTCTCTACCTTGCTTTCTGCATATATCATGTTTCAATTGATCGATTTCGTTCCATGGATCAATTGATCTAATCCATGCCTGAGTCTCCTTTATGGCGATGCACCTACACCTCACTCACTCTCACTTCTTCCTCCTTTCTTACAAACTCCTCTTAGCCACCGCTCCAGAACCTCGCCTTTGTCAATTCGGCGTCCGTCACCGCCGCTGCCTCCTCGTCACAGATTGTAGTTCGTCAGCAAATGAAACAAGGTTTGAAATTTGTTGCTTCATTTTCAATTGCATGTGTATCTGTATGTATTTTTTCGTGTTGATTTTTTTTAATTCGAGGTTCGATAAATGAATTTTGTGCTTTTGAGTTGCCAGTAGGAAACCGACGAGGACCAATGCAGATCTCTGCAACGATTTACGGGAATTTATGTCTGATGTTGGGTTTCCTGACGGACATGTTCCTTCTTTGAAGGAGCTTTCGCACTATGGCAAGTTTAGTTTCTATAGCATTATATTACTCTTCTTCATTTCTAATTCCTTGTTCTGCACTTGAATACATGTCTGCTGATATGTATGCTTTACTTATCATGGAAAACATTCCTGATACTTGAAATTGCTTGCATCCTTAGTAACAAATGGTTAGTAGGAATCAGTCAAAAAAATTAGTAGAGCTGTAACATGATATGAGCGTGTTTGTAAATTTTTCTGTGAGGAAATCACTTCTTACCTGGGTAATCATGGAGATTCAGTGGAAATTTATCATATTGGCTTAAGAAATCTGTATATCATTTGATTTCAGGTCTATCGTTACACTGTATTAAAACATACATTTCATTAGAAAGAAAATTATATGCTTTATGGAAATTGGTTCTACTTGTTGAGAATTTTTTTGAATTATTCTTTTGTTCTTACATTACTATATAGGCAAGATCTTGCGAACCTTGTGAGAATAAGAGGATACAAACTTATTAAAGAGCTTCTTGCAGCCTCATAAGAGGTCAAATTCAATGATTTTAATGTAGATGAGAGCTTGACTAATAATCAGGAAAATACTAATACTGAAGAAGATGAATCAACAGGTGTTTTTTTTTTCTTTTCACTTTTTATGGCATGGAATAAATTTAAACTCAAAACTCTTCTTATTAAATCATTTGTATTAAAATGATTTAGATGAGAATAGAAAAAAGTTGGCTGAAGCTGTGTTGTTGTCGAATGAAGAGAATTCCACTAAACCATCATTGTAGGAAAAGGTGATGAAATTTATTCAGAGTGGAGAACTTGAAGCAATTGAAGGCAAGTCATGTTAATGTGTAGATATACAATATATTTTGTCCTTTGACTCATTAATTATCTCCTTGCATTAATTTCATTACATTTTTAAAGATAAATTCAGCTTAGTGCTTCTTCATGTCTAAACTCTGCCAATTTAGCAAATCGTAGTGTTTTGTCACCCTAGCTTGTACATTCAACATCTCAGTTGAGGTTTTCATTGTCAATTTTTATTTTTACTTTGTTGTGGGACCCATTTCAATTTCTTAATTCGTATCTT